>NC_134577.1:129772146-130083285 GCF_050947875.1 Dermacentor variabilis | reverse complement strand
CCATCGCGCGTCCTTTAAAAATCCGCGCCGCGCGGTTAAAATGTGAACCGTGCAGAAAAGGAAACTACTTTGTACACAATCACCGAGATGGCGCTACGAGTCCAGAAGCGCAGCGTTTCTTTTTTTTTTATGTAGGCGCTCAATAACGTTAATCGCCTGTGACTGTTGCCTAGTGCCGTGGTAAGGAAAGAGTAAAGTTTATATAGCGTAACCTAATCCGCCTGCGCCGATGCATGGGTCGTAGTTTTCTCTTCAGTCGCTTTAACCAGCAAACAATGCACGAGAAGCTATAATTCGTTTCAAACGTTGGTCTCAGTGGAGCAACAGCTTCGAGTTGCCCACAGCGGCGCTTACAAAACAACGACACGCGCATGCGATAGAGCCCCGACTTCCTGGCGCGCGCAGTCCTGCTTAAATGAGTTCCTGCCAAAATACACTCACCTGTACTTGTTTGCTAGATTTCCGATCTTTGTCTTCGTCTCTTTCAAAGTCTTGCTGATGCCAGCATCGAGCAGCTTTTCAGCAATCAACTGGTACACTTTTGCGTTGCGCTTCGCCCTTCTTAAGTCATGGAAATGGTCTTCTCATATTTTGATAAGGGCGAATGTCTCCTCGGGTGTCCAGTGCGCTTTTTCTTTCGGGTCCGCTGCAGCTGTAGCCATGGCACCGCACGCCAAACACCGACGAACCACCACCACCACGAGAGTACACAAAACCACAGCTAGCCACCATACCACTGCTGCCGTTGCTGAACAAACATACAATATGGCCGACCGTCTCGACAGACTCCTCATCCCCGTGCTCCTGATGCCAAGAGCAGAGCCAGTGGTGAAAATATCATCGCGGTAAAAATAATTATTCGTTTTTATAAGTCTGAATAAATATCTTCTGGCTTTGCTGATGCACGCATTACTTTTTCGCATTACATGTCGCTGTTGTCGATCTGGGGTAGAGAGTATACATTCGGTTCGAAATCGAATGCGAATGAGTTCTCCTAACTCATTCGGTGGGAAGTGTCATTCCATTCGAATGACATTACATTTTCCCGTGTAAATCCCGATTATTGGGATTACATGCGAATGCCATTTGATTCGAATGACATTAAATCTTCCCGTGTGACAGGGGTATAAGGAGAGGCCCTGACGTCACTCTTTGTGAAGCTGCAGTGAAGCCGGAAGTTGGCGTTGCTCATGGCGTTGCTCCGCCTATCGGGCCAGCTCTCCTCTCTTGTTTACATTTCTCGCGAAACCACACCGCGCTGCGCTCAACCGTGCTGCTCGGACCCGCGCGCTCCGCAGCAATACTAAGCAATCGTTAGCACCTTAGCATGATTCCGTAAAAAGGGCAAAATTTCCCGCGGATATTCCTTCGTCCGTAGCCATTGCCGTGGCGTGGTACATTGCGTACAGCGTTGCGTGCGCGTTCATTTCACGAATTTTAGTTCCTCCTGTCCCACCTGGCCGCAGCAACATCCGGGAGAGCACGGTCCAGATAACGCAGCGCAACAAAACACGAAGACCAACGCAAACCTGCCCGCACGGCGCCTTTGCCACGGTACGAAACCTACGGAGCAACACGTGTGAGCGCACAGAACAAAAAAAAAAAAAAGCCGCCATTGTGGCCCGAAAGGCGTAGTCGCTACGACAAAGAAATAAAAAAATCAGCAAGAAAGAGGAGAACGTACTACGTCACTTCCTCCACACTTTTCTCCTAGCGCACAGAGGGGGTAGGGCCTCTGCTCAGTTTCCTTCTTCCATGGCTTAAGGATTGCAGAACATGGGTGAAATGCGCCAGCGCAATGGCGCGTCGAATTCCCCAAATCGCCACATCCTCCTCTCCTTAATTGCCCACCTACCAGTCTGGCGAAGAAGCTGCTAGGGGCTAATGCACCAAAGACAACTGAGACTCTCATGCACTAGCCAGCAAGCACTATGCGTACAAAAAAACACACCATACAATGATAATGAAAAAATAATAAATAAAAGATAATACACTCTAAAATACAAGAAAATGACGCCGCGAAGGGGGGAAGAAATCTTAACAAGAGAGTCTGCTGCTAGCGCGGGACAATATCCGGAGGTGCGAAGAGAACGCTGCGCCTATAGGCACCCTGCAATGCAGTTTGGCTGTACACGTCGGGCCACCTAGCAGCGGCGGTGAGCACCCGTGGGTAGGCCTTCGCCGCCGCGGCACCTTTGTTCGTACTGCGCTCAAGCACGCGTGACAGCCTCGTTTTCTAATTTTGCAATGGATTTACCGCTGCCTTTCGGCAGCTCCTCCGTGAGAGGTGTGAAGAAGAAGAACAAGCGCAGATACTGCTGCGTTAAGGATTGCCACAACTGCGAAGGGGATGACGGCATCAAATTTTACCGCTTCCCTTCAAGACCGTGGGAAGCAAGCCGGCGGCTGAAGTGGATCGTCGCGGTTCGGCGCGTCAAGTAAGTGTCGCTCTTGCGAATTTCCGTTAAACGAACGAAGGCGTAAACGGCCAAGTAAAGTGACGACTGCATAAAGGCGCGTCAACTGATTCCTGCTGTTGTAAATTGGTTAAATAGTCGTTTAGCTCGTCTCGCTCCAAAACAAACGTGCAGTGGTTGTTACGTGTCAAATCTAGCTTCGTAAGCGCTCTGTACGGAAACTTTGTACGCAGTGTGCTTTTGTTGTGCATTCATAAGCCGACGTGCAGCTCGTGTCTGCGCCGGGATCAAGACGCGAGTGCTGGAACCGGACTCAATCATGCCGATGTTTTCTCGCGCGTAGAACAGAACCAAGGCTGAAGTGCACTGCACCGCTCGTCGAGTTTTCGCAAATTAGCATTTCTCTCGCGCACGCTAGCACACATTTGTTCAGTCTTCGCGTTACTTAGTGTCAGCTGATTGCTCTCTGTCATGTTTCAGCGGTGATGACCTCTCACATTGGAGCCCGAATAACAATACAAGAATTTGTTCGAGGAACTTCGTCAACGAAGAAAAAAGCAACATCGAGAATTATCCGGGTTACCTGCCAACAATATTCCCACCCGTCTACAAGAAGCGGTCCACGGCTCCTGCTGCACAGATGTCCAGGTTCAGCAGGTGCCTGCTTTACTCGTGCCGCGGTAAATAATTATATATGATACATATCGGACGGCCCCTTGTACACGCGCTTACTTTTGTCGCTTCAGGAGGGATTGGTGTTGGGCTAGTTGATACATAATGAAAAAAAAAGAAAAAAGCTACAGAATTAGCATGAGGAAGAGTGACCAGTCAATACAACAATGACTTTCATCTCAAGGTTTATATTTGCAGTAATGCAAAATATATTCATGCAACGAATTTGGGTACTGGGCTGCATGGGACAAAAAGCAGCCACAACAGAAGGGGGGCGGGGATTCTCTTGTAGCCGCAACTTCAGCTATATATTACTTGCGATGCTGAGGCTTATAAATTTTTAAATCTTGTTGAATTGCTGTTATTGACTCATCCTTATTTGTTGTTATGATATCACTTTTGCTAGAGATATCAAATACACTTCATTTCCCTTTGACAACCGTCAACACATAAGCCTTTCTTTCGATATTGCATCTTGCGTGCCTTCGTCATAAATAAAGTATGGCCTGTGGTGTGGTATCGCACTCTATAGCAGACATGATTACTGGCGGAATTACACAGAGAGCTTGTCACACTTGAGCTTTCCGTGCGTTTGCAGATGGATGCACAGATCTGCGGCTTCGGCTACTGCAGCGCCTTGTGCGGCAGAAGTAGCAGAATTTGATGCTGAAGACGCCAGCAGCAGTGCCATCTCTGTACCAGCCGAGGTGATTGGCGATTCTATAGATGCAACAGCATGGGATGGCCTGAACCTGTTGTGTGCTGCCGCTGAGGTCCACGTAGCAGCCAGATCAGTGGTGAGCTTTATAAGAAACTGTGCACTAGCAGAAACACCCCACTACATTTCATCAGCAGAAAATTTTGAACTAAACCTTTCTTTACCTCTTCCTGCAGTTTGGCATGAGTCTATGGTTTCTTACCTGACATATTCGTGGATGCATATGAGAAGCTTATATGTGCTCTGAATGGTAGTACCAGCTTACAGGATTATATATACTGTATGTTAACCAACAAGGTGTGCGAGGAAGTGGATGACTGTTCAGTGTAATAAAACATTATTTCATACATAAGACATTAGCCCGTAATGTAAGCCTGTAGGTATATCTAAAGGACACCAATTCTTTAATGAAAAAGCGCATAGTATTTAATAGCTTCCTTCAGGTACTTTATTTTTTATGATTTAGCCATTCAGTATGTGCGAATTATTGGCTAATTTTCCAGAATGAGTATGTTTCACTGTTACACAAGGAATATAAAAGCCTTAAATGCATTCAATTAAATACCAACATGACATAAGAGATATACAAATTGTTGCGTTTGTGGCACATAAAAATAACTGTTGCCTGAGATTACACGTTGCATATGGATGAAAGTAAACACAATTGGCAGGCAATGTCATTAGTGTTACAGCATTTACTAACCACTCCATTAAAGTTTTGCTTCATTAATACTCCAGCATTTGCATTTGGATTGGCATAATTCTTTCAGAGTCCTTGTTTTAAGGTTCTATTTCTTTCATGGAGTCGATTGTACCGATAGTGATTTTAGTACCTTGCTCACTACTGTAATTGGGAAGCACATTTCAAAAGAATGAGAGTATCTTCTTAAGTACCTAGTCTTCTGGGTTGTGTTTTTGTGTAAACAGAAGCAATTGGCAGTCTTTGTAGAAGCTGAAAACAAATTGCAGTCATGTCAATAAAATGCGTCTGCTGCACATGAAAGCCATGGCTTTATGAATAGAATGCAGCGATATAGAAATGGTAGATCAGCTGTTGCACTGACAATTTTGTACCCTAGTTATCCTTACAAGATTTGACACATAACAAACCTTTTGAGAACATGTCAAAGTCTATACTTTTTAATTGCTATGAAGTGTTAGAATTGTGAGAGCAGCACTTCCCTAATATAACATGAAATTTCTCTTAGGAAACTCAAACATCGGAGCCGAGCAGCACGACTACAAGCTTTTCAGTGTTTATTTGCTGCACTGAGGGCAACAACCTGTCAACGCAGATAAACCACCTCGAGACATGCGACTGTGAAGTGCAACACATTCCGAACGTTGCCAGCAAGCACAGTGGTCCAGACCATCGGACAAGCTATTTTGCTAGCCACGAAAGTGTTTCAAGGAGTACAAGTGCTCTTGAGGACTTATGTAATGTAAGTCAGGTGGTGTTCGCCGTGCTCTTGAGTGTGTTTCCGGTCTCGACTGAGCGCAGATATGACGTATGTAAAGAAGACCGACTGCTGCTGTTCCTGATGAAATTGAAACTTGGCATCAGCTATTCATCCCTGGCTACCTTGTTCAGCATTAGTGAAACATCAGTCTCACGGCATTTCAAAAGTGTCCTCAAAATTTTGGCATTTGCTACAAAGCAATGGATTTTTCGTCCTCCACTCAGAGTTATTCAGGCTACCATGCCAGACTGTTTTAGGGCACATTATCCAGACTGCATAATGATAATTGACTGCACAGAAATCCGCACTGAGCAGCCACCTACTGTACAGCAGCAGAGGACTCTGTACTCGCAGTACAAAGGCGGGTATACTTTGAAATTTCTTGCTGGGGTTACACCTGGCGGGATGATATGTTTCTACTCAGATGTGTATGGGGGAAGGGTGTCCGACACACACATTACTGTCGATTCTGGTTTCCTTGATGTCATCGAGTCTGGTGATAAAATACTTGCAGACAAAGGATTTCCTGGGATACGTAGAGAAATGCTGTACTTGTCATGCCCCCATTTTTACAACGCCCTCAGTTCCGTGCTCAAGAAGTTAGGGACACACATAATATTGCGCAAGTGCGAGTTCATGTGGAGAGGATGATCCAGAGAATTAAAGTGCATAACATCTTAAACAACAGGGTGCCAATTGAAATGATAGCACTCATATGACAGACGTGTTTCACGTGTGCTTTGTGCTGGTGAACCTTCAGCCTCCAATAATTAAGTTCAGTATAAATCACTGAGAATCAGGTCATCTAGCGTAGCAACTGCCTCATTTAACAGATCATTTTTGTCAATATCCACAAGGTGGAGGAAGGTTCACAAATCAAAAATTAGTAAATGGCAGCCACACCTTCATGCCTAGCAGCAGACTGTTGCTGCGTCTGTGCATGCTCCGACGAAATGCAGGTATTTTCAAGTACAAATGGAGAAAAAGAGCCTTGTATGTGTGTTGCATTAGAAATGGCTTATATATTTGTTTCATAATAGTAAGCTGTTGGGTTCGTTGGTGTGACATGATTTTTGCAAAGCGGAGTGCAGAAGCGTTGCGGAAGAAGGAGACGTGGACAGGAAAGACACTCGCTTGCAACTAAGTATATTTTCAGAGACAAACCACCAGGAACGTTATTGCGTATGCACTGCCATCGAGAATCGTGAAAAAAGGTTTACAATTTCTTTTACATATAAAAATTGCCTAGCAATGGGGCATCCATCACTACATAAATAATGACAGCAAGTGTAGGTGATAGATAGCAACAAGGCCACGTGCAAGTGGGCCGACAGAAATCATTCCAAAGAACCTTCGGGGAGAGGGGGACAGTGGAGGAGGCCTAGAAACTTCAGCCAAGGGTGAGAAATGTAAATTCCTTATCCATCTGGTGCACTGACGGGGCACTAATACATAGGTTAGGGCAACGTTTCACTGCTCCCCTTGGCGAAAATCTTGTCTACTCGACACAGTTAATATTGAAATGAATGCTGCAACATCTGTGGAAGTAATCCTGTTGTGTGTTGTTACTCCACAAGGTTTAATATGTTTAGTATATAAGCGGCGCCTTGACGTGACCGTCGTAGGATATTATGTTTCTTTTATTTGTTCCACTTGTACAGCAAAATATATGCTGGGATGCACTGTACAATATGTGAACTTATTCCGATACTGTTATTGCTTCTAGGTTTGCGCCGAACACATTTGTGTTTATCATATGTGCAGTCTGCAGTAAGGAAACAATTTGTTTGTCATCGCTTTTGTTTGACAACAGAATTTGTTGTGTCCACTAGTTCTCAATTCTTGATGTTATAGTTATTCCTCTTTAATTTAGTTAGCTCTGTTTGTTTACATTCTATGTATATTTCATCATGTGTTTAATATATTTATTTTGACCTGAATTTGGGCACTATATTGGTGCAATGAGAAATTATATATGCACTATCATAATAAATTCAATTGAAAACAATTGCAGAATCGCAGTGCCTCGTTGTTTTCAGGTTCACCCACTTTTTTAATAAGCTTCATTTGCTCCAAGACGTACACTTGGCACTCCTCTGTGCTTAGAAACTGGCTAAAGTATGCTCACACATTGCACTTTACAATTACACGTAACAGGCGTTATGATCCGTTTTTTTTCCTGTTCGCATGTCAAATTAAAGTTTATGTTACATTATTCACGGATTTTCTCTGTAGCATGTTTCAAGGTGCGTACATTTAGACAGTGAAAACGAATTCCATTGGCTGATACATTTGTTGAGCAACTGCTCTAGTCGGACAAAGAGCACCTGTCTTGCTTGAATCCTGTCACCGGTGTTTGCAGATTTAAGACACCAGAAAGATGTACTCACTTTTAATCTGCCAATAAACACTGACACATGCGGACATTTTACAATCAGTATTTACAATCAGTTCCCACTTCATTTGACAAGCATGAGTATGTGGGTGCAGTTTTCTTTGACCATGTAAAAGGAAAAGGTGTTGCCTCAGATCAGAAAATTCAATGCACAAACTTCCTTTAAAAATTTTTAATGCTTATTAGACGTGCATGAGCACTTAAAGCTTGCATAACTAACAAAGCTTGACTAGGAAAGAAGTGAGACGCAAAAGCTAAGGCATCACAGTATGCATAATTACGCTTCACAAAACAGCATTGTTTGCAAAATAAAAGATTAGTCTGGTTGATTGCCTAAAGAATAAATACACCAATTTACCATGCGTGACAAGATGCATATAGAAGGTTCAGATGAGCACTCACTCCGGTAACACTAATACCACGGAAGAAAAAAAAAACTGCAGCACCACGCATCCCTGACCCTGGTGACTTGTATCACAGGAGGCTTACATGAAATAGAGATAATGCTTTGCTACGAAATGAATATGAGGACAGGCAGAAGCATGTAAACAAAAATCACTTTTTGCGCAATATGACTAGTCTGGTTGGTTGCCTAAAGAATAAATACACCAATTTACCATGCGTGAGAAGATGCATACAGAAAATTCAGATATATATCTCTCTACCCGTGGGGTTTTGCTGGAGTATGTCCTTAAGTTGCCCACAAATTGCAGTAACACAGTGGTTATGGCGTGTTGCTGCTAAGCACAAAGTCATGTGTCTGATCCACTGATAGTACCAAAACGCTTATGCCATACGGTGTACTATATTTACAAGTAAATAACATGAGGGAGGACTTTCTGTCTCTTGGAAAAAAGAAAAAATTGCACATATAATAGCAAGTGATGACAGCGAGAAAAACAGGACACGACGTACAAAATAGGGTGTCCGCTGGGGGCATTACTCATTGTTACTATGAACTGTCATGGCAAAATAGAGTGAGAGGATGAGCGCAGCCAAAATTTACGCATCACTGTTGACGTCTTAGTTATGTCGGCAAGAGCTACTTCGTCCTCCATTCCATAAATGTTATTGAACAGGCAGCACTGCAGAAAGGCCTGTGGCACAATCAAACATGGCTTCATACACATTAGTGATTGCGGGGGTGCCTAGTAATTTAGCTTACTGTAGTTTGAAGGGCCAGGGAAAATTAAAAAAAAGAAATTTGTTATATTCATTTCTTGAACCAAATATAATGCGACGCATGTTCCGACGCCTGAAATATTGAACAGTCTCACGTTCACCCAAATACAGCATGGTTTAGCCGCCAGGATGCAACAGTTACTTGCACTAGTCTTTATACTATACTGTCTCTTCCAGCGTTTGATCCTTGCCCAAGCTCCCTACCCCGAAATATTCTACCTTAATGAAATCAATAAAAGCAAGTCTGATGTCTTTTAAATGAAATGAAATGTATTCTACTTGTATACCATGCGTTGAAAAACCCTATTCAATAAATGGAAGTACCACTCTAGAGCGAGGCATCATTCATTCTACTAACTTTGTTGCCTTACAAGTTCACACAAACTCCACTGAAAATAAAATTGTTCAAGAGTTGGAATAGCCTCTTGAAGGAAGGCATTATCCCTACAGACAACCATGGGCTCTGCTTCTTTGAATATACAAAAAAAAAAACCACTGCTTTGCATTAAACAGGTACATCGAAATCTGGACCTGTGTATAGTATCTATGCGATTTTCTTAGTATGGGGTTTCCATCAACATGACGCACATAGTCAAGGATGTTGTGCCCTGAATCATCAAAAATCCCTCTGTCAATGCATTTGTATGGGCACTTTATCTCCAGCAAGCATGTCTCGCCGCAGAGAGAAAAAATTCCATCAGGGCTTCCACAAAGCCATGGCTGTTACGGGTGAAGCAATAGGCCCACCTGAAATGTCATTTTTAGCTCATTTGTGTTACGCAGATAAAAATTGTTGCACAGATTATTTCTTTCCCCATTACTTATTTCAATATTGTCAACATTTCCTCGAGCTTCCTAACAGTCAAGATGTATATTTAGGCTACTTGGTTCATATCCGTAATAAAACAGCGCAGAGAACACAAGGGACGAGACGAAGAAAAATATGTACACAGGATGCTTATGGTGACAAAATAAAGGGTTAATAAAACATGTTTTTCAACATTAGTACAATTTGACAAAGATGTATAAAAGAAGCACAGTCTGGGATAGTTGGTAATCTGACTGGGATAGTTGGTAATCCATGACGAGGTGCACAGCGCAACAATGGACAGAAGGGCACAACAAAGGCAAGCACTTGCCTCCCTCGTGCCTTTCAGGTCCACTGTCATGCTGTGCACATCAGCATAAAAGAGTACAATGTGCTTTGATATGTTGTCAGTTCACCTATAGGCTGCCTGCGACAATATGCAGCACGATATGAGACGACATGTACTGTAACATTAAACATTGCATAGTTGAAAATGATTCCAACTTTTATGTTTTTTATTTGTTATCAGAAAATAGGCTGTACTTAGCTCTCCAGATAACGCACGTGATGTGCTCACCTCTGTCACCGTAACACCACGCTGCTGCTCAAAGTCCTTCCTGGCCACTGGCTCCATACGTATTCTTAATATGAAACACACACATGTAATTTATATTGCTTAATTAGATCCAACAATCTTAACGTACCATATGTTGTAGCCTCGGACGAAAAAAAATGGACTTGAAAAGGCTGTGAACAATCTGTTTAGGGCCTCTGCGGGTACGCAAAATTGTATGAGCTGCTGTGCTGCTGATGCGCACTTTGCGTTCCTTGTGCCACCTGCATAGACGTATATATATACAACATAAACACAAGGAAACGAACATGTCAGACATATACCTATACAATGCTTTCTGAACCATTGTTACTTCGGACAAGTTGACTGCCCAGCACTCAGCACGCATAGCTCAGTAACCGACTCGCATACAACGAAATCGTTGTAAAAAGCCCTCTCCTCTGGTGTCAGCCCTTGCAGATGGTTTCTTGGGGCTATGGTTACTTTTGGGAAGTCACCTAACACGTCCAGCATGTGAAGTGGTCTGTGTGGCGACTTAAGCAGTATGTTAAGCTTTTGATGCAGCAATGCTCTTCGATCTTTTTCGAAAATTCGATGAAGAATTTCGCCACGCCTAATCTCCGCCTCACTTTTCTCCATCTCCTTAGGTGCAGTTGTAAAAGGGGATTCGGTGCCCCCGAAATGTTGGGTGACGTAGGTAGGCGGCAGCTCTGCAGGCTGCTTGTTTCCCACAAAGGGACTGTAGTTATCTGCAAAAAGGATGACATGAAAGAGGATAGGGCATTAAAATAATACACAGAAAGACGGATTTGACTTCGTACAGGAGTAGATTTCGAGCGAAGAAGCGGGAAGAAAAACACTGCTTACTTGGTTATGTCAGGTTGCACAGTAAAAAGGATACACTTTCCCTAACGAGTGACCCACGTTTGGTTCAAGCAAGAAAATTCTAAAGGCATGCTCTAGTTGCACTTCGTGAAATAATAAATCGCCATTATGGGCGTGTATATAGTAATGAACACTGCATGAGTAATTAAGAGTTATTTGTCGTAAATTTGTATTGCTATAATGCTTTAGCGAAAAACTCGGCTGTTTCTATTCACGTGTAGACGGCACAGAAAAAATTCGGAGCACGTACATAACACAAGCTAGGATAAAAAGGCTAAATAATATAGCGAAAACACATAGAACAGAAAGCAAGAGCATCCTGCCTCAGTGGCACTTTGTCGTCATGGTCGGGCTTCGTCGATGGTTTCCCCCATGACTGCGGACCGCTCGTACACGACACGTCCTCGTGCAGGTTGATGTAAAATACCACCGCTGCGCAGTGTTTACAGTCACCGAGGGCGCCGTAACGGCACGTAAACGTCCCCTTCAGTATAGTTCGAGGCGCGATCGACAGCTGTAAACGAAGGCGGCGAACGAAAAAAAAGAGGTGAGCGTTAGGCATGACGCGCGGTGGCACACGCATACGTAGTACATCGCGAGCGAACTGTCGACGAGAACGAAAGCGTGAGCAGTGCCTGTCGTTTACCGGCACGGAAGCGACGTGCAAGTACACTTCTGATACGTAGCGCACGATAAACGAGAACAGAAAAGACAGAGATACGGACGGGGACACAAGCCTTCCCTTTTGTTCTTGCTTATCGTTCACAACTCGCCAAAACTTCTAGAAGTGAGAGATGCAAGGCACGTTCGAAGTAATTAAGCTACAAATGACAGTTGAAGAAGCTCTACAGCCGTACGTGCACACTCAAGTGCAATAAAATAATTATTTGTCAACTTACTTGGAGTTCGACGTCGTAAGCCTGCTTGTTTTGTTGTGACAAGCACTTCGCCGAGATGTCCGTGCCGTTCGCCTCTCTGACACGATACACATGATTGTTGTCGTAAAGCTGGCGTCCTTTTTCAAGCGTCGATGGTCGGAAATGAGCCTCGAGGTTTTCAATTGCCTTAAATCCATAATGCAGCACGACCGACATGATTCAAGCGAGTGCCGCAAAAGCATGCCGTCGCAGAAGCGGCCGCCTCAGTGTTTTGCAGAACTGACACGGTGGGGCTGATGGCTGAGCCGATCGCTGCGCCGCCTGACCATTGCAGGGTGCCTATAGTTATGTGGCTAGGGCGGTGGCCGAAGCCGCGGGAGTTGAGAGCGTAGGCTTGATCGCAGGCCACGCAACACAGGAACGGGCTCACCGTTGTTCCGTCGAAGTTGCCGGCGAGCCCGGTGAGTTCCGCTTTCGTGGTGGTGGTGGTCCCGTCCATCATCGGTGTCCGCGGCTCCTTCAGCTTCCTTCAACGAGCAACAGCCCCCCCGCACGCACACACACACACGCACGCGCACGCACTCTCCTCGTGGAACCACGCATCCCTCCTCACCGTCCGCCATGCCGCCCGTCGTCCACAACGCGCCGCGCCGATCCAGGCGCGAAGCTTCCCTCTCCCCCGCACCAACCAGTCGAAGGGACCACTGTCACCACCCCCGCGCTGCACGACACGCCAATTACCGACCCCCCTTCTTGGCAAATGAGCAAGGAAAAAAAAACGAAAACGAGAAGAAAAAAAAAACACACACACATGAGAAAACAAGAATGTTCCAAATCTATGTACAAGTAACGAAAAAGAAGAACTATACAGCTGTACACTTAAACATTACAACAATAATTACACTCAGCATGCGTACCCAAAAATACAAATAAAAAAATGCACACTGCTACTACGCGCTGCTAACAACAGTAGCAGAAAGCTGGGCGGGGGCCAGCTTCTTTTCGTGCACTGGCCGCAAAGAAGCTAGCCCACTGAGGCTAAACAACATAACTGAGGGCCTTCGGTGGCGGAAAGAGTCCGCCGTGAGGCGCAATATCACATAGGTGACCGTTTCCTCAGGTTGTACCGGTGCGTGGTCCGAATGCGGTCCTTCGCCCCAGGTGTGCCCTGTTACTTGCGCGTGGTGCCACTGGGTACCGGCGCGAGCTCGTCGACCCGCGATGCAAAGGCTTTCAGGTCGGCGATATGGGTACGGCTGAGTTTTCCCGAAGGGGAATCCTTCAGCAAGTACGCGAGCGGAGGCCAAACTTTCTCTACTCGGTACGGACCAAGCCACTTAGGAGCGAGCGAGGCTGAGAACCCCTTGCTCTCGTCGCTAAGAGCGTGGTTGCGCTTCAGGACTAAATCACCTACCTTAAATGAAAGATGGCGATGCTTCCGGTCTTACTGAGCCTTCTGCTGGGCCCTAGCCGAAGTCAAACTCTGCCTTGCTCTACAGAGAGCCCGACAAAGCCTGTCCCGAAGTGCTGAAGCGTACGCAGAACAGTCTGCCGGCGCCTCCTCCTCCCCGAGCTGACATTGAATGACTCTGGTCACCGGATTTGCCAGCTCCCTTCCAAAACTGAGGAAAGCGGGAGAGAAACCAGTCGAGCGATTCTCGGCGGTTCGGATTGTGAACGCGAGCTCACTCAAGTGGTCTGCCCAATCCTTTTGACTCACGGCAAAGGCTGTCAACATTGGTTTGACGGTTCTATTGACCCTCTCCGTCAAATTGGACTGGGGATGGTAGGGCGACGTGGTGCAGTGAATAATTCCCAGGGAACGGCACGTAGCACCAAACACCCGAGCGGTGAAATAGGACGCGTCGTCCGTAATTAGTCTTTTCGGAAAGCCGAACCGACAAAAAACTTCCTCTAGCCTCTCCAGCACCGCTCGAGCGATCACTTTTCGAAGCGCAAAACCACCACTTCGAAAAATGATCGACGACTACCATCAGGTGTGTGAACCCCTGCTTACTCCTGGGGAAAGGCCCCATAAAATCGCAGGTGGCCACTTGCCACGGACGCTCACTGTCAATTGGTTTCATCAACCCGGGCGGCTTGCCAACCCTTGATTTCACCGTTTGACAGACATGGCAGGAACGGCAATAGCGAAAAATGTCATGCTTTATGCCAGGCCAGGTCACAGTTTGGCTTAGTTTCGCAAAAACTTTGGAGCCACTCAAATGACCCGCCAAGGGTTCGTCATGAGATGATCGCAACAGTGTGCTTCTCAGACTCTTGGGGATAACCACCTTAAACGGGTCCACAGCCTCGTCATCGGTAGCTATGTATTTCAGCAGCAGCCCATCGTGATCCAGCAAAAATGAATCCGCGGGGGACCCAGCGACACACGCTGGTTCCGGCCCCCCTGCGCCCGCCGCACTACCAGCAGCGTCTCGGCGCTCCGTCTCCCTGAGACCGTCGCTCACTCCGCAACAAAACGGATCAATTTGCTGGGCCTTCAGTAACTCTTGCCTGCTGAATGCGATTCCAGTTCTCCCAAAGGGGAGTCCGGTCTCGCCCCCACTCAGAACTGCAGCCAACGGCGTCGTGGGTTCGCTTTCGAGAAGCTCCCCCGCTCGCTCGTTTTGCGGCGCGCTGCTTGCCTGGAGAGCGGAATGAGTGGTTTGCCCGCTTGCGGACTCGCCTCTCTTTGTGCTCGTTTCGCCCGCGCACTTGCTGGCGCAAAGGCACCGGCCGTGGCTGTAACACCAGGAGGAATGCTCTTGGTGGACAATGGGGCACGAGATAGCGCGTCAGCTACCACGTTGGTGCTCCCCTTTCTATACTGCACTGAAAAGTCATAATGCTGTATCAGGAGAGCCCAGCGCGCCAGCCGGCCCGCAGGCTCACGGAGCCGCATCTGCCAACTGAGCGCACTGTGATCCGTCTGCACTACGAATTTCGTCCCGTCAAGGTAGACATCGAATTTACGTAGTGCAATCACGATAGCGAGGCACTCCTTTTCGGTCACGGAATAGTTCCTCTCTGCCGGAATCAAGGAGCGGCTGGCAAAGGCCCAGCGGCTGCAACACGCCATCGTATTCCTGTAGGAGGACTGCTCCTAAACCCAGGTCGCTCGCCTCGGTCTGGACAACGAACGGTCTGGTCAGGTCGGGGAGTCTGAGCTGCGCTGTCTTCGCAATGGCGCTAGACAGTTGGCAAAAGGCCTGCTGCTGCTCGGGTCCCCACTGCCACGCGGCCAACTTACCCAAGAGCTTGCTCAAGGGTGCTTACACTCGGGCACATGACAGAATGAATAACCAGTAAAAGTTAGCCATTCCCAAAAAGCGGGGAAGGCCGCGTACGTCCTTGGGCGCGGGGAAATCGAGGATTGCCCGAAGTTTTTCCCGGTCCGGCTCAATGAAGCCTCCGCCCAGCGTAAACCCCAGTAACTGAACTCGGGTTTGCGCTAGTTGGGCTTTCGCAGGATTTAAAGTCATCCCGGCAGCCCTCACCCTCTCGAGCACATCGGCAACATGGGCCAAGTGCTCTTCAAAGGTTCGTGAATAAATCACGATGTCGTCGAGATATCGCATGCAGTATGACCACTTTGCTTCCCCGAGGACGCGGTCCATGAGTTTTGAAAGGTCACAGGACCGTTGCATAGACCAAAGGGCATACGAGTAAACTCAAATAACCCTCTGTGGGACGTGAACGCGGTCTTGCACCGGTCACGCTGACCAATCTGGACATGTAGGTAACCTTTGGAGGAATCCAGCGTATTAGAGTACCTCGCACTGCCCAGGGTTCCTACGATGGAGTTAATCGTGGGGAGCGGATAGGCATCCTTACGAGTCACTCGGTTGAGACGGCGGTAGTCTACGCACAGGCGATGACTGCCATCTTTCTTAGGCACCAACACAATTGGAGACACCCAGGCGCTGTACGAGCGGCGGATAATGTCGGCCGATAGCATCTCGTCCAGCAAGCCATCGATCACCTGCCTCTTGGCCAGGCTGATGGGCCGGGGGTTACACTTCAAAGGAAGCGCGTCTCCAGTTTCGATCGCGTCGCTCGCCAAATCGGTACAGCCAGGTTCATCAGTGAAGAGCTCTTCGTGCTGGCATAACAGTGCCGACAAGCGAGGCTCCTGTGTATCATCCAAATGAACCGCACAGGCGGCCAGAGGATGTGGTGCCCCTTCGGCCTGCCCCCGAATTCTGCGCGCGACGCGGTTCGTGCCGGGCCTCTTGTTCCCAAAGGGGGGTCTTAGCAGGCGAGCGCACAGCTCGAGGGCTTGCCCCCGAACTCGGCGCGCGGCACGTTTCCGACGCCCCATCTGCACAGGTAAGATCGGACGCCGGCGGGCTGATGAACGGCTTTAGCAAAGTGAACGGTCCGTCGCGATAGCTGCTATTCGCAATGTCCACAGCGATTCCTGTTTTAAGGAGAAAGTCCCTTCCGAGAATCACAGGAACACTGAGCCCGGAGAGATGAACGAAACGCGTGCGTTTTATTCGCTCTCCCCACCTGACCGTCAGCCTTGCGGCGCTCGCCGAATGGGCCCCGCCTTTCGCAAGATTGAATGTCGTTCGGCAATCCCGCAAGCGCACTGAGTGCTTTTGCAAGTGGGATAACACCTGTTCGCCGAACAACGAAGCGCTTGCGTCCAGCAGCGCAGAAAATTCGCGGCCGACAATAGTCACCGGAGTAAAGGGCGCGTGCGCACCAGCAACACAACCTGCTCGGTACGCCGATGGGACAAGCAAGGTTTCGGTCACTCGTGCCTTCACGAGCGACCCGCGCTCCCGTTTCCCGACCTCGCAGGGGGCCTGGGTGTGGTGCAGTCCCTTCCTATGTGCCCGCGTTGTTGGCCGCGGTACCTCTCCCGAGGCGGAGCGGCCTCAGCTCCCTGCCGGGGTCGACTCGCTGCTTGACCAAAGGGCCTGTTGTAACGAGCGTCCGCCTCTGCGATGCGTTGGGTCAAAGTGCGTCCCTGCGCATGCATTTCGGGCAGTGGCGCAGCACAGGCTGCCCGCCTCCCGTACGAGTAGGGATCTAGAAAGCGCACGCTCAGCTCCCAAGCACACCCGCTTGTAGCCGCAAAGGCAGCTTGGCCGGGTTGTTGCCGTTGGGGGAGGGGCACAGGCCCTCCCCACGCGCAGCGTGGCTCAAGGGCCTCGCTGGCGGGCGGCGGTGGGCGATAGGCTCGCGCGGCGAGAATAGGGAGTTTTAGAATAGGGGCCCCAATAGTTTGGGGCCCCAACGAGCTTTGCGGGTGTTAGCGTTGGGGCACGTAGGAGTGAAGAGTTTTAGAATAGGGTTTGACGTTTGCGGATAGCGTCTTGCGCTGACAGCGCCACTACGACGTCAAAGAAAAACTATTAGAAATAATTAAATAAAACATACCATTTTATGATAGGAATATTAATTTTTACTTGCGTGTATTCGCGTTTAAGTACAACTTAGAGGTTATTCTCTGTAAGCAGCAAACAATTAGTTGCACTTAGTTTTGAGCAAACCAACTTTACTAGCCTTCACCAGCCAAGCTTAGCCGTGTTAGGCCTACGAGCCATAAAATCCACAATCAAATTCAAAATCAGCGGCGTCTAATGAGTCAATCTTCATAACACACGCTAGTTGAGAGAAAGCGATAACCGCACTCACTTCTCCTAGCTTGCGAACTTCACGCGTTACCGCGAATCAAACCCAGTTTTGTGCTAGGTTAGAGCCGTCGCTTTGATGGGTGCCGCCATGTTTGCCGACGCAAAGCTTTTGGGGCCGCTATTTGGGCTCTCGCTAAATCGGTGAAATAGCGTTCCCAACGCACAACCCAAACGGAGTTCGCGTCTTGCGCATGCGCAGTGGCTTCGACGCTATTTCTTTGGGGCCCCAAAACGTTTGGGGCCCCTATTCTAAAACTCTCTAATGTCGCCTTGAACGCGCTTTGCCTCGGCGGCCAATTCTTCTAAATCTCGGAAGCGGCCGCCGCGCAGGTACGCCGAAAAGGTCGGATGTGCCTGCCTTATCACCCGCTCGACGCGCTCCTCGTTCGAAGCTTGGGGCTCGGCGACTAAGAAAAGGTCTTGCATCGCGCGTTCGTACTCCTGAAGCGACTCGTCAGGAGCTTGCGTACGTAGCTCAAGCTCTCGCCGCATCCTACTGTGATAGCCAGCGCGTAGGAATTCGCGCAGGAATGCCACGCGGAACTCCTCGAGGGTTGTTGCACGGTATCCGGAAAGCCGGTACCACCTAGCCGCCGTGTCAGTAAGTGCTACGGGAACGACGCGTTCTAGCACCTCCTGATCCTACAAACGATTTGCTATCTGGTAGCGTACCAGGAAGTCACAATAATCCCTGGCACTGAGCAGGTCACCGTATCCGCTGTAAGTCGGGACTGCCAAGCGTACAGCGGGGTGCGCGCATTTCGGGACAGCCGAAAGCGCCTTAACTTCCCCCGAGAGTGACTGAATCATTTCAGCGGCGTTTTGCAACAGCGTCTGTGCGTCTACTCCAAAGGGAACCGTTGGCGCGTTAGCGGCGGGGTCGAACAAGGGTGAACAGTCGTCCAGCTCGATTAGCGGCGTGGTTTCCATAGGGATACCGGCCGCGGCGCCGCCAACCCCAGGGCAAAACAGGCTCCTGGCGGGGTGCGCCTGCTGTCGTTCACAGCCGCTACTTGAGGCAGCTATACGTCAGTTGCTTAGGCCGGTTGCAGCCAGCGTCGACAAAACAGGTGCGCGCTCGACGGTTGCGCCACTGGGCAAAACCGACTGCATTTCCAAGGGGAGACGGGTGAGCGAAATTCGTGGCTGCAGCATTGTAATCCCCACAGGGGGCCGTGGCAGGCCACTGGTTCTGGCTGCTCATTTGAGTAGCAGCCAGCGGGCAAACTTCGGAGAGGGCTAAGGCCCCGTTTCCGTGCTGCGCTCCGTAAACTCCACAGGGTTTACGATCGAGAGCGCTGCGACATCGCACTGCCTTGCATTCCGAAGGGAGCCGTGGCAGACGAATGTGTCTGTGTGCACTGTTCCGGGAGGGCTCTGGCCCCGTTCCCAAACGCCACTGCTCCAATGGGAGCTGGTACGTAGCGCCTCGTGTTGTCGTCACCACAGGGGGCTGCGATAGGTGAGGGTGCATAAGTGCGCTGCTCAAGGGGAGCACTGGCTACGGCTACGTATCGAGCAACGTGGCGTCTGCTCGCGGTAACAAGCGGCAAAGTCACCTAACAAATGACAAAGGTCACTAGGCCTAGCAGACATAACGCGGCGAGTATAATATGCAAAGGCGTTCTAACTCCGCTAAGCACAGACCAAGGCTTAATGAGCCTTTGAATCCGCGTTGGGCGCCAGTGTGGGTTCTTCGGGTCTCACAGGAGTACCGACCACCGCGGGTTCGAGCTTAGCGAGCCACAGGGCCGCGTCAGCCGTCAGCCTCTAGCGCCGCTGCGCGCGAACTTAGGCCACAAGGGGCTACCGAGCGATGTACGCAAGAACACAGTATTGCCCTCAGTTGACGGAAACCGTTTATTGTCTCCTACGGCACCCGACACTGCACGAACGCCTGGTCCCGGAACGGCGGGGAACCAAAGGGGTCCCGCACCAAGGGCGAAAAATACAGTTAGGGGCGCCTGTAGCACGTCGCTGCGAGAGCACAGGCTCAAGCTGGGATGTGCTGCTAGGAAAAGTCCCGGCGGCTATGCTACTTGCTCTCGCGATAACCGATGGGCCAACTCGCGAGAGCTCCGGCAGTCTCCTTCGGCTTGGACCTCCGATGAGTGCGGCTCGGCGTGGTACGACCTCGCGCGAGCACTAGGCACCCGTTCTTCGGCTTAGCGTCGGGATAGGAACAACACGAGGTACGCGCTCCCCGCACGGGCAAAGGCACGGTGCGTGAGCTCAGTCCTAGTCACAAAGGTGTCGGCGGACGAGAGGAAGCATGGACGTACCCGGCGCCGTCCCTAGGAGCAAGAGAGCCGGTACCGTCATGTCATGAAGCCACCAGGGGCCGCTTCGCGACGTCACTAGCTCAATCAGAGAGTAAATCAGAGAGCTGTGGGAAGGTTAGCACTAGGTGCCCACGGGAAAACCATAAACGAAGCAGTACAGGGGGATATGGTCTGGCATCGTTCGAAGCACGGGAAGCTCAGAGTAAAATCCTATACGAAGAACGTCTGAGGAAATTGGATGATAGCAGGTGGGCAGCTAAGGTATTTAAATAGCTATACAGAAAGAGCGTTGACTCACATTGGCGGAAAAGAACAAGGAAGCTCACCAGTAAGTATGCCAGACACGAGGACGAAGAAGGACAGAGCATTAAACGACAGGTTAAAAACGCGGAAGGTAAAAATTGGATAAATTCAATGGAAAAGAAGCATAGTGTGGAACTATATCGATACTGGAAACAGCAGATCGGGAAGGAAGCGTTTGATGATAACTCAAGAGGCAGTGCCCTACTCTTTGAAGCTAGATCAGGATGTCTTAGAACGCGGAGCTATAAAAAGAAATTTAATGAAGAAGACACGTGTACTGTGTGTGGTAAATATGTAGAAACAATGGAATACCTCATACTAAAATATGATGGTATCAAGCCCGATGTCGATGCGGCCACATTCACCCGTCCTGAGGCCCTAGGGTTCAGAGATAATAATAGTCATCTAAATAAATATGCTGTGGAAATTAGCAAAAGGCGATTGGAGGATTGGTGGCTCAAAAGCACAGAGGTGACATAAGGTTAAAAGAGTAGGAAGACGTGTTTAAAGAAAATCGAGAAATTCAATAACACACAACATAGAAAACGATAAAAATCTGAGCATGGTGGCAACTGCCATCACCCCGTTTCAAAGGGGACGCTCCTACCTTCCATCCATCCATCCATCCATCCAGCTCAGCCCTCACCGCGAACCAGTGCGAGTGAAGCGCCACCGCTGACAACTGGTTCGGAGCGAGGAAGGCATGGCTTAAGGATTGCAGAACATGGGTGAAATGTGCCCGCGCAATGGCGCGTCGAATTCCCCAAATCCCCACAAGGTTGAACGCCTTACATAGGCTGACAACTTTGCTCTTTACGTTTGATTCAGATTTCCTAATCTGCACAAAGTTTTTGTTTACAGCTTCTGCGGCTTTCTCATTGTAGATTACTTGTGTTCCAAGTGCCGCCCGTGTTGTCTTTATGTGTCTTCCTTTTGTGAGTGTTCAATTGCGGCAAAAACACATGTCTTTTAGCAAGCACCAACTAGGCCAATAAGCAGTTCTGTTCTCTCATTAACATTCACTACACGTCAAACTAACTGTCACCACGGCCGCCTCGCTTTCTTACTGCATCGCAACCCCAGGAGTGGCTAGCGTTCCTCAATAGTATCCCCCAAAATTAACGGAGTCAATTACGATCATTTTTAGGGTGAGCTGCTCTTGGCTAACGGCGTCAAAACGCCGGGCGCGGCCACTGTGCTTGAAACGTACCCTAAAAAGTAACGAAATTAGTTACAATAATGTTGTGGGTCAGAGAAAGCGTTAAAACTTTTCCCGGTAAGATTCAGTACACTTGAAACTTCGTCACAAGGCCGAGGTGCTCTTCGCTAACTGCGTCACAAAGTCGTGTGCGGCGAGCGCGCCCAAAAACTACCGAAATAACTTATAATAATGTTGGGGCTCATAAAAGGCGTCGCAAACATCTCCAAGTACGAGCCATAAACTGAACTTAACTACGCCAGGACGGCCGAGCTGTTTTTCGCTAACTGCGTCGCAAGCCTCGGTTCCGTGCCGTAATGGCCAAAATTGTTTAAAATGCGTCGCATACTGTTGAACAAAATTTCTCACCTTGCCGTATTCCAATGGTGCCGTTTGAAAGTGCAGAAGGAATGCAACAATACGCCGGGAGCCCCACAAAGGCGCTATATCCAAAAGAGACGGGTCGCCGAACAGGGGAACTTCAGATGCGCCACCGGCGTCGCTGGATTCGGTCGCCTGTCTGGCGCATGACGCAAGCATTTGTCGCTCTGTCACGCCAGGCATGCCGTTAGCTTGTTGCTAGGCAACGCAAGAACAATAAGTCGGAAAGCGTAAGTTCATTTATACGCAAAGCTTTTTAGTTTTAGCGGGAAAGACTAGCTTTTTGTAACTGCTCTTTCTATATTTTCACAGAAAGATAAAGCATTGAATTCTATGTGCATTAACTAGCCCCGTTCATCGGTCTACTGATACGTATAGCAGTTCCGCAAGAACTTATTTTGACAAATTTGAGAACTCAGATTCATATTCTATACGACCACAAGAATTTCGAAGAAATATACATAACACCCATAGTCTACATGAATAACACTGAGAACATCGTAGTCGAGACTGAGCAAACATGCCTATTGAGCACTTATATACCAGCAAAAATATGCTGCAAGACTTCCAATGCCTGCAGATCTTAAAGAATGGTTGTTTAAGGTGTATTTCTACTGCCGCCAATAGCAAAATTTTCCTCAACCCTTCACCGCTTAGAAAGGAAAATGCAATACTCCAGCATCAAAATCCTGCATTCAACTTACCTCGTGAGTACCGGAGCACAAGTACTTACAAGCTGCGGCCGTCTGGGTCTTCGTAGAAGTTCTGAAGGATTGAGAGATCGTTTAGGGAAAGAATAGCAGATTATTCATTTAGTCTCTTTTAGGATTGGCCGAATAATCAAAACCTTAAATACGATTCCAATAACACACAGTAAGTATTCGTATCGGAAAAAGAAACCAGTCAATAGTTTCAAATATTTGCAACAACGACTAGTTACCGTTCTCCGTTCGCTATACTACGTGGAGCATATTATCACAAGGGAAATAAGGGCAAAAAGTTGTCTCAGCAATGCAGGAACCTCATGGAAGCTTAGTAATGCTTGCATTTGGTTACCATGTAATAACTTGCAAGGTAATGCAAGCCTTCTGTTCTGTTTCACGCTGGAAGGTGGCATGGTGACTTGGGTTTTTTGCTTGCAGTCTGCCATTTAGTGCTTTTTGCAGACTAGTCATGCAGCATTTTTATCTTCTACACAACTAGATATTGGTTCCTTCAAGCAGGCTTTAGTCACATGCGTTTGCTATACACAAGTCGCTCAAGAACGTTCCTTTTAATTTATCCATTTTTTGTGGCCACAATTTATTTAGCATTTCCGGAAAACTAGTCAAACAACAGTCATTTATTCTTTTAAACCCTGTTTGCACCGATGCACTAAAGATGTTGATCGGCTCTTTGTGCATACTTTAAATGACATTTAATGATCTTGCGTTTAAAACTATCATCTTTGTCTCCGAAAATTAGCCGTCTCCTTGCACTAGCCAGTAGAATCACGGTACCTAAATATATCGGATTAAATAGTAATGCGGTAAATATATGCGTTTGCCTTGACCATAGAGCATTTGATTCGATATTTCGTTCTAAATTCGATATTTACTATTCGTATTCAATTCATATTTAAAAAATTCAATTCGCCCATCTCTATAGTCCCTTTATTTATGCATCCTAGTGCTATGCTAGGAAGCCGCCCAACCTGTCGGCTTGTCGCTGTTAAAATCAACACGAATCGGAACATATTGCTACATGCGTGTGGTATTTGTTTGGTTGAACGAGGCGCGTGGGCGCCATCACTCCAGAAAAGAGGAGGAAGAACGAACTGGGCTCGCACTGTGAATCTAACTGGTCAGCTCTGCAATCACTTTTGTAGATATAACCTGTAAATAGTTGCTCGTCTTACTGACTCGTCCTTCGCGTAACAATGTGGTCGAGGTGGAACGTTCCCCGCCCTCGCCACGGAGCTCCGAAGCGGCCTCGCCGTCGTCTTCTCAGCAATGGCTTCCGATTGACCCATCCCGGCGCCACCTACACCTGTGGCGCCATCCACAACGTACGTTACGGTTCCTAGTCTCCGTGATTCTGGGACATTCTCCGCCCAAAATGGCGTTGACGTTGACGACTGGCTCAGCATGTATGAGCGTGTTAGCCAAAGCCACTACTAGAACCCTACCATCATGCTTGCCAATGTGATCTTTTATCTGGACTGGACACCGCGTGTCTGGTTTCACCCCCACGAGGTCGAGCTCTCCAGCTGGGACATCTTCAAACAGAGGCTTCACGAGCAGCCGCCGACGCTCGCCGTTGTTCACCTCGCCATCCGTACCCTCCTTCCGATGCCCCTGACAGCCGCTCCTCCGTGCAATCACCGTCGCCTCAGCGCCGTCGCTCGCCGCCACCCCAACATCGCCGCTTTTTTTCGCCGAACAGACGGACGGAAAACTAGGTGATGCAGCTCTTGGAGGTAGTCCTGCATCACGTTAGTCCAGTGCGAATCTTCCGCTGACGCTCCTCAACCACACGAACCTAATTGAAGTAGACGTAGATGGTGTTCCGTTGACGACATTAATACTGGAACATAAGTTTCCATAATCAGCGCTAACATGTGCGCTCTCCTCAAAAAAGTTCTTACGCCTGCCATCACTCTAGCCATACGGGTCGCCAATGGCGCCACTGTTGCCGTCAGGGGTATGTGCACTGCTCGCATAGGAATTGCTGGCCGCCAAGTTCCAGTCCTGTTCACCGTGCTAAGCAATTGCCCTCATGACCTAATCTTCGGGCTCGACTTTCTGACCACGCATTCTGCCCTCTTCGACTGTTCCACCAGTACGCTGTGCCTCGCGCTTCCTCTTTCAGATGTTCGGCCCGAATAACCTAACACCCTCTGCACTACAGCGTTTGTTCGCTTACCTCCAAAAGCCCTTACCTTCGTTGAATTGGCCTCAACGGTAACCGTGCCTGATGGCGACTATGTTATGTCGTCGAACCTATTCATGATGCCTCCTGGCGCGCGACATCTCCGTGCAACACTCCATCGTAACTCTTGCCGCTAATCGGATATGTCTCCCTGTTGTCAATTTTGCTTTACGAAGCAAGTGTTACCTGAAGGCATAGCGGGGGCCACGCCCTGGTCAATGACAGACGACCACGTCACTGCTTTTACAGCCGACGCGTCTCCAGATCCTCCTGATTACCCGCAGGATGCCTTGAACCTCGACGGACCATTACATCCGATGGTCATTCCGGACCTCGCACCCGACCGAACAGCCGCCCTATGTCACCTTTTGCTTTCCTACCGCGACATATTTGACACTGCCAATCGGCAACTTATTCAGACGTCCCTTGTTAAGCATCAGATCGACACTGGTGATGCTGTTCCCATTCATAGCTGACCGTATCGCGTGTCCACGGCAGAGCGGCAAGTTATTCAGCAGGAAGTAAACAATATGCTCGCCAGAGGCATTGTTTAGCCCTCGTCTAGTCCTTGGGCGTCGCCGGTCGTGCTCGTCAAAAAGAAAGATGGCACGGCACGTTTCTGCGTTGATTACCGCCACCTAAACCGAATCACTAAAAAGAACGTTTGCCCTTTACCATGAATCGACGACGCTTTTAATTATCTTCGCGGTGCCAAATACTTTCGTGCATCGACCTTCGATCTGGTTCCTGGCAGATTTCCGTTGATGAGAAAGAAAAGAAAAGACCGCTTTCGTCACTCCAGGTGGCCTCTGCCAATTCAAGGTTATGCCGTTCGGTTTATGCAATGCCCTGGCCACGTTCGAACGGATGATGGGCTCTCTGCTTCAAGATTTCAAATGGTCAACTTGTCTTCGTTACGTCCATGACGTCCTTGAATTTTCTCCTACATTTGAGACGCACCTCGAGTGCGTCGCAGCTATTCATGACGTCTTCCGCAAGGCTGGGCTTCAATTAAACTCATCGAAGTGCCACTTGGAGCACCGACAGATTACACTGCTAGACCAGTTCGTCGATGCTTCCTGAGTACAACCCGACCCGGAGAAGTTTCGAGCAGTAACGGCTTTTCCTGTACCTCAGTCTGTCAAAGCCGTCCGGAGTTTTGTGGGGTTCTGTTCTTATTTCCGACGGTTCGTGAGATTTCGCAGCAATCGCTCGACCACTCACTGAATTTCTGAAGACGTGCCTTTTACGTGGGGTTCCCCTCAGGCTGCAGCATTTTTACGCCTTATCACGATTCTCACGCTTCCATCGGTCTTGGCCCACTTTGACCCGTCCGCACCTACAGAGGTCCGAACCGATGCCAGTGGTTACGCGATCGGTGCCGTCTTGTCGCAACGCCAACATGGACGCGACCGCGTTATAGCCTATGCTAGCTGGCTTCTGACAACTGCAGAGCGCAACTATTCGATTACCGAGCGCGAATGTCTTGCTCTCGTCTGGGCTGTGTCAAAGTTCCGCCCATATTTGCATGGCCAGCTCTTCTCAGCATTCACAGAACACCATCCGCTCTGTTGGATTTCGTCGCTCAAAGATCCCACTCGCCGGATCGGTCGTTGGGCCCTCCGACTACAAGAATATCCCTACACAGTGACTTAGAAGTCGGGAAGCCAACACCAGGACTCAGATTGCCTCTCTCGCTACCCAGTCGAAGACACGACCTCTACGTCTGATACCAAAGCCTTGTTCTCTCTATTTTTCCACTGCTCCATGTCGCCGACGAGCAGCGCCATGACCCGTCCTTGCGTATCATCATTGACCGCCTGGAATCGTCAGTTGCCGACAGTTCCCTTCGCTTATTCAAACTTCAAGATGGCATACTCTATCGCCACAACGTTCACCCCGACGGCCCTGCATTACTCCTTGTGATTCCTAATCAACTTCGCTCGGCTCTTCTCCATGAACTTCACGACCTCCCCACTGCCGGTGACCTGGGTGTGTCAGGTACCGACGACCGGATCCACCGACGCTTCTTTTCGCCAGGGCTTGCTCGCTCCGTTCGAAGATACGTAGCGGTGGGTGAGAAATGCCAGCGACGCAAGACAACGTCGACGCTCCCTTCTGGGTATACCTTCAACCACTCGACATTCCCGCGAAACCATTCTTTCGGGTTGGTTTGGACTTACTTGGCCCTTTTCCTCTTTCTACCCCTGGGAACAGGTGGATCGATGTGGCCAAGGATTACGCCACGCGCTAAGCCATCACCCGAGCGCTTCTTACAAGCTGCGCCACAGATGTCGCCGATGGAGCTCCGCGCCTAGAGCCTAGAGATTGGCTCTTGGCACGTATTGTACCTTTACTGAAAAAAGGCGACGCCACAATAGCAACAACTTATCGTCCTATAACGCTAACTTCATCATGTTACAAACTACTTGAAAATATCATAACTGATTAAATTAATAAGCTTATAGGTGTGAAAAACATACTTTCTTCTTGCCAAGATGGTTTTCTCAAGGGTTTTTCTACTGTAACACAACAACACGATGAGCAAAACGAGAACAAGGTAAAAGCGGCAGCCGACATTTCGACAAGTAGACTTGTCTTCTTCAAGGCGGCATATGCTTTCCAAGGCACAGTATATATAGGTCATCGGATCAACTCCTTCTCCCTCTTCGAAAGGGGAGAAGGGGTTGATGTGTCACCAGCGTATAGCCAGCGGGTGACGTGGCTGTGCATGAGTCGGTCATGTTTTTTTTTGTGTGTGGAAAGGGCCTGGACGACGGGGTGGGGGGTTCAATCAGTTCCGATGGAGGTCAGTGAACTCTCTCTGAAGGAGAGAATAAAGGAAGCGGCAGAAAATGGTGCTCGTGGAAAAATACTAAAAAGGAATAAATGCATAAAGAAAAGAGAAAGAGAGGAGAGAAAGGGAAAAAGCACTAAGCAAGCAAGTGAAAAAAATGGTAGGCGACCCTACTATTTGACTTAAGTGTCTGGGTGGCACTCGTACGTCGGCTTTGGTGTTCTTTAGGCTAACTTCATGAGAACGCAACGCCCGAACCGAACTCGGAGGCAACTGTTTTCCAAAAATTACCCGGTTCAATATCAAGCCACCTTCTTGTCTGTAACGTCATTAGTGACGTCATTAGAGCGTCCAGGAATTTCGATAAAGTCGGGCTCACGTGGCGGGTCTCTAAAGTCCACGATTCTGTGCTTTTGTCTGCGATAATCAGTGATTTCTAATTCTAATTATTCCAGACACTTTAGCAACTCAACTTGTAACTAAACTTATGATTTTATGTCATATCTGTAACGAAACCCATGAATTTCGTTCAGAATATTTGTTTCTGGTATTTCTTGTTTATATTATCTTAGTGCGCGGTCATTTCAGTGATTTCTAATTCTAATTTTTCCAGACAATTCAGTAACCCGAAACTTATGCTCTGATATCTGAAGCCCATGAATTTTGCACTGTACTATTCTTTTTCTACTTCTTCAGGCTTATCTTGAATTTCGCCCCCGGTCGTCCCCATGATTTCTGACTATTTCTAAGTATTCCGGACACTTCAGCAACTCAACGTGTCCATGGACTCCGTGACAACTTCTCACATACCGTGGCCGGATATTCCTATCAAAAGTTATCGCGGACATCATGCTGTCCTGCGGCACGAGGCACAGGTTTTCCACGTCATACCATCAACAAACAAATGGCCTCATGGAGCGTCTCAATCGCACTCCCACAGACATGCTCGCGAAATATGTCTCTTCAGATCACACTGACTGGGACATCGCTTTCCCGTTTGTCACATTTGCTTATAATCCCTCGCGCCATGACACAGCCGGTTATTCCCCATTTTTCCTCCTATTCGGCCGAGAACCAGCACGGCCCCTTGACACAACCCTATTGGTTCACGTGACACCGAACAGTGAATATTTCATTTCATTTCATTTCATTTTTATTCCTTAAAGACCCCGTAACGGGGTATTACATAAGGGGTGGGTTACACAGAAATAAGGAGAAACCATGTGTTAATCTATGGTGAAAGGTGATTGGTGACGCTTTCCATGAAGGTGGATGGACAAGGGATGGCAGCGGTGTCACCCGGAAGGCCATTCCAGTCAGCAGCTGTGCGAGGAAAAAATGACGTAGAAAAAGTAACGGTGCGTGCACGTGGGCGCGCGACTTGAAGAGGATGACCAGTGCGGTTAGATATGCGTGTTGGTGGAACGATGTATGGCGGGATGCCCATCGAGCTGTGAAAGAGTTTATAGAATAAACAAAGACTGGCGATACGGCGGCGACATGAGAGAAGGGGTAAATTAGATTCTAATTTTAGTGATGACACACTCACATCATAAGAATACGAACGATGAATGAATCTAGTGGCACGGTTTTGAAGTGACTCAAGGGCGTCTTCAATATAAGCTTGTCGCGGGTTCCAAATTGGTGAAGCATATTCCAATTTTGTTCGCACGAGAGTTTTATAAGCGAGCAATTTTACGTTCTTAGGTGCGTTATGTAGATGACGTCGCAAAAATCCAAGTGTTTTATTTGCAGATGATATGACGTTAGTGACGTGCAAAGCCTAAGAAAGGTCATGGCAGAAAGTGACTCCCAGATACTTAAACGATTGAACTGCTTCGACAGGAACGCTGCTAATCGCATAAGAAAAAACAAGTGGAAAGCGGCGGCGGTTGAAAGATAAGGCTTTGCATTTGTGAGGGTTAAGTTCCATGAGCCAATCATCGCACCATTGCTTTACATGGTTAAGATCACTTTGAAGGGTTAATTGATCAGAGGCGTTGGCAACAGTGCGATAAATAACACAGTCATCGGCAAACATTCGGATATTACAAGATACATGAGTTGGTAGGTCGTTAATGTATATAAGGAATAAAAGCGGGCCAAGGACGGACCCTTGCGGAACGCCTGATGTTACTGGAAGGGAAGCAGAGGTAGCATTGTTCACAAAAACAGCCTGAGAGCGGTTATTTAAATATTCAAGGATCCAATTTATGATGTCGGGGTGAAGATTCAACAGTGAAAGTTTGAGTAGAAGGCGTTTATGGGGTACTTTGTCGAACGCTTTCGCGAAGTCCAGAAAAATGGCGTCAGTCTGAAAATTGCAGTCTAATTTTGCATGTAAGTCGTGCGCAAACATGGCCAGTTGTGTTTCGCACGAAAAACCCTGCGAAATCCATGCTGCGCAGGATTGAAGAAATTAGTGGAATCGAGAAAGTCCATGATATGTGTGTAAATTACATACTCCATGATTTTGCACGGGATACTGGTTAAAGAAATGGGTCGGTAGTTTAGCGGTGATTCTCTGATACCTGACTTGAAGACTGGAATGACCTTTCCGTATTTCCAATCAGCAGGAAGCTGGCCCGTAGAAAGTGACTGTGAGTACAGTAAACACAAAAATGATGCACAAATGTTTTGAGTGTTCCTTAGAAATTTTGAGTTAATTTTATCAATCCCGGCTGATGAGGATAGTTTAAGTTTGTCGATTATGGCGGAAATTCCAGATGCGACAAAGAAAATTGGCGGCATAACAGTTCCGAAGACATTGGAGTGTACAGGGGGTGGCATGTCGGTTTCTTTACTAAATACGGATGAAAACGCGGCGTTAAACATATTAGCACATTCAAAGTCAGTAGCCACTTCACCTGATTCTTTCGTGAGAGCGACAGTAGATGCGTGGTTTGGGTTTATAATCTGCCAGAATTTTCTTGGGTTGGTAGTCAGCATTTTCGGCAAGTCAGCGTGAAAAAAAGAATGCTTAGCGTTGCGAATTGCCGTTAGATATGTTTTTTCAGCTGTATAATATTTGAGCCAGGCGTTTTCATTATCCCGCAGCTTGGCGGAGCGGAAGAGGCGTTTCTTTGTTTTCTAGTCTTTTAAGTGTTTTAGTAAACAATGGCTTTTGAGAGCAGGCACGGAAACTAAATTTAGGGATGAATTTGTCGACTAATATATCTATTTTATCCTTAAATAGCGTCCAGTTTTCATGCACTGAGCGACAATGAAAATTTTCTTGCAATATTGGAAGAAAATGATTTAGTTCGTTATTTATAGCGGTGTAATTTCCCTTGTCGTAGAGTCGTATGGTCTTTTTGGTGGTTTGTCGTTTTTGTGGAGTAATTATAAAGTCGGCTTGAACTACTTTATGGTCACTTATTTCTGGCAAGTATGAGATAGATTTTATGGTTTCAGGGATACTGGTTAGTATTAAGTCTAAAATGCTTTCACAATGTTGGGTTACACGGGTTGGTTTGGATATGATTTGAGTAAGGTTAAAATTAAGGCAAACATTTATAAACTCGATTGCCTCGCTGTGGCATCCTCCGTCAACAGTTAGGTTAGGCCAATCAATGTTTGGAAAGTTAAAGTCACCCAACAAGATTATATGTGTATTAGGGTGCTTGGTTGAAAGTTCACTTAGTACGGAATTAAGTTTGCCAGGGAATTCAGGGTTTCTTTGCGGGGGTCTGTAGCACACGCCCAGTAAAACGGATTGGGGTGTAGCTTGACATTTTATCCATAGTGTCTCGAGATCAGATGAAAGATTAATCAATGTGGATGGTAGTTCCTGGCTAACCGCTATGAGCACTCCTCCTCCCTTTCTGCCATCGCGGTCCTTCCGGAATACTTGAAAATTCGGCAAGTCAGCCAGGATCTCGTGATCAGTGACATCACTATTAAGCCATGTTTCTGTTAATACGAGTAAGTTGCTGCTGGAGGATGAAACAAGATTAGAGACGAGTTCACGTTTTGAAATAAAGCTGCGAATATTCGTAAAAATTGCGGAAAGATTTAGGGTAGTTTGCGGTGCTGATTGGGGTGTGCTTGAGGACAATTGACATCGTGGTGATTGCTACGTTAGTTCCTTTACTGTCTGGGAGGATTCATCAAATACGTAACGTTTTGAACCGATGAACAATGTTATGAAGCTCAACTTAAATGCTGTAGATTTTGTTTTGGCGAAGGTTACAAGATACTTTCGGGCATGCCGGACTGAGGGTGAGAAATCTTCACCAACGCTGAAATTTGTGTCTTTGAATTTCTTTCCTTGCGATAAAATTGACTGTTTGACTTTAAATGAGTTAAATTTTACGATCAAAGGCCGGACACGATCAGGTGAATGGCGTCCAAGGCGGTGTGCGCGTTCTATATGTGAAGGATCGGTGGTTAGTTGAAGGTTGTCACTGATGTGACGAATGACTATTGCTTCAGAATCAGCGAAGGATTCTTTAGGATTGGGATCATGAATGCCATAAAATATAAGATTGTTTCGGCGCGAGTGGTTTTCGCTGTCGTCTATACGGGATTCAAGGTCATGATACTGGCGTGTTATTTTAGCGCTTAAAGTTTTGAGGTCATCTAATTCAGTGCGCATGCTTGAGAGCCGACTGTAATGGGCTTCAAGATCAGTCAAACGCTTGCATATGTCAGTCAATGTTACGTCCGTAGATAGCAGGTGATCTTTAACAGTCTGAAGTTCAGAGATTAGTTTGGTTTGGCCTGCGGACACAATTCTTAGTTCAGCGAGCACAGAATCTAGCGTGGGTCCCGGGTTAGTTTCAATATCCCCTGCCAAAAGTATTAAAGAACGGATCACTTGCGAACATTCGACAATAATAACAACACAGCACTGCGGGCTTGGCAGCTGTACTAAGAAGTAATTGCTTGATTTTTTACAAAACAGAACCTGCGAGTTACCAACCTGCATGGTAAAGATGAATGGATTAGTAGTCTGTGCTTTCACACAGCTACCGAGCCCACAGAGCGGCGCAGATGGGTGGCACTCTCTTATAGCGGCTGAGGTTGAGGTTTGTTTCGTTGCGATTGGCCAGGCTGGATCGAAGATTGCGACATCTGGTGGCGGGACGGTTACGTGCGGAGTGGTCAGTGGATGGCGCCAGTTGTGACGGCCATCTTCGAAGTATTTGGGGGCGAGATTCGGTGCAGGTACGGCGTAGGCAGGCAGGAGAGCCACCAGGAGCGTGCTGGCGACGACGGTGAGTGTCTGCATGGTAAAGATGAATGGATTAGTAGACTGTGCTTTCACACAGCTACCGAGCCCACAGAGCGGCGCAGATGGGTGGCACTCTCTTATAGCGGCTGAGGTTGAGGTTTGTTTCGTTGCGATTGGCCAGGCTGGATCGAAGATTGCAACATCTGGTGGCGGGACAGTTACGTGCGGAGTGGTCAGTGGATGGCGCCAGTTGTGACGGCCACCTTCGATGTAGTTGGGGGCGAGATTCGGTGCAGGTACGGCGTAGGCAGGCAGGAGAGCCACCAGGAGCGTGCTGGCGACGACGGTGAGTGTCTGCATGGTAAAGATGAAGGGATTAGTAGACTGTGCTTTCACACAGCTACCGAGCCCAAGTCATCGCCCGCGGTGCCCATGCAAGGGAAATTGCCAGTGACCCCCTTCTGAAATCTCAAGAGAGTCAAAGGCGTTTGTACGACCGGCGACACCGAGACGTGCAGTTCCCGCCTGGTTCTTTGGTGCTTCTGTGGTCTCCGTCACGTCAGGCAGGCCTGTCCGAAAAAGTGCTGTCTCGTTACGCATGCCCATACCGAGTGATTCGTGCCTTGACTCCCGTCACCTACGAGATCGCCTCACGCCCCATCTACTTCCCAGTCCAGTTATATCGTGCACGTTACACGACTTAAGCAGTATAACCCTCCCTGTGAGGACATTTAGACGCTCCGGGACGTCGCTTCTGCCACCGGGGAGAGACGCTGGCGCCGGCGTCGAGAGCAGTCGCACCTCACGTCGGATCCGCCAATTTTCGGCCCTCGTGCCGGTTCTTTTATCCCTATCCGGACAGTTTCTTCACGAGTGGGTGAAGCAAGTCGTCAGGACCATTTCGATACCAATCTTATACTAATACTCGCCCGGGGTGGCCCAGGAGAGTTTTGGGAAGCCCTTGACCACGCCGAGCGCCGACCTAGGCCTATCTGGCTTAGCTCGAGTGCGGCCGCCCGCACGCGAGCGCGCAGACGAAGGGGCGACCGCCCGGCCGCCCGCCGCCGCCTCGTCGCCCTTCTCCCGGCTGCCCACCGCCATGGAGATCGCTGTCCAAGGACAAGAGGTGACCCCCGAAGAACTTTCGGATGCTTCCTGGCAGACGCCAGGCCTCCGCGCCCAAGAGCAACGCCGCGCAGCGTTGCGCCTCGCCGCCGCCGACGCAGCTAAATCGCCGCGATCGAAGCAGGCAAGTGCTTCGCCTCCTCAGCGCCGCCGTCACGCTCCACTCCCTCGCCTCCCGGCGGACACGATTCACGTCGTCGGCCGCCCCAAAACCCCCGTCGACCTCACCAAACTCCAGCCTTGGCATTTATACACCGCTTTGCTGCAACCAGCGAGCCTGCAAGACTTCCCGCCCGCATCTCACGACACGGTGCGGATCCACCCAGTCAACAACACCTTTACGCTCAGCGTCGCGGAATCGGCTCGCGCTCAAGCCTACCTCCACATCACCTCCCTCACGGTGTCCGACACCACTTTCACCATGCACCTCTACGCCCCACCGCCGTACGACACCCTACGGGGCGTACTCTACCACGCCTTCGACGACTTCACGGATGAAGCCATCCTTGACGATCTGCAGGCAAGCAATCCTGCACTTTCTATTGTGGGTGCCCGCCGTATGGGCAAGACTCCCCAGATCTTGGTCACCCTCACGGACCCCAAACTACCCCGGTGGATCTTCTACCATGTAGTCCACCTTCGCCTCCTCCCTTTCCACAACAAGGTGGAGGCCTGTTTCAACTGCCGCTCGACTGGCCACCGGACCGACGTGTGCCCCAAGCCACAGCAGGACAGGTGCCGTCATTGCGGCGACACTCACCCCCCACCGCTCAAGGGCTCGCCCCCGACTTGCACCCCCCGCTGCATCGTTTGCAACGGGAATCACTCCACGCATAGCTCCAACTGTAAGCACCGCTAGGTGCAGCGCCCTCAGCCCCCGAAGCAAGCGGCACGCGGTCCTCCGCCGCCTCCACCCTCCAAGTCGACCACTGACTTCCCGCCCCTCGCCCCAGCGGCGCCGAAACCAGCCTCTAAGCCCACCCAGTCGACGTAGTCCCGCGCACACCCCCCCCCCCCCCGGCGCTCTCTCGGCGTCCTCCTCTCCGCAGGTCGTCGCACTGCAACAGGAAAACGCCTCCCTACGACAGCAGCTCACTGCACAAACCGCTCAACTTGCGGCACAGAAGACCCAAATTGAATCCTTCCAAGCCCAACTGCGAGCCCTTGAGGAGAAGCTCGAGGCAGCCATCACGCTCCCATCATGTCTGCCCTCCTAAATCGCCTCCTCCTCTGACATGGATGTTCAGACTTCCGAAGGAGGCACAAGCAAACGCCGCAGACCCAACACCCCCCTTGCATCTCTCCACTTTCCCGAAGATGTCCAGGCAGCCATCAAGACGACCCTGGTGGACCTCGAAAAACGGCTGGAGAGTCGTTTCAACTCGATATACCAGCTTCTCACGGCACAACAAGAAGCCCTCAGTGCCATGCGCACGGACCTCACTGCTTATCCCCCCGCCACGTCCTTCCAATCTCTCCAAGAGACGGTCGATAGCGTTCAAGCTTCCATGCTTGCAACCATCCGAGCCAAGCCACCCCTCCACGTCCGCACCACCTCATCCTCTGCCGCCCGACCCTTGCAAGCACCAGCCGAGGCAATACCTTTTTCTTCCGCTACTAATCATGGCTGACCGCTCGGTCGTCACCGCTTGGCAGTGCAACTGCCGTGGTTTTCGCCCCAAGCGTAACCACCTCCTTCTACACCTTCAACAACTGGACCCCTCCGTCTCTCCTGACGTCATCGTACTACAGGAGACTCACGCCACCATTTCCCTCTCTTACGTCGCCCACGACCAAGTAGCTCATGACCCTCTGCCCCATCCCGTCACGGCCATCCTCACTCGGTGGACGCTCACGGTCAATCGAGCCGATCTGCCCTTCCCTACGGTCCACCGTGTCTTTATCGAGGTCCTACCTCAGCGACGTGAAGACCCCTCTCTTCTTATTCTTAATGTTTACGCACCCCACGCGTCACCAAAGACTTGTCGCTCGTTGCTCTGCTCCGTGCCGCTGCAGCGAGAGCAGCCAAATCCCCCCTCCTCGTTCTTGGTGACTTCAACGCGAGGCATCCGGACTGGGGTCACTCCAAGGCCGATGGCCCCGGCACGAGGCTGTGGCAGCTCGCACACAACCTCCACCTCTCCCTGCTCACCGACCCCAGGCAACCCACGCGCATCGGCAACAGCGTGTGCCGCGACACCACTCCGGACCACAGCCTTTGCCGTTACGTGCACGACGCGCGCTGGTCCAATACACATCAGTCCCTGGGCAGCGACCACTACGTCCTCGCCATCCATGCCTGTACGTCCCCGTGCAAGCCGCGCCCACACACGACCCGCTATACGTATTGGGATGCGTTCCGAGCCCGCCGGCTGCACTCTGCCGCCCGCAACATCGAGGACCTTTCGATGTGGACCGACGAACTACTGGCGGAGCTCGACGGGGTCACTGCCTCGATCCCCACCGCGGAGGATCATCCGGCAATTGACTCCCGCCTCGCCCACTTGTTAGCCGCTCGCACGAGCCTCACCAACCGTTGGTGAGGCTCGTGGTTGTGGCAACGCCACAACCGTCGCCTGCGCCACCGCATCGCTCACCTCGATCGCGAGATCGAGCATCACACAACTGTGCTCGCCCGCCAACAGTGGGGGCAGCTTTGCTCAGGGATCTCTGGTCAGTTGAGCTGCAAGCAATCCTGGCATCTCCTCCGCCACCTCTTCGACCCTGCTTCCGCCAAGCCAGCCGCTCGGCAACAATTACAACGCGTTGCCCGGGCCTACCCCGGCGACACACCGTCGCTGATAGCAGACATGGCCGCCAAATACCTCCAGCTGCCACCCCCTGGCACCTCTTCTCCCCCTCTCGCGTCCTACTCCGAGGCCCCCAACCCCGAACTAGCTGCCGATATCACGGAAGCTGAAGTCTACGCGGCGCTACACAAGCTCCGCACCCCCTCCGCCCCCGGTCCAGATCGCATTCCCAACAAACTTCTCCGAAATCTTAATGCCCCTTCGGTCGTTGCCCTCACTTCGTTTCTGAATGAGTGCTGGCGCTCCGGCAACCTCCCACAGTCGTGGAAACACGCTCGCGTGGCTTTCATCCCGAAGCCGGGCGAGAAACTCACAATCGAGAACCTCCGGCCCATCTCACTCCCTTCGTGCGTCGGCAAGCTCATGGAGCACGTCGTCCTGGCTCGCTTGGAAACGTACACAGACGCTCACCACCTCCTTCCCCACACCATGATTGGTTTCCGCCCCCACCTCTCCACACAAGACGTCCTCTTGCAACTCCACCACGACCTTCTCGTCCCGCCCACCTTCTCGGACACTAAGGCTCTCCTTAGCCTCGACCTTCACAAGGCGTTCGACAACGTCTCCCATTTGGCTATTCTTACCGAACTCGCCACCATCAACCCCGGCTCTCGCACCTACCACTACATTCGCTCCTTCCTCACGGCCCGCACGGCAGAAATCATGGTGGGAGATCTCTCGTCTCCCACGTATGCGCTTGAATCTAGTGGCACCCCTCAGGGCGCCGTCTTGTCGTCTTTCCTTTTCAATCTCGCCCTTCGATCACTTCCCAACAAGCTCGACCGTATCCCCGATCTCAAATACACCCTGTACGCGGACGACATAACTCTTTGGGTCACGTCTGGCTCCGACGGGCACATTGAGCAGACGTTGCAACGCGCAACTGACGTCGTCACAAGTCACGTGCACGCGGCCGGTCTCGCTTGCTCGGCGGCCAAATCGGCCCTCCTGCTCATGCGGCCCCCCGACCGGCGTCGTCAGAAGACGCCTCCCCCCACCATCACGACTCACGCCAATTACACTCCCGTACCCGTCGTCTCGCATCTCCGGGTGCTCGGGCTGATAGTACAGTCAAACCGCCATAATGCTCACACCATCGACCAGCTCTCGTTTTCGGTTCAGCAAACCGCGCGCATGCTCGCTCGTGTCCGAGCGTGGCGCATGGGCATGCGCGAATACGATCTCCTCCGCCTATTCGACGCTTTTGTCGTTTCCCGTCTCACGTACGGCCTTCCTTATACTCGTCTTCTCAAATCGGAACGCGACAAGGTCGACGTCCTCATCTGCCGTGCATACAAGACTGCTCTCTGCCTTCCCCCCAACGCGTCCACGGCGCGTCTCCTCCGCCTGGGAGTCCACAACACGCTCGACGAACTGATCGAAGCTCACCGCACCGCTCAGGTGCAACGCCTTCATCGTTCGCCGACCGGTCGCTACATCGTCTATTCCATTGGCCATGACACCTCTTCTCACCCACCAGACCTGGTCTCACTACCGCATGCTCTTCGGGCAGCCTTTTCCATCAAGCCGCTACCCAAGAATATGCTCGCGGGACACCACGACACCCGTCGCAAAGCCCGTGCGGCCATACTTCACGCCAAGTACGCCGACCACCCGGCCATCGCCTACGTGGATGCGGCCCGGTACGCCTCGCCCGGAGACGCCTTTGCAGTCGTCTCCGTGTCGCCCTCCTCGGCACCCTCGGCACCCTCGGGGCCGACAATCACGGCCGGCACCGTTCGAACGCCCTACGTCGTCGAAGCTGAGGAGGCGGCCATCGCTTTAGCCGCCACCTCGACCGACGCCAGCGTCATACTCTCCGACTCCAAGCACGCCATCTCCAATTTCGCCCGAGGTCTCGTCTCGCCCACCACCTTACGGCTCCATCGCCCACTCCTACTGGAGGACGAACCGTGTCACATTGAACTGGTCTGGGTCCCCGCCCACTCGGGGCACCCCGGCAACTAGTCGGCTCACCAACACGCTCGAGGATTCGTCGACCGAGCCGTGGGCCCCTCCGCGTCGGACGCCCCGGTGCCGGAGCCCCTGGTCACCTACCACGACATTACCCAGCACTATCGCCTCGAACAGTACGCCTACCAACCCCCACATGGCAGTCTTCCCAAGTTGTCCGAGATCGCCTGGCGTCGCCTCCAGACTCGCACCTTTCCGTGCCGCCTAGTGTACTCGCACATCCACCCTGGTGTCATTGATCCACGCTGCTGCCTGTGCGGCGACGTTGCCTCCTTAAACCACATCCTCTGGGGCTGCCCGGAAGACCCCCCACCCGCCGGCCTCGTCTCGCCACCGCCCACCGACGAACAATGGGAGGCCCTTCTCTCCAGCACCGACCTAGACATCCAAACGCGGGTCCTGGCACGAGCTGAAGACTCCATCGTGAAGCACAACCTGGAAGCCTACGTAGCTGAGCCTCCCTTATCCCTTACCCCTTCTAATAATAAAGTTGACCCTCACTCACTCTGCCGCCGGGGAATTATGCTCCGCGCGTGTGATATTCGAGTGTTTGAACGAGGCGCGTGGGTGCCATTACTCCAGAAAAGAGGAGGAAGAACGAACTGGACTCGCGCTGTGAATGTTAGTCGTCAGCGCTGCAACCGCTGTTGCAAATCTAACCTGTAGTCTTACTGACTCGTCCTTCGCGTAACAATATGTTTACGCGCGTGCGATGCAACGTCAGCCAGCGCAGAATCTGTTAAAAAGAAAGAATTCTCCGTAATTCCTGAAATCCGCCGCTTATCGCATAACCTGAAAAAGATAGGACTACGTGGAAAAGTTGACGTAGTATTCACTGCTCCAACCAAGCTTATCAGCTTGTGTGCCAAAACAAGACTGTATAGTAAAACAACGGACGCGTGCAAAAAGCGGCACAGAAAAGAGTCCGTTAATTGAAGGACCTGTGTTATTTATCGAATTCCATTGCCCTGTGGAAAGAGTTATATCGGACAAACCGGCAGATGCATTAATGATTGGCTTAGGAAGTGCTTCAATAAAGTTAACAAGCCTTCGCCGGATGGCTTCCTCGCAAACATTGTCGTAAGTGCGGATGCGATCCACGATTTGTAGATACAGTCATTATCGGGAGAAGCAAATGCGAAATAACTCGTCTCATCATTGAAAATGCTCGCATGGAAGAGTTTGGCAATGTTAGTGTAAGCCAATCATCCATGTCACTATCAAAGAAGGAGTTGGAATTCCTGCGCATGCGTTAAACATCATACTTTTTGTCTAGGCTGCAAATGAGTTGTGCTAGCATTTGCTCTGTTACCTTGTCAGTAGACACGTGCTTATTTTAAAAAAAACCGAGAGAAAGAAGTAAGGGCATAAAAGTGGCGTCCGTCTCGGAAATAAATTGTTATTAGGAATTAGCGCCTATGTGTGTGTCCATTTTCTGTTATACGTCCTTGTACTTCTTTGCGCTACAGGATAAACCGCAAAGCGTTACACCAACAAGCCCAAACATCTACACAGAGAATCATGCTTCCTCCAGAAGGTCAAGACATTGCAACCAATGGGCATAAATGTTTCAAATGGAGCTTTAGAATCTATTTGCCATGTTAAATTCAAACTATAGGCAATAGCACTTAGTTAATAGGGGCAAGAGCATCACGTGACACTTTTGTTTCTTGCACAACACTTTTGGTTCACTTCCTGAGACTACCGGGGAGAAAATTCAAAATAAGAAAAAAGGACAGTACTGCACACAATTCATGGATTTCATTATAGGTGTATTGGCGGCGAGGAGTTACGGAGTCGCCATCTTTCGGAGGCGCCTCCCTTGCGTACTTAGAGGGATCACGCGGTGTGCGCCTCATAGGTTTCGATTACGGCGCTCAATAAAAACACGCGGCAGCCCTCCTGGTCATTTATGTAGGTACTCTCAAAACGAGGGAAGTTTTTGACTGTAAATATAGTAGTCTTGGGCAAACTGAAAGCACAGAATCGTTTACAGACGCTATCTCTTTACCGAATACGTACAGTGAACGCCACTGCGCGCGGTCGCCGCGGGGGAGTCTCCCGAACCGGCTTCTTGCGTGAAAGGTAGACACACGCTGAGAGTAAACTATGTGAAATATGTTCTTATAGTGGGCTGTCTGTATAGCCAAATGGAGCATAACAGAATGAAACCTCAATGCAGCGATCGCGCGGGTTCGCAGCGACCGACTGCGCGTCTGCATGTATGTCCGCGCACAATGTTTTCCTTTCGCTGTGAGCGAGTTTCCGCACCATGCCGTGAGCTTCAGGCCGCAGCATATGAGCGTTTGACAGCACACCAGCAACCATTATTGCGTGGACGCTATCAGAACTGTTCAAAAATAATTTTGTTGTAAAGACTTCGACGCCTACGACGAATGTGATGTGCCGTAGTGACGATTCAATCTTTTCTTGTCTTCTAAATTCTTGGACATTTCAATATTATTTCTCAAGCTGCGTCGCAGTGTGTGTTTATGGGTCTTCTAAGCGTGCGATTTCCATGCACTTCTTTTTCGTAATCCAGTGCATTATTTCTTAACACAAACATGACGATATGCCATGCATTTTCTTAATGCACTTCTTACCGCTCCCTTCCCATTCTAGTGAATTTGCCAGAATCTAGTATCAACAGGTTTATAGACCTAATAAAGCGTCATGACACTAACCGGGCAGCGGGCGCGGGCGAGCGCCTCAGTGCGCGTTTTCTGCTACTCACCAAACTTCGCGCAGTCCCGGCGCTGTAGCACAATATTCCTCGCGACTGTGCTTGCTGCTACCCGAGTTGCAGCCGATGGCTGTCTGCCGGTTCTAAGTTTCACCAGCCAGGCTTCACGCAGCTCCTTGCCCTGCGGCTACGTGTGAATAAGGCTGACACTGGGCTCCGTTGCGCACGTCCGGCACTGCGGCACCAAGTAGTAGCCTACCATGCTGCACGCCTCCAAAGGCAGCCAATACATATTATAGTACTTTCAAATGTAGTCAAGCAGACACCCAAGGTGGTAAAGCCTCAACACTTAATCAGAACCGCGGCGCAGGAGGGACTTTAAATTTTCGTTTTCAGCTCGCTTCGGCGCTTCAAAAGCAGCCAACACGGCCGCTGTGTCCACGTGATCCCTCATGGCACTTCACGCCGATGGTGGCGCCAGCTTTTCCAGTGGTGGAGCTCGCCCCCAAAAATATCAGAGCGTAAGTTTACTTACACTTTGAGTTGCTGAAGTGTCCGGAATAATTAGAATTAATTAGAAATGAGGGGATGACCGGGAACGAAATTCAAAATAAACCTGAAGAATTAGAAAAAAAATTGTACACTACCAAATTCATGGGCTTCGTTGTAGTATGATATCAGAGCATAAGTTACGAGTTACTGAAGTGTCCGGAATAATTAAAATTAGAAATCACTGAAACGATCAAGCACGAAGTTCAAAATAAACCAGAAATACCAGAAAAAATATTCAGACCGAAATGCATGGGTTTCGTTATAGATATGGCATCAAAGCACAAGTTTAGTTACAAGTTGACTTGCTGAAGTGTCTAGAATAATTAGAATTAGAAATCGCTGATTATCGCAGACAAAAGCACAGAATCGTGGACTTTAGAAACCCGCCACGTGAGCCCGACTTTAGCGAAATTCCTGGACTTTCCAATGACGCCACTAATGACGTCATAGACAAGAAGGTGGCTTGATATTAACCGGCTAATTTATGGAAAACAGTCGCCTCCGAGTTCGGTTCGGGCGTTGCTTTCTCATAAAGTTAACCTAAAGAACACTAAAGCCGGCGTACGAGTGCCACCCAGACACTGAAGTCAAAGATTAGGGTCGCCTACCATTTTTTTTTTCATTTGCTTGCTTAGTGTTTTTTTTTCCTTTCTCTCCTCTCTTTCTCTATATGTATTTATTCCTTTTTAGTATTTTTCCACGAGCACCATTTTCTGCCACTTCTTTTATTCTCTCTTTCAGAGAGAGTTCACTGACCTCCATTAAAACTGATTGAACCCCCAACCCCGTCTTCCAGGCCCTTTCCACAAAAGAAAAAAAATAACATGGCCGACTCAGGCACAGCCGTGTCACCCGCCGGCTATCAGCTGGTGACACGTCAACCCGTTCGCACCTTTCGAAGAGCCCTACCTATATATACTGTGCCTTGGAGAGCATATGCCACCTTGAAAAAGACAAGTCTACATGTCGAAACGTTGGCTGCCGCTCTTGTTCTCGTTTTGCTCATCGTATTGTTGCGTTACAGTAGAAAAACCCTTGAGAAAACCATGTTGGCAAGAAGAAAGTATACTTTTACCACCTATAAACTTAATAATTTAATTAGCTATGATATTGATACACGGCAGAAACATATTTAAACAGCGCGTGGAGGTTCTTGCGCCCCCTCAAGGGGAAAATGGCGTATTGGAGGAAAAGACGACGAAATAATGGCACGTGTTTTCGCTGCACGCACTCGCATCGCAGGTGGTCGTTGTCGGCGCCTACAAGAAGAAGACGAGGGGAAGCGAGGCTCTAGAGAGAAGAATAAGGCATTCCTGATCCCCTGTTTAGAACGAGGCAGTGCTTTTTATTTAGCCCCAGGGCACAAGTTAGCCCACAATAAATAGTTGTAACTGGACTCCCTTAACTGTCAGTTATAATATTTTCATATAGTTTATAACATGATGAAGTTAGCGTTACAGGGCAATAAGTTGCTGCTAGTGTGGCGCCGCCTTTTTTCAGTACAGGTACAATACGTGCCAAGAGCCAATCTCTAGGCAGAGTAGCTGAAGACAAGGGTACTTGAAGTTTAACAACTACAAAAGTGCTAATGGTTTTGCATACCTCCTCTAGAAAAAGAAAGAACGTTAGGTTTATCATCTGGACCTGGACAGGATTTAGTTTAGGGTTGAGTAGCGTGGAAACACCTGACAGTGATAGAATACCAGGTGCATTGCATGGCCTACGATTATGTAGTGTAGTAGTATCAGGGTTAGAAAATCACTGGGGAAGTTTTGATTAAAATATTGCTTAGTATTGTGCTTTTCGTTGACGATATTCCCCTCGTGTACAATATGCCTAACTGCTTTCTCTACTTTTCTTAGAAAGGGCCAGAATTTTTGCGGTGCGGAGCAAATAAAATGTGGCCTTCTACGCGGGAAGTACCAACGCTTAGCGTGCCCAATTTTTCATTTAAGTTATTCTGGATTTCTTGGAAGAACGTCGCCGTCTTAAGCGTTTAACTCTTCATTTAAGGTGTAATATTTCTCTTGATATCTATTAGATGTTCGTTTGGCTTTGCTCGGAACAAAATTGTTGAGGCAGTGACTAACAATTTTTTTAATCTGTCCCCATGTGCAGTAATATCATGCCCTCGAAAATTGTCAAGGCATATTTCAACGTAATTTAGAATTCTTTCGTTCTAGATTTTAAACTAAGTACCACATGCGGGCGTCTTTTATAACACCACATATCTGTTATTTCGGTGTCAAGATAAATTCAACACAACATCGAACTAGTTCACAAAGCACCACTCTTTCATGTTCATTAACACGGCACGCGCGCCACCTTTTTTTTTCTGTTACTGAATACATAGCTAAAACATATTACTTAGTGAAAAGGTAGTTAACAAACTAAATCGGTGAAGAGACTTTATAAGGTTAGTACTATATATATATATATATATATATATATATATATATATATATATATATATATATATATATATATATATATAGAGAGAGAGAGAGAGAGAGAGAGAGAGAGAGAGAGAGAGAGAGAGAGAGAGAGATTGCTTTATCGCTACGCATAATTTTGACATTACAGTGGTAATACGGTCAAACGTTCTCCCACATCGCCACGAGCAAACTTCTGCAAGGTTGTCTGCCAACAAGTTGGATGCCTTTCGTGAACCCACGCACCCCGCAGAGAAAGACATTTCAACAAGAGCGGACACTGCCACAGAGCCCAGCGGCTGAGTCGACTGTAGCGCACCACGCACATGTGATTAGCTCTTTCCGGTGTTGGGCGCGTGCGTTTTGAACGCTAACTGGTACGCGCTACGCCGGTTGTGCTACCCGGCGCTCTCTCTTTTTTTTGCTTCTACTGCTCGTTTGGGCGGGATCTTGATGTGGAATCGATTATTTAATTAAAATGATTGCGAACGATCTTTACAAACCTTCATTGAATCTGCGCCACGTGCAGTTTCATAAAGTAGACGCTAAACTCAATGTAATTGAGGAAATGTTTATTTAGCTCTACATATGCTCCTTCCGGGCTTTCATCCAACGTTGTGGCACAAGATAAGCAGCAGCAGTTCCCGTACCAAGCTCCACCGGACGGCATGAGCTGAAGAAATTAAAATACAAGCATGTGTAATTTTGGTATTTAGTCATATAGGAACACTGCGTGTAGAGGGGAAACGTGTGAAAGTGTTGAATAGGCGATATTACAAACAAAAGCAATGCGCTTTTACATAGATGACGTCGAAAATACCGGACTCCTCCCATTCCAAGCCGAATTATAAATTATGAAGAAAACATCTGATTTCCAAGAATTCTCCCATTCCCGGGCATTAATTAGATCCTGCACTTTAAGAGCACAAATGCACGGGCGACCGCGCGTTTCCAAAACAACTTGACCTCAGACGACGCGATAGTACGCTACATGCACAGAGGTGGCCACAGCACAGGCTCTCAGCCAGACCGTGCCAGAGGCTCGGAGAATGCCTTCTACTGGCACTCAAGAGAAATGCGTGAGTGCAAAGCCTGTTTTCAGTCGTCCAGAAGACAGAATTTTCTTCGAGTTCTTGCTTTTTGAGCTCCTCGGCGTTATCTTTTGCGCGTTCTTCCGGCGCAAGCCACACACTCCAGTGTTATCACTCTTGGTAATCGCTCGTTGTTTCTTCGACAACCGTGAGTAGCGAAAGAAGGTATATGTTGCGGGGTCACAGAAAGCGTCACAAACTTGTCTCACTAAGATTCAGTACAGGCCAAACTGTCACCACGGCCGCGTTGCTTTCTTTGCTAACTGCTTCACAACCCCAGGCGCCACGAGTGTGCCTCAAATGTATCCCAAAAAGTTACGAAATTAATTACAATAATTTTGGAGCTCATAAATGCGTCACGAACTGCAGGTTTTGCCGCTCAACTTAGTCCAAGCGCCAGTCAATTTAATCCAAGTGCCAATGATTTTAGTCCGAGCGCCACTTAATTTAATCCAAGGACAACTCAATTTAATCCAAACGCCGTCCGAAATAATTCAAACGCCAGTGAATTCATTCCACGCATAACGGAATTCAAGTATCTTTGAATTTCAATGATTACAAAGACGGCGCCGAATAAAACAACATACGAAGAAGGGGAACACGAGACAGCACGTGCTGTCTACGTGCTGTCTCGTGTTCCCCTTCTTCGTGTGTTGTTTTATTCGGCGCCGTCTTTGTAATCATGCTTAACTAACTAGCCCACCAACACATGCTCTTTGAATTTCGAGACTTCTGAAAATTTGCGAACATATTATAAGTTAATACCTTGAAAATGAAAGAGCGATGTCAGAGACCAGTAGCTATCCTGCCACGTGACTAACGACAACTTTCGGAAATTTTTATCTTATACTTCGTTAAGAGAGCGACACAACAGATGAGAATTCTCGAAATAGATTGAGAGGAAACGTCAGTATGAGTACGTTGAATTAATGATACACATGCGATTACTTCATGGCTATCAAACGAAACAATAAGGAGTGATTCGATGATAATCACTAGGCCCTCGCCGGGAGGCTTTTGTCGCTAGCGAATACGATTCACGATTCCACTGCGATATCCGCAGCCTCTAATGGAACACCTTGTCATCGATACCACTAGAACACTCATGAATAACATTCATTTGTATAGGACAGATAACTGATATGGTCGAGTCACTAGTGAGCACAATGAAATATAATGCGAAGTTCAGGGATCACGGTGTTTTGTACAACTAACTTCATATATATCGAATGAAATCCGACGAAACGAATGCCTCACTTTGCCTACTATAAACTCGTATGCTTAAGTCACTGGTAAATGTTCACCCGTTTTACTATCGCTGAGGCAGCTTTCATTCGTGAGTGCCGTCAGTAGTATGAATCAAGCTGTAGCAAGATGAGCACTTTTGTGCTACCACTGTTAGCTGATACCGCCGAGTTTTTAGTGATCACTAGTGATACGCTCACTGCGATGTTCTCCAATTTTCTTGCAGAATAGCGCCATAGATATAAAGTGAAATGTCATTCAGACGGCGATTCAATAACTATTATTATTGACTATAGGACATGCTAAGATTGATTCACTAGTGATGAAGAATAACTTTGTGTAATGTGATGGTCACAGCGATCATTCATGCATGGCGTCAATGGTACAATTGGCACACAATGGTACGGCACGCGCGTTACCAGCATGGAACAGTTTACACCCTTTTGAGTGCCCCTTCTGATAACGCGCGTGCCGTTCGTTACTGGAAAGTTCCGGGCTCGCAGCGTTAAAGAAAGGAAACGCATCAAGGCAGATGACGATTATCGTTGTGTGGCAGAAGGGGCACGCCAACGGGTGTAAACTGTTCTTAGAGTGCATAAATGAAAGTGTCAATAAATGATAGTTTTAATCACTCAACATTGCTCATTGACATCAAAGAGCCATTTTGATCACTAGCGATAAGCTCTGTTCTGTGTTCTTGTACTTTTATGTAGCATAGCGTCATGCATGTCAAATGATAGGTAATTGGAACGATGACTATCACTATCAGGTACAAATGGTAGCGGAACAAATGCTTACTCATAGTAAATGATCATAATTGGATAGTTGTTCAAAAGAGTTTTCATTTGACATGCATTGTGCTATGCTGCATAAAAGTACAAGAACACCGAACAGAGCTTATCGCTAGTGATCGTTAAGGGCTCTGTGATGTCAATTAGCAATGTTGACTGATTAAAACTCTCATTTATTGACACTTTCATTTATACCATTGACGCCGTGCATGAATGATCGCTGTGACCATCTCATTACACAAAGTTATTCTTCATGCCTAGTGAATCAATCTTAGTATCGCCTATAGTTAATAAATAATAGAACTTAAGTTAAGAACTTAAGCCACTGAATCGGAAATCCATCCCAAACGATGCTTATAATAGTCCTTTTACGATTGCGGAACTTAAAGCTTCCTTGTCAGTATGTCGGAGCTCTGCACCGGACCCCGATAGAATCATGTATGATATGCTTAAGCACTTATACTCCGACACACAAATCACGGTACTTATACTTCTCAATACTATCTGGGCTGCTGGTTATCTCCCATCAAAGTGGAAGGAGGCTATTGTGATCCCTATTTTGAAGCATGGTAAAGACACTTCACTGCTCACTAGCTACCACCCCATAGCGCTTACAAGCTGCCTCTGTAAGCTTTTTGAAAAAATGATCAATCGCCGTCTCATACATCTCCTAGAGTCCAGTAAAATGCTTGACCCATTTCAATGGGGTTTTCGGGAAGGGCGATCTACAACTGACCATCTCGTGCGCATCGAAGCGAGCATTCGCGATGCCTTCGTGCACAAACAATCTTTTCTTTCTGTGTTTCTGGATATGGAAAAAGCGTACGACACAACCTGGCGGTACGGTCTCCTGGGCGACCTTTCGGCTCTGGGCATCCGCGGCAATAAGTTAACTATTACAGAGAGCTACCTAGAGAACCGTACATTTCGGGTGAAAATAGGTCCTGCAATGTCGCGTACATTCATACAGGAAACTGGGGTACCCCAGGGTGGATTTCTCAGCTGAACGCTCTTTGTAGTAAAGATGAACACGCTTCGGGCTTCATTACCACCAGCTATTTTTTATTCCGTCTACGTAGACGATATACAAATAGGTTTCAAATCCTGCAACCTCACAGTCTGCGAGAGACAGGTACAGCAGGCCCTAAACAAGGTGTCCATGTGGGCAGTCAAAAATGGATTTAAAATTAACCCCCACAAAAGTTCCTGTGTTCTCTTCACAAGAAAGAGAGGCCTGGTCCCAGACCCTTTTCTAGAACTGGGCGGACAACAATTCCGTTTAACAAAGAATACAAATTTCTAGGTGTTATACTTGACTCTAAACTTACATTCATTTCACACATAAAATGCCTAAAAACAAAATGTCTAAAAACAATGAACCTACTTAAAATCCTATCCCACACAACATGGGGTAGCGACAGGAAGTGCCTGTTGAATCTTTACAGGAGCCTAGTTCGATCACGAATAGACTATGGTGTCATAGTATATCACTCTGCCGCCCCGAGCGCGCTAAAGATGTTAGACCCCGTTCACCATCTGGGAATCCGCTTGGCCACTGGCGCATTTAGAACAAGCCCTGTTGAAAGGCTGTATGTCGAGTCCGATGAGTGGTCACTCCATTTTCGGAGAACATACATCAGCTTTAACTATTTTCTGAAAGTGCGCTCTAATGAGGAACATCCGTGTTTCACAACCGTTAACGACTTGACGTGTCAAACACTTTTTTGTAATAGACCCTCTATGAGATTACCTTTCTCACTGCATGCAAGAGAACTTGGCGAAGAAATCGACGTCCCATTTATCGAACATCGCCTAATGCCTGCAGTTAAGCTATTACCGCCCTGGCAGTGGCAGGTGATAGAATGTGACGTATCCTTTGTAAAGGTCACAAATCACGCTCCTGAGCTTGAAATTGCCATGCATTTCCGTGAGCTTCAATTGAAGTACTCCTGCTCCGTGTTTTACACAGACGCATCAAAATCACATGCTGGCGTATCATTCGCGGCTGTTGGTCCCTCTTTTACTGAATCTGACGTGTTGAACCCTATAACAAGTATCTTCACTGCAGAGGTCTACGCAGTACTGTGTGCAGTAAAACATATAAAGAAACTTAGACTCTACAAAGCCATCATATTCACAGACTCGTTAAGTCTTGTAAAAGCACTCATTTCTTTTCAAAAGCTTACGAATCCTGTCTTCAATGAACTCTACTCTCTCTTATGTAACATGTACCTATCACATAGGCATGTAGTAGTATGCTGGGTTCCTGGCCATAGAGGAATCGAAGGAAATGTGCTTGCCGACGAGATCGCCAAATCAATAGCATCGCAAGGCATTCGTTCTGCTGCTCTCCCTGCCACAGACCATGAAGCCTTTCCTAAGAAACAAACTCCGAAGCCACTGGCAACGCTTCTGCGACGCAGAAACAAGTAATAAGCTTCACCTAATTAAGCCGAAGTTAGGTTCCTGGCACCCAACTACGAAAATACGAAGAACCGATGTCCTATTCACTAGACTGAGAATAGGACACACATTTGGCACTCACAACTTTCCCTTAACCGGTAACGAGCCTCCAACCTGTGGTAGATGTGGCGACCGGTTGACCGTCCTCCATGTCTTCCTGGGGTGCCGGGAGCCGAAAGAGACAGGAGAAAACATTTTACTTTTGCATATAGCCATTGTATTCCCCTGCATCCGGCTATGTTCCTTGGTGACGAACCGCTTTTTAATGTAGTGCTCCATGTCACAAGTCCATTAATTTCGTAGCGCATCCTCCTTCCAGAGGATGTTGCTGCGATAGTTTTCTTTGTAAAGCACATGCCTCTAAGCCCTTGGCTTTCAAGGGCTCTGGTGAGGAAGTAGTGCTCGAGACAATTACAGCACCTCACAGACTTTATATATTGCATCATTCTTTCTTTATGCATTCTAATCTTCATAGTACACGTCAATAATCATTCCCATAATTTTACTACACGTATATTTTATGGAATATATATAAACTCTTTTAGGCTTTTTACAGCCACGTCACATTAAGTTCACAGAAAACATCAGTCCACTGCGAACTCATTAACACTAGCATGGCGCTCTTTTGCCACACCTAGCCCTAGCGCCATTAAACGTCATATATTCATTCATTCTGTCTGTCTGTCTGTCTGTCTTCTGTCTGTCTGTCTGTCTGTCTGTCTGTCTGTCTGTCTGTCTGTCTGTCTGTCTGTCTGTCTGTCTGTCTGTCTGTCTGTCTGTCTGTCTGTCTGTCTGTCTGTCTGTCTATCTATCTATCTATCTATCTATCTATCTATCTATCTATCTATCTATCTATCTATCTATCTATCTATCTATCTACTCACATCAACTCAGGTAAATAAGTGAGTGAGTGAGTGAGAGAGAGAGATTGAGTGAGTGAGTTAATAAACCTTTATTGGGTCTAGCAAAACGCGATAAAACGCGCACTCGGCTAATCCCACGACGGGACTTACAGGTCTAGCCTGCCGGCCTGATCGCGGGCGCGCTAGACGGCCAGAATTTGATCCTCAAAAACGGGACTTCGCAGGAGCGCGTCCCACTCTTCCTTGGTGAACTTCGGGCCCAGCGACCCGCACTCGCAGAGAATATGATGCCAGAGTCCCCAGATCCGAGGGCAGCGCTTTCCGTAAAGCCACGCGCAGCCTTGTGGGCAGGCTCGTTGAGGTTCAGAGGAACCCCTCAATCGCCTCGACGTGGGCAGGGAACCAAAGGATTGAGTGTATGGAGGTGTCGCCGTGTTTGGCACCTTTCAGAATTTGAATTACCTGCCGGGCTACCCGGCCCTTCTGGAACACCCTGACGGCAGTCTTTCTCTCCGACCGTCTTCCATAGCGAGTGCAACGGCCACTTGCACGGTTGTCTACCTGCTTGGGGCGCTATGTATGTGCTCCTGGTCGAGATTCTGTTGTGGTCCTTCCGTTGTCGTCATTCAAGCCCCGTAATCTTACTCTATTCATGCCGTATGTATGAAAGCCTCTAACCCTACAGCTCGAATAGAACTGGCAGAACTTTCCAAGTTAATCAACAAGCGTAAGACAGCGGACATAAGGAAGTATAATATGGATAGAATTGAGCATGCTTTCAGGAATGGAGGAAGACTAAAACAAGTGATGAAGAAACTAGGAATAGGCAAGAATCAGATGTATCCGTTAAGAGACAAAGCCAGCAATACCATTGCTAATACGGATGAGATAGTTCAAGCGGCTGAGGAGTGCTATAGAGATTTGTACACTACCAGTGGCACCCACAACGATAATGGAAGAGAGAATAGTATAGAGGAATTTGACATCCTACATGTAACGCCGGAACAAGAAAGCCTTGGGAGATATGCAAAGGGGGAAGGCATCTGGGGAGGATCAAGTAACAGCAAATTTGTTGAAGGATGGTGGCTAGAATGTTCTAGAAAAACTGGCCACCCTATATACGCAATGCCTCATGAGCTCGAGCGTACCGGAATCTTGGAGGAACGCTAACATAATCATAATCCATAAGAAAGGGGTCGCCAAAGACAAAAAATTATAGACCGATCAGCTTAGTGTCCATTGCCTACGAAGCATTTGCCAAGCTAATCGCAAATAGAATCAGGAGCACCTCAGACTGCTGTCAACCAAAGGACCAAGCAGGATTTTGTAAAGGCTGGTCAACAAGAGACCATATTCACACATCAATGATGGATGGATGGAATGAAAACTTTATTTGGTCCTGGAAGTAGTGATAATTAACCACTAAGCGGGCCGCTCCCACGTTGGTAACGGAAGGCCAAGCCTCACGGCCACGTCGTGAGCCTGCTGGACAGCCCAGAATTGTTCATCCATGTCCGAGCTGCGAAGTGCAGCCTCCCACCCTGGACGCATTCCTGATCGCCGAGTCTTCAATTCTTTCGCAATACCAGAGCATGTGCTCGAGCGTGGCTAAAACACCACAATCTTGGCAATAAGGCTCTGTATACGTCTCCGGATAAAACATGTTCAGTCTTCGTGGGCAAGGATAAGTACCAGTCTGTAGTAAGCGTAATGGAAGTGCCTGAGCCCTGTTTAGTTTAGGATGCGGCAAACCATAAACCCTGCGATTAAGAAAGTAATACGTCGTGATTTCATTTTTATGTGGAAGGGGAGTCTCTGTTCTCGGGGAGTACCGCCACGCCGTGGGGCGGGGCAAAGCGGAGGGTAAGATCTCGTGCTGCCTCATGAGCGGACTCATTGAGATTCGGAGGGGCTCCCTCAATCATCGCAAGGTGAGCAGAGAACCAACATAAGTAGTGTTGAGGGATCTCACATGTCTGCATAATTTTAAACGCAACTTTAGCCACCGAGCCCTTCTCACAGGCCCTAACGGCCGACTTTGAATCGCTATATAAAAAAGGCCTGCGCCTGTCAGCCAGGGCGAGCGCAATAGCCGCTTGCTCCGCGACCTCTGGCCTATCAGTCCGAACGGTAGCAGCGTTAACGACACTAGAGTGAGGTGATTGAGAAATGTGCGTAATATAACCAACCCTTATATATAGCTTTCATTATGTGATGTGTGTGGTGCGCGACATGGTGCGGTGGTCTGGACGCACAGAAGCAGACGACAAGGAGTGCGCGAGCCGAGGCGAATTCCGTTCTGTAGGAAAACGACGATGCTGAAGAGCGTCCGGCACGTGACCGCGCGGCGCAAGAAAAGAAATCAAGGCAGAAAGCTGGGCTAGTTCGTGTGACATCATTAATCAAACGGCTAGAGCGAATAACAGGGACACAGACGGAGGAAGTGACAGGACGAGCGCTAAACAGGAAACGACAGGACGAGGCCTTAATTCGAGCTTCTGTGCCCGTGGGCAGGACGAGAGCAGTCAGGCTACGGGCCCGAGCTCTACGCCCAGCTGCCCCGCCAGAACGCCACCGCCGTCTGCTCGTGCCGCCAAGCCGCCTGCCTTACATCTCCAAGCCAGAGCTGGCGCGCTCCGCTCGCCCGGTCAACCATCCTATACCCTGACCTTTGGTGTGACAGGCGCAACTCCTTTCATCAGCTTGTCACCGCGTCTCCGCGTCGAGACTGTTATGCGTCCCTGCCGTCGTGGCAAGCCCGGACATGCGCACTAGTTAACGTCATACTAGCCCCAAGTGTGCTTCTTACTGCCGTGATGTTTGTTTGAGTGTTTATTTTAGGCTTTCTATTTCCTTCTATTTATTTTAAACCTCTTTCTAGTTTCATTAAAAGTTTGTGTGTGTTTTCGAAACCAATGGCTTTGTCCCCAATTATGCATCACACATTGATTACGAGAAAGCGTTTGGTTCAATCCAAACCTCAGCAGCCATCGAGGCATTAGGAAATCAGGGTGTAGACGACAACTATTTGTAAACTATTTGTAACAAGCATGTGACGCCCCCTCGGGCATAATCTTCGTTGTCCCGCCAGGCTCGGTGACCTGCCAGGCCCAGTTAGGCAACATTGGTCACCGCACCAATAAACACCGGTGTGTACAGCTCCTCGCGGTCAGTCATCGTTCATCACCACCACGTTGCGTAACGTGTGCCTAATGGAGGGTGCCTGGAGCCCTCACTTGTTCACGAATCCGGGCGGTTAGTGACATTGGCGACGAGTAACCACGGATTGTCCCTCGCCGCCGTGAGCGGAGAAACACCGGCCCCCGGTGCTGCCGCCATGCCGCTGTACGGAAGGCTCGAGCCGTTCGAGGTAAATGAGTCCACCTGACCAATTTACGAGGAACAAGTCCATGGTCCATGTGTTCTTCCGGGCAGACGACACACCCGAGGCCAAACAACGGGACATTTTCCTGGCCAGTTCAAGCTCAAAATGTTTCACGTGCGGGAAAACTGGGCACCTGGCATGTGTATGCCGAAGGGGGAGGATGAACAGCAAACAGCAGCAGCAGTCTGGTTCAAGCCCAGGTACCGCACAAGCCCGCGGCTAGGGTAGCCGTCGCAAGGGTACGCGGTGGGGGCGTGCGGCAGTAGGCTCAAGTTCTTCCGCGGCCAGGCTCCACGTCATGGCCGAGGACCCACCGATTTTCGACATTTGGCACACATGCTGTGTACCGTCGTCTGTGCCTCTGTACATGCTGACCGTCGAAATCTGCGGGCGGCCAATTTCCATGGAGCTGGACATAGGGGCCAGCGTGTCGGTCTTGGCCGTGAAACGGTTCAAGCGCACCTTCCCAGGCTTGTCCGTCGAGGCTTCGGGCGTGATGCTGCGCAGCTACACCAGCTCTCCCAGGTCCAGGTTAGGCACAGGTGAGCGTTCGCTTTGGCGACAGGGATGCAACCATTCCCCTTTACATAACCAAGGGGTCGTCGCCGACGCTGCTGGGCCGAAACTGGATTCATGCACTGGGCTTTAGTCTCCCAGAGCACAAGGAAGGCAGCCTGCATGTGGTGAAAGACGTTCCCAGCCTCCTGACCGAGTTCAAGTCCCTGTTCAACCCAGGGGTGGGCACATTCACCAGCACGACGGCTGGCATCTATGTACCTGAGAGAGCCCGCTCACGTTTTTTCAAGCCTCGCCCACTGCCATTCGCCCTGAAGGACGGGGTCACCCAGGAGCTGTAACGGTTACAGCGAGAGGGCATCCTGGTGCCCGTCATGACGTCTGAATGGACCGCTCCCATCGTACTAGTCCTCAAGCGAGACGGCAGTGTCAGGATCTGCAGGGATTTCAAGGTTACCATCAACCCCGTCGCTATCGTCGAAAAGTACCCGTTGCCCCGGATTGAAGATCTCTGGTCAGCGTTGTCCGGTGGACAGAATCTCACCAAGCTCGACCTCAGTGATGCTTGCCAGCAGCTAGTGCTCCAGGATGCCTCCCGGAAGTGTGTCACAATATCGACAACTTTGGGGCTCTTCCAGTACACGCGCTTACCGTTTGGCGTAGCCTCATCCCCAGCCATATTTCAGAGGGAGATGAACAACCTCTTCAGGAGCTTGAGGCACGTGGCGGTGTATTCGATGACATCCTAGTTACTGCCAGTGACGACAGGGACTATCTGCAAAACCTGCAAAACGTCCTGGCACGGCTGCAGGACGCCGGCCTTAAGCTCAAGCTGGAAAAGTGCATTTTCCTGGCCCCCAGTGTTGAGTACTTGGGACATGTCATTTCCTAGGCTGGCCTAGCCCCGGCTGCCCGCAAAGCTGATGCTGTGCTCAAGGCGCCTAAGCCCCAGAACAATAAGGAGCTTCAGAGCTTCCATCGCCTCATCAATTTCTACAGGAGTTTTCTGCCGAACCTGTCGGAGCATCTACAGCCGCTCCATCTTCTGCTTCGAGATGTTCAGCAATGGGTCTGGAAGAAGGAGCAGCACCGGGCCTTCCAACGCCGCAAGGAGCTAATCACCAAGGCTCCAGTGCTGGTACATTTCGATCCTGCTAAGCCTGTCATCCTGACCGTAGATGCGTCACCGCACGGCGTGGGAGCTGTCCTGGCGCACCGGGACAAGGATGGCCAGGAATGCCCTGTGTCGTTTCCTTCTCGTGGGCTTCATGCTGCAGAGCAACGTTACAACCAGCTGGACAAGGAAGGTTCTGCCCTCTTGTTCGGTATCGAACGCTTCCACCAGTATCTTTGGGGCCGGAAGTTCGAGGCAGTCACGGACCACAAGCCGCTTTTGGGGCTGCTGGGGTCTGGCAAGGCAGTTCCTGTGCAGGCATCACCTCGAGAGGTACGCTGGACCTTGAGGCTGGCAGCTTACAGTTACCAGCTAGTTTACAATCCGGGAAAGGGCCTGGGACCTGCTGATACCCTGAGCGGCCTGCCCCTGCCAGAGGTGCCTGATGCTGTTCCAGAACCTGCTGAAGTGTTCATGCTGGAGCACGCGTACCCGGATGTGCTCTCCATATCTGCGGTATCGCAAGCGACCAGCCGGGACCCAGTCCTGTCTCAGGTGGTCAAGGCGGTGTCCCGTGAGGAGGAATTGGTTCAGCAGGTCTATAGCCACAAGGCCACAGAGCTAAGCTTGCAGCAGGCCTGTCTACTGTGAGGTTCCAAGGTGGTGATCCCACAAAGTCTCCGGTCCAGGGTCCAGCAGTTGCTCCACGCCGGTCATCCTGGCGTGGAAAAGACCAAGATGATGGCCTGGTCCCGTGTTTGGTGGCCTGGCCTGGACCAGGACATCGCTCACATGGTGCAGAGCTGCCAAATCTGCCAGGAGAGTCAGCGGGCCCCACGTCATGTGCAAATCATTCCTAGTCATTCCCACAGAGACCCTGGTTCCGCATACATGTGCATTTTGGGGTGCCTTCAAGGGCCATTACTTCCTGGTGGTAGTGGACGTCTTTTCAAAGCGGGTGGATGTTCTGTCATCACTCCATCAGCAGGTATGACCATTGCAGCGCTAAGACAGGTCTTCGCCGCTCAGGGGGTGCCGGACGTCGTCGTGTCGGACAATGGTCCTGCTTTCGCCAGCACAGAGTAGCTGGCCTGGCTTACGAAGAACGAATTCCGCCGAATGACGGTTCCGCAGTACCACCATGCTTCAAACGGTGCAGCTGAGCGGCTGGTGCAAACCATCAAGGACAAGCTTAAGAAGAGCCAGACTGGGGATTGCCCGGATACTGTTTCAGTACCGGACCACGCCCCACGATGTCACTGGCCGTGCCCCCTGTGAGCTCCTGCTGGGTCGGATAGTCAAGACACCCTTGCACGTCTTGCATCCGAACCTCCGATTCACAGTGCTCCTGAAGCAGCTGAAGCAGAAGCTGCCTGCTGACCAAGGGTGCCCTCCGGGTCTTTGCCGCAGTCGGGAGCTCCATTTTCGCCAGGAACTTTCGTCCTGGCCCACTATAGTCCACTGGACAGGTGGTGTCTCCTTCCAGTGCCTCATCGCTGCTCGCCCGCATGCCAGACTGGGCCACGTGGCACAGACACACCGACCATGTTACGCCTGGCCTCGGGACTGGCCATCACCCTCGACTGTCACTTCCGAGTTCCAGCCCGCAGGAGGAGTAGCGGCAGCACCAGTCGCTTCCAGCGGAGCACCGCCCACCTCGGAGGCAACGAGCATTGCCAGTGGCGTGGCGCCCGTTCGATCGGTGTCGAGCCCGGCACCACTCAAAAGACCGACCACTGCGGACCCCCGGATGGAGCGAGGCTGTCTCAGGCAGCACCTGGCGTTGCCACACCCGGCCCATCAACACCGGCGCCCAAGCGGAGTACTCGACGGCGGAGGCCACCGGACAGTTACTCGCCTGGGCAGCAGGCACCGTCGACTCGGCTAGGGTGGAGGCAGAGCCTCGCACTTTGAACTTGGACGTTTGTTGTCGGCAAACTGGGGGTAATGGGATGTAACAAGCATGTGACGCCCCCTCGGACATAATCATCGTTGGCCCGCCAGGCTCGGTGGCCCGCCAGGCTCAGTTAGGCAACATTGGTCATCATCATCATCATCAGCCTGGTTACGCCCACTGCAGAGCAAAGGCCTCTCCCATACTTCTCCAACTACCCCGGTCATGTACTAATTGCGGCCATGTTGTCCCTGCAAACTTCTTAATCTCATCCACCCACCTAACTTTCTGCCGCCCTCTGCTACGCTTCCATTCCCTTGGAATCCATTCCGTAACTCTTAATGGTCATCGGTTATCTTGCCTCTTCATTACGTGTCCTGCCCATGCCTCCCATTTCTTCTTTTTTTGATTTCAACTAAGATATCATTAACTCGCGTTTGTTCCCTCACCCAATCTGCTCTTTTCTTATCCCTTAACGTTACACCTATCATTCTTATTTCCAAAGATCGTTGCGCTGTCTTCAATTTAAGTAGAACCCTTTTCGTAAGCCTCCAGGTTTCTGCCCCGTACGTGGGTACTGGTAAGACACAGCTGGTTACAAACTTTTCTCTTGAGGAATATTGGCAACCTGTTGTTCATGATCTGAGAATTCCTGCCAAACGCACCCCAGCCCATTCTTATTCTTCTGATTATTTCAGTCTCATGATCCGGATCCGCAGTCACTACCTGTCATAAGTAGACGTATTCCCTTACCAGTTCCAGTGGCTCACTGACTATCGTAAACTGCTGTTCTCTTCCGAGACTGTTAAACATTACTTTAGTTTTCTGCAGATTAATTTTTAGACCCACCCTTCGGCTTTGCCTCTCCACGTCGGTGAGCATGCATTGCAGTTGGTCCCCGGAGTTACTAAGCAAGGCAATATCAACATTGGTCACCACGCCAATAAACACCGGTGAGCAAAGCTGCTCGCGGTCAGTCATCGTTCATCACCACCACGTTGCATAACGTCTGTCTAACGGAGGGTGCCTCGAGCCCTCACTTGTTCACGAACCTGGGCGGATCGTGACACTATTTAGTATTGAGCTCTAAAGGACGCTATCGTAAGCCTTTGATACGTCTAGGAAAATAGCTAGTGTTGAAAGTCCGAAAGCTCTACGATGTTCAATGTGGTTTATCAAGTCCAAGACGCTATCTTGCGCGCTTAAACCTGTGTGAAATCCTGTCATGCACGTTGGCGGAGCCCTTCTATCTTCGATCTACCAATATAAACGCTTACTTGCCAGCTTCTCCATGAGCTTAGCCATAGACAACGTCAGTGATACATTACGATACGAGACCAAGTCTGTCATTTCTTTGCCGGGCTTCAGCACTGGGACAACACAAGCCACCTTCCATGAAGGAGGAACATGGCGAGTCTCCCACACTCGATTGAGATAGCTTAGTAGCATCTTCCGGTGTTCCAGAGGTAGGTTCTGCATCATCTAGTTGGTAATGCCGTCAGGACCTGGTGCACATCGAAGCCGCTGGCTGCTGAATGCTGTCTGTAGCTCTCGAAGTGGGAACGGGGTGTCCGTACCAGACGTAGATGTTGCATGCAAAGCGCAGGGATGAATTTCTGAACTTGCACGTACAAATGCACCTGCAAATTCCTCTGCCAAGCACGCGAGAGGTTTCTTCTTGTGCAGTGCAAGCGCTTCGAAAGGCTTACTAGGACGAGAATCACCAGCAAGACTGCCAATGACTCGCCAAGTTCTCGTCATCGGTGAGAAAACAGTCAAGCTAGCGCAGAGGGACGCCCACTGAGACTTACAGAGCTTGTTCGTATAGCGTCGAATGGCAGAGTTAAGCCTATTGGAGGTCGTCTTCAGGGATCTGTCGTGCTTCTTCTGCATCAGTTGTCGCTCCACCCTTCTGCGCGCTGCGCAAAGGTTCCTGAGTTTTAAGTCCGGAGTCGGAAAATGATTAGGCAACTTGACCGCCGTGGTAGCAGCCATCTTGTCAGAAATCATTTTGTCTATCACATCACCAGAAACACATGCAAGTTCTTCGCTATATTTGTCCCAATTACCAATTACCAACAGGGCTAATTTTAAAGCCACGCATATGGAAGTCAGCAGTAAACACTAAAATTGGATAGTGATCACTTCCCATGCGATCAGGTGCAGTTGACCACTTCACACGGACATCAGGTGAATGCAAGGTTAGGTCTACAGATGTGGCTGAGGCTGGAGGCCGGAAGAAAGCGGGACTTCCGTCATTGGCCACGCACAGCTCCAAACTGTCTATAACTTCTACAAGTTTGCGTCCGCAGGAATCTCTGTTCCTGTCACCCCAGATGGAGTGATGGGCGTTGAAGTCACCGCAGACAATTCGGGGTGCTGGGCAACGGTCACAATGCTGCTGGAGAAATTAATCAATTGCTACCTTCTTCCGCGGAGGGACGTATATGGATGTAACAGAAAGAATTCGGAATCCGAGCTGTATCCTAACAGCCTCTACCTCAATACTATCGGTGGAAGGATCGGTGACGTTCAAAGCCACATGAGGGATCTCTCTTCGTATGTAAAGGGCGGCACTTCCTGTGGGAAATGTCTTTATGCTGCAATTCTTGTGGGCGACATATCCAGTCAAAGATCTCCCGCTTGGTAGGCCAGCCTCCGAAAGGGCCAATACTTGAACACAAGTTTCTTAGCAAAATAATTTCAGTTCTGCTAATCGACTTATAATCCCAGCGCACTTACATTGCATTATAAACGGCACCTTTTGGTGATTTTTAGTTGCACGAGGTTGAACGAAACTAGCCATATTATAAGGTAAAGTTCGCTGCAGAGGCGGTAATCATGGACTCAAAGGAAAGAACGAGCTGTAGAAAGCTCTTCAGGTTGCCACTCTACATCGCTTGAACATATGAACGCAGGACTTCAAACAAAACTCGCAGAAGCTCGGACAAATCCCGACTTTTGAGCTCCTTATTTTGCTGTAAGCACTGTCTCACAACTTCAACAAAAGATGCGGACTGGGACCCACTCTTGGCCACTGCAGCTGGTTTCTTCATCTGTTTTCAGACAAGACAATGTCCTCAATGGCGTCGAGTCTTGCTGTGATTTGGTCGTTGAGAAACTTGGACACTTCTTGCTGAAGCAGATCGAACAACCGACTCACCCACAGAAGACTTTGCCGTTTTGCTAGGGTCGGGTCGCTCACTTACGTTGTTTGTTACCACGCCACGAACTTCCGAGTCTAACGCAGGGAACTCGTCACTTCCAGGTATCGGCTTCGCAGTAGGTTGCGGTGTGGGACCGCTAATGAAGGACATTCGACGGTGCAAGGCGCTTAAACGGAAGGGGCAGCCACTGAAACTCGCTAAGTGGTCACCCCCACAATTAGCGCAAGCAAAATCTGCCTTGCAGGCTTTGTAATCGTGGGCGCCACCACATTGTTTGCAACGTTGATCTTTGATTCAAACTTTGGCTGCATGTCCAAAGCATTGGCACATAAAGCATCGGGGAGTAATTTCAATGAATTCTTTGACTGCATGCTTGGTAAACCAAGGTCAATTTTATCGGGGCGCTCGGTGTTGGTAGCGAACGTTAGCACGACAGAGTTAGTAGGTTTCGCTGCCCATTCTTTTTCTTGAGTCTCCACCCGGCGCAACAGACGTCTCAAGTGCAGAACACCTTGTGGTTTGAAGTAGTCAAGAAGGTCGCTTTCCGAATACCACACTAGTACTCGCCTAATAATAGATGTGTTAGTCATGTAGGAGTGGGGCAACCGGGCTTTAACATTTATGTCACCAATCTGAGGGCACCGGAGAAGAATGTCAACTTGCTCTTCCGTTGCGATCTCAGGATGAACAGCACCTTGCGTTGTGAAGCGACTGCGAATCGGAGCAGATCCCAGCAGTATTTTAATGGCTTCGAAGAGCCAGATAGCGTTCCGCTCTCTCAAATCAACACCTCAAATCAAGCCTCCACGACGCCATCAGCAGAGCCGGACTGGTGATCCTGAACAGCGGAGGGTCCATCTATATCCGCCGAGAGGTGAACTCAGCCATCGATCTCTCTCTCACCACAGAACAGTGCTCCTACTCCTGGGGCACAACTCCTGACACTTGGGGTTCGGACCACTTCCCCATTGTGATCACCTCTGTACACGGAAGGAAGCCAAAGACCAGAACTTTCCACGTCATAGACTGGTCTCTGTTTAGGAAGCACTGTAGTGAGGCGGCCGATCGCTGTGACTTTTTAGATGCCATCGCGGAGTGCGCCCAGGCGGCTACCGTTCAGTGCTCTGCCCCACCGGACACCCCTGCCCCGGAACTCCTCCTACTCAATCTCCGTGCCTCCAGGAGCCGCACGGAGCACAGAGCAGTTTGGACAGGGAAGGCAGAGCACTGGACTGAATACGGACGAGTGGACGCCTGCTGTAGAAGAGAGGCGCGGCGCAGGAGGAACCGGAGCTGGGTGAGCCTGTGCTCCAGCATCAAGGAACGTACAAGGGGCTCCCTAGCCTGGTGACTACTCAAGTCACTCACTGGCAAAAGGACGATCGGAAAATCCGTCCTCGCTGTGGTCATCTCGCTAGGAATCAGCGAAGAGGCCCTCGCGGAACTTCTGGCGGACCGGTTCGCCCCTCCTGTGCCACAGAGTGCAGCCATTCTGCCGGTCGGACACACCCCTGCCCAGCTGCCCACCTGTCTACACAAACTCCACCCTTCTTGGACGTCCAGTCAGGTAACCGCCCTCTGCCAAGAGCCACTTGCCCTGCACGAGCTCCAGGCTGCTCTGAGGCGAGGGAAACGCCGCATCGCAGCAGGAGCAGACGGTGTAACGCCACAGATGCTCCGCAACCTGGCCGCCAGTGAGCAACAGCGCCTGCTCGAGTGCTTCAATAAGATCTGGCAGTCAGGGAAGGTACCAGAGACATGGCACATAGCCATTGTGGCACTCATCCTCGAGGTCAGAAAACCGTCTAGGGGACTGTCATCCTATCGACCGGTCTCCCTCACTTCGGCTGCCTGCAAAGTGATGGAGGCTATGGCCTTGGCACGACTGGACTGGGTGGCCCATGCTCGGGGCTTCCTGACAGACCAACATACGGGCTTCCGGCGTCGGCGGTGCACTGCGGACTCCATCGCTGACATGGTGTCCACCCTGGAGGACGCCAAAGCCGGCGGGGACCTCGTGATGCTCTTACTGCTCGACGTACAGGGTGCCTTCTACAGCCTCCCCCACGCAGTCGCTCACGCCTGGACCTCCTCGACATCTGTGGCAACCTGCGGGAGATCCTCTCGTCGTTCCAGCACAATCGCACCTTCAGGGTGTGTGTGAGTTGATCGAAGAGCACACCCCGTCCAGTCGCTGCAGGCGTGCCACAGGGGTCAGTGGTGAGCCCCTTCCTTTTCAACCTGGCCATGGCACGGTTGCCTGCTGCCCTGCCGATTGACCCTCACTTCCCCATACTGTCCTCAATCTACGCAGACGACATCGTCCTATGGATGCGGGGACCACCGCAACCCATCCGCAAGACACGTGCGGCCCTACAGTGAGCCCTGGGCACTGCGGCTGCCTACTTGCACAGCATCGGCCTTACCACCTCGGCCAGGAAGACCGAGGTCTTGCTGCTGCATTGCAGAGCAGCAGCCCACTGCTCAGCTGCCCGGCTGCGCTTGGAGGGCGTCCAGATCCCGTGGAGCAAGGCAGTCACCTACCTGGGGCTGCGCATTGACCATCGGCTGACCTGGCTGTCGGCTACCAAGGCCCTGTGCGCCCAGACGCTTTAAGTCTGAGAGGCGATCTCACAGTTCCTTGCTCGTGGACAGGGCTGTACCACCAGGTGGGCCCGGCAGCTCTTTGAAGCTGCAGCCACTTCACGGCTGCTTTATGCCCTCCTCTTGTGGCGCTGCCCCCACCCGGCCTGCGGAAACTGAAGCTGCAGCACCGGTCAGAAATACGGCTATGTCTTGGCGTTCCCCAAACCTCACAAGTGGCCGCCATTTTGGCTGAGGCAGGTGCTGGCCCCTGTAATTACTCTTCCTGCAACAGGGGCTACGACACATTGATCGCCTACACCATGCCGCAGGTGGTCAAGCACTCCAGACCCGCCTACACTCCCGGCCAGAATCACATATGGGATGGCTGTGGGGCCTCTGTAAGGAAGTCATAGGGGACACGCCTGCAGACGCTGCACAGCCTCTCCCACCACATCATCATCATCATCATCAGCCTGGTTACGCCCACTGCAGGGCAAAGGCCTCTCCTATACTTCTCCACCACATCGACCACCAATCCCTATCTCGAGAGAGCTGCCAGGTGTCCCGATGAACCGTTCGCCAACATGCGCCCTACAGCAGACGGCAGCCTCTCTCCTTCAAGGGAGACTTGGGGACCACCTCCACATCTTCGTCGATGGATCCGTGATACCAGAGACGCGCTCATCCACAGCAGCCTGCGTTGCACCGGATCTAGGAAAGAGCAAGCTGCGCCGTCTCCCAGGACATGCAAGCTCTACTGCAGCAGAGCTAGCAGGACTCCACCTTGCTGTGGATCTACTGGCGGAGGAGCTACCAGCGACCCCAACAGCCATATTCTGTGACTCCAAGGCCGCGCTGCTCTGCCTGCAGAACCCTGACAGGGCTAGCCTTGGGGTTACGCTGCTCTCTTGAAGACTGACGACCCTTCAGGACGCTGATTGCTCACTACCCTGCATTGGCTACCGGCACACGTTGGGATGCCGGGCAATGAAGAGGTGGACACTCTTGCAAAGTGTCCACCACTCAGGCGTTCCCCTCAGCCCTGCTGTAACAGCCGCAGACTTCTCGAGACACAGGCTGCGCCGGCACATCATCGCCTGCCACCCGGACAAATGGGTATCCCTGGGCCGGCCTCCACGGCCTCTTCCACAGCACGGCCTCCCACGAAGGGATGCCTCGGTGCTGCTGCGACTGTGAGTTGGCTGCTTGAGTTGGCTCCGACTGAGTTGGCACCCTCTTGGGAAAGCCACCTCGCCAGCCTGTGCCTCCTGCAGTGAACCAGAGACTCCGGAGCACCTCCTGCTGGCCTGCCCTGCTTACCTGCAGCACGCGGCCGACTTCTGCAGGAGTTCCGCCGCCTGGGGCTCCCATGTTCACGACAGGAAAATATCCTGTTCCCCTGTCGTAATCAGCTACCAGCCTTCCTAGGTGTCGTCGAGTACCTCGACTCGTCGGGACTCTCGGCGAGAGTATCGGAAATTTCTACAAAGACGGATAGCCTAACGGCCATCCCACCACCTCGGGCTTCCTGATCCGTCACTATTTTTCTTCTGCTGGGCCACCTCCTATACGGTCTACCTCCAGCCTACTCCTCCGGTTGAACCCACTGGGCCCTCCCGGCCGGGCTGCTCTGATGCTGCTAGGACGACCCTCTACCTTTGTCCCCCCTACCATCTCTCTCTTGTAATCCCATCTTCCCCGCCCTGCTGGCGCTGAGCCGTGATCCCGCATGAGTTTCAGAAGATAGTGCTAGCCTTTCCTCCTTCCCCACAGGAACCACTTCTGTTCCGATCGTTCTTTGCTTCTGACGACTCACCACCTTGAAGCCGTCGCTGTCCACTTCCGCCATATCAGCCACTTCTTCGTCAGGGTCGACGATAGTTGAGTCTACCCCACTGAGCGATGATGACGCACTGTACTGCTGATCGTCCCTGATGTCTGGCAGCTCCACGCCTTGCGAGGCCATGGCCGCCTCCGCCACGCGGGCTTCCTTCGCATGGCGCCGGAGCAGCCGTACCCTTCCCATAGGACAGTACCGCCTTAGAGATGCTGCCGTCTTCCAAGGATATAAGTGACTTACTTAATGAATAGCAAAACCTATGCAAAAATTACACAGCTGAGGTGGCAACAGATCGAACAGTTCAGCACAATGCGTTCGCGTGCTAGCTGGTGCGAATCCATGAATACTTTGTTTAGCACAAAACAACAGACACAAGAAAGTGCCTTGTCCTGTCGTCTTTCTTGTGTCTGTTGTTTTGCGCTAAACAAAGTATTCAGATCGAACAGTGTCGTCTTCCCTTACATCGCGTTGATGAAGCCGTATTCTCCCCTTTTGCAATGTTTTCCTAAAGGCCTGCCATGTATTCCTATGTACCTGGTGCTTCATCGAACACTTTCAATTTTTTGTTCTAGATTGCCTCTTTCAGATAGTTTCAGAAGATGGCCTACGAAGAGGCGGGCATTACTTGCACAAAAAATTGAAATGCGTAATCGACTAATTAACGATAATTTAATACGTAAGTTTTTACCCTTATGGGCCATATTGCAATTGACAAACTTTACCCGGGAAGTTCGCGAGGCGGATCCGCAACGAAGGAATTCTCACGATGACATATATTAATTCCATATATTAATTCCCGTACTTTGCAGAGAAATGCACTGGCGTTCCTCAAATTTTTGTGCTTCAGTGCATGAACCAACTTTTAAAAAGTAAATGTAACTGTAGTGAATTTTTACCGCAAATTTGACGGCGCGTACCTCGTACCTCGTGTCATCCACAGAACTCTTTTCAAGTGAAAATCCCTTGCAGTGTCACCCGATAGACCTTGAGGTCTCCCCAAGTTTACACGGTATCAGGGAAAAGGGGTGTTCCACACCCGCCCTTCACGGCTGAGAGGGGCTGGCTGACACTCCTAGGGCTAGACCTAGTAAACATCAATAACCAAGTTAGTGGACTTATTCATAGCTGTCTCCGTAGCACAATTGTTAGTGCAACGCACACGAAACGCTGAGGTTGTAGGTTCGGTTCCCACTGTCGGCAAAGTTATCTTTTTGTTCACTTCGATTTCGCCCTTATCAGTACTTTTTACATATAAATTTCATCCTACCTAACAAGGCTACAAACTATGACACAAAGGGCAGCAGAGGGAAATTGTAATTCCTAATTGGATTATTGAAATGATAACTAAATGGAATTGAAAGTGAATGAAGAAAAATGACGCAGATGGGATACGGATATGGCTGCAAATGCCACAGAACGGCATTTGCGAAACTTATCACTGGCACTATGACTGCTTTCCATATTGCACACACCACCACATACATACTCTGGCCCCAACTTCTCCCTGTCATTATTTCAGTGTTACGCATCCCATTTATGTTCAAATTACCTAGGTGCGTGCTTGAGTAAGTTATTCCTTTCTTTATATACGCCGATGTATTTATATTGCATGACTATGGATATAACTTTTCTTATCTACTGTAAGGACCCATACGACCGTTACATAGTGGTGCTACAATAAATGTGTGATAGTAACAGTACCAGCATTTAAACAGATAATCCATGCTGCAATAAAAAGAACACAAGAGGAAAACAGGGATGAAAAAGAAAACCGTAACAGCACTATAACGACACATCCTAAACGTTGAAGATACCAATAGCATTAAAATCGCTGTTACGAAAAATCAACGTTACTTGGTTAGTTCACGCAAGGAAAATGCTTGCAAAATAGCACACATACCAGCATATACTGCGTGAAACAATGAAATAACACATTCAGAGAAAATTTTATGCAGCACAAGGAACTTGGCGCTAACCTAAAACAAAGCCATTTGCACAAGGAACATAAAATATGGTGAGGAATGAAAGAAAGTATCTGGTTCTGGAGGCGGCATGGCCAGCGGTTTTTCAAAGCACGTCTCCTATTTTCAGATAGCCGCAAGTATCACTGACACCTGCTATCAGGACAACGCTCCTTCTTCTACTGTGATTCACAACTGCACCGCCGACTGGGCTACCTTCTGTAGAGCCCGTTACTCGGCAGGCGGCAGTGCGTCACAAACTTCGACCAACCCTGGATTCGCTTCACTGGACTGCGCATGGCACAGCACCCGAACGACATCTACATGGACACGACAGGATGTAAAACCGTTGCTCCGGCCAATCCTCTACAGTGGGTCGGGCAGCGGAATAGCAAGCGGTTTTTGCAAGCACGTGTGCTTCTTTTTGCAGATAGCCGCAAGTACCACCAACACCTGCTTCCTGAACAATGCTCCTTCTTCGACCATGATTCGCACCTGCACAATAGAGAAAACTAGGAATTGGCAAGAATCAGATGTATGCGTTAAGAGACAAAGCCGGCAATATCATTACTAATATGGATGAGATAGTTCAAGTGGCTGAGGAGTTCTATAGAGATTTATACAGTACCAGTGGCCCCCACGACGATAATGGAAGAGAAAATAGTCTAGAGGAATTCGAAATCCCGAAGGTAACGCCGGAAGAAGTAAAGAAAGCCTTAGGAGATATGCAAAGGGGGAAGGCAGCTGGGGAGGATCAGGTAACAGCAGATTTGTTGAAGGATGGTGGACAGATTGTTCTAGAGAAACTGGCCACCCTGTATACGCAATGCCTCATGACCTCGAGCGTACCGGAATCTTGGAAGAACGCTAACATAATCCTAATCCATAAGAAAGGGGACGCCAAAGACTTGAAAAATTATAGACCGATCAGCTTACTGTCCGTTGCCTACAAGGTATTTACTAAGGTAATTGCAAATAGAATCAGGAACACCTTCGACTTCTGTCAACCAAAGGACCAGGCAGGATTCCGTAAAGGCTACTCAACAACAGACCATATTCACACTATCAATCAAGTGATAGAGAAATGTGCAGAATATAAGCAACCGTTGTATATAGCTTTCATTGATTAAGAGAAAGCGTTTGATTCAGTCGAAACCTCAGCAGTCATGGAGGCATTACGGAATCAGGGTGTAGATGAGCCATATATAAAAATACTGGAAGATATCTATAGCGGCTCCACAGCCACCATAGTCCTTCACAAAGAAAGCAACAAAATCCCAATAAAGAAAGGCGTCAGACAGGGAGATACGATCTCTCCAATGCTATTCACAGCATGTTGACAGGAGGTATTCCGAGACCTGGATTGGGAAGAATTGGGGATAAAAGTTAATGGAGGATACCTTAGTAACTTGCGATTCGCTGATGATATTGCCTTGCTTAGTAACTCAGGGGACCAATTGCAATGCATGCTCACTGACCTGGAGAGGCAAAGCAGAAGAGTGGGTCTAAAAATTAATATGCAGAAAACTAAAGTAATGCTTAACATTCTCGGGAGAGAACAGCAATTTACAATAGGCAGCGAGGCACTGGAAGTCGTAAGGGAATACATCTACTTAGGGCAGGTAGTGACGGCGGATCCGGATCATGAGACGGAAATAATCAGAAGAATAAGAATGGGCTGGAGTGCGTTTGGCAGGCATTCCCAAATCATGAACAGCAGGTTGCCGTTATCCCTCAAGAGAAAAGTATATAATAGCTGTGTCTTACCAGTACTCACCTACGGGGCAGAAACCTGGAGGCTTACGAAAAGGGTTCTACTCAAATTGAGGACGACACAACGAGCTATGGAAAGAAGAATGATAGGTGTAACGTTAAGGGATAAGAAAATAGCAGATTGGGTGAGGGAACAAACGCGAGTTAATGACATCCTATTTGAAATCAAGAAAAAGAAATGGGCATGGACAGGACATGTAATGAGGAGGGAAGGTAACCGATGGTCATTAAGGGTTACGGACTGGATCCCAAGGGAAGGGAAGCGTAGCAGGGGGCGGCAGAAAGTCAGGTGGGCGGATGAGATTAAGAAGTTTGCAGGGACGGCATGGCCACAATTAGTACATGACCGGGGTTGTTGGAGAAGTATGGGAGAGGCCTTTGCCCTGCAGTGGGCGTAACCAGGCTGATGATGATGATTCAACAAGATCGGACACTCCCATAGAGTCCAGCGGCCGAATTCACTGTAGCGCACCAAGCGGATGGGGTTAACACCTTCTGGTTTCGGTTTTCGGCGTGCGCGTTTTGAACGCCAGCTGGTACTCGCCACGCCGGTTTCGCTGATCGGTGCGGTATTTTTCTTTTTCGCTTCTACTGCTAAACCACGCGGCGCGATCGTGCGGAATCGTTTTATTTGGTAAAAATTATTGCGAAAGATGCTTACAGCCTTCCACTGAATCTTTGCCACTTGCAATTTCATAAACTCAAGACGTCTGCCGAAACAATGAAGTGTTTATTTTGCTCTATATATATGCTCGTTCCGGGCTTCTTGTGCATACAACCAAAGTTGTGGCACAAGGTAAGCAGCAGTCGTTGCCAAACGAAGCTCAACCGGGTGCCATCAGCTTAGAAAAGTAAATTATAAGCATGTATCATTTTGCTATATAAACACAATAGGAATATTGCGTGTAGAGCTGAAACGTGCGTCAGTGGTGAATGGGCAGCATTACAGAAAAGATTTGCAGTGGCTTAGCTTGGCTATGTCAAGATATACGTAGCGTGAGCTGAGGCACGTCGCGCAGCCTCCTGGCGACGCCGCTTTGCTAGACGTTCCTCCCTTTGCTCGGGTGTCTCCGCAGCACCTTTAGCCTTCTTCTGTTCGTTCTTATGCTCAACCGCTAATTGCCAGGTAACTACTTCGGGATCCGATGAGTTAAGCTTCTCCGCTCTTGTGCGCCGCTGAGCAGCAATTTCGCTCTCCTTCTCCGTGGCTACATCACACTGGCAAACGCCCCACTATATGTATACCCCCCTGATACCTCTGCGCATGCGCACAAAATGAGAGGTGCTATCAAGCGGCTCCGGCGCAGCGTCAGACATGGCTACTGCGTAAAGGAGGCGCACAGTTGGGTACACGCGGGGGGCGCTGCAGCGCTCGGAGTGAACTGACGCATTTCATATGCGCTCCGTGATTTTCGGGCAATTTCTCTTTTTACCAGCCACTTACTTTCACTTTTCTTGCCGTGGACTTGCTACCACCGCTTCGGACCCGGTGTTGCGCTTTCCATACCAAGGCAAGCAAGTTTTCATGTTTTTCCGACCTTTTTCTTTTCGCCAAACCTGCTGCGGCAGCTAAGCCTAAGAGCTGCCATGGCCTCGACGCGTTCGCGCGCAGCTGCGGTGGTGACGCCGCAACCTGCCGCGCCGAACGCCGAGAAGAAGATGCCTTACACCGTAGAAGGATCCGATATCACCGCCGAGGGGTTATCCGACGGCCCATCTCCGCTCAACAACAACCTGCTGGAGCCCAGACGCCGGCCACGACGCTGTCTGCCCCGAATGCGCGGCAACGCGGCCACCCTCCACCGCCGACCAGGAAGCGCCCGCTTACCCGCCTGCCCTCGGACGACCTCAAGATAGTCCTTCGCCCGCAGGGCACGATAAACCTCCACACCTTCGGCCCCGCCCGATTGGCTGTTGCCATTTACGCAGCCGCCAACGTCGACCAACACCTGGCAGTTCTTGCCGACCAGGTTAGAATCCACCCTACTAACAACACAGTGACAGTGAGCACGCCTGCCAGTGCTCGTGCAGTGTCTTACGCCAAGGTCCGTGCCATTACCATCGACAACATAGAAGTGCCGGTCGCCGCCTACGCCCCAGCCCCAGACAACTCCGTGCGGGGGATTCTGTACCGGGCTTACAGCTATGAAAGCGACGCCGAAATCTTCGCCGAGCTTCGGGCTCGCAATCCCGACATCCCTATCGTTGCTGCGCGGCGTATGGGCCAGACACGACACTTTGTCGTCACGTTCGCCAACACCAAGCTGCCCTGATACATGCGGTATTTGGGCTTCACTTTCGAGGTATTCCCTTACAAGGGGCGCCCGGAGGCTTGTTTTAAGTGTCGAAAGCTAGGACACAGAACAGATGTGTGCCTACAACCGCGCCAATCCACTTTCCGCCACTGCGGTGTCGCCCACGAACCTCAACCAGTCGGCCAACCACCAACGTGTCAAGCCACGTGCATCGTATGCAAAGGCGCACATCCCACTGGCAGTAGAAGCTGTAAATACCGTTTTGTGCCTACCAACCAACCTAAATCTTCCAAATCCTCCACGGACACTGAAACTGACCCCGGCACCTTGCCACGTAGCCATCAGTCTCGCTCTCGGAGCCATGGCCGCCAACAACGACCTCCAGGAGATGACGCTTTCCCACCACTGTGAAGCAGCAGCTCCAGTCACAACAGCCCTAGCCGCTCCCCATCGCACTCTCGGGACTCCCGGGCAACCTCCCAGGGCGGGCTGGATACCAAGTCCACCAAACTGGTCGCGTGGAAGTCCCCTCCACCAGCCACAAGCCAACTGCCCGAACCCCAGGTAAGGGAACTGGCAGACATGGTTAAACAACTACAGCTACAGTTAGCACAGGTAAATGCTAAAATTCATAGCCATGAGTCTGCAAAGGCGCACCCACAACCGCGGCCGCAGCCGGTGGCTCGCGCTCCCACCTCCGACCTAACCAATGACCCCTACATGGAAACCGACTAGCCGAAGTGCAATAAGCGCAAGGCACCTCCCCCCTCCTGTACCTCTGACTTTGATGCAAAATTCGAAAGCTTTGACGCCCGCTTATCTAAAATAGAGGACGTCCTGAAACGGCTGACCTTCACTATCGACCAGCTCATTGAAGGCTTCACCAAAATGGCAGCCAATATTCACACCCTAACCCCACGCCTTGATCACCTCACGGGCCCGGCGTAAACTGACGCCCTCCCTACACCAAAGCCAACTCAGTCGTCTAGTGCACCTCCTTCTATCGAAAGTGCAGCCGCGCGCGCGTCTGCTGGCGATATTATCAAAACCGACGTAGCGATTCCGCAGCGTCCTGAACCCTACAGGAAACGCGATGGCTTCACAGTATTCACAGTATTCACATCACAGTATGGCAGTGGAACTGCAGGTGCTTCAAAGCAAAGCGGAGAGCCTTGGAGTATACCCTACAGGCCCAGCCATTTAAACCCCACATTATAGCGCTCCAGGAAACATACACTGGCACCAAACTCGCGAGCTATACCGCTTACAACCAATCGGTGGCGCCGGATCTCCGCCCGAGCACCGCCATCCTTGTACACCGCAACCTCACCGCCAATCAACTCGATCATGACTACTCCGAAGTCCCACACACTTTCGTGCAGGCCCTTTCAAACAGCCAAATCAAATCCCCACTCAACATCCTAAACGACCACAGCCCCCAAGTGACAAGAGCACTAATGTAGCCACTCTCCTCCGCAAGGCGTGTGCGACCGCGCGGAACGAGATGCTACTTATAGTGGGTGACTTTAACGCACCACACGCCGAGTGGGGCTACCCCAGCGAATCCTGCGGTCGTAAAGGAGCCAAGGTTTGGGACACTGCCCAGACACTGGCTCTGACGCTCCTCCTCGACCCCGAACGGCCCACCCGTTTCGGTAACAGCATCACGAAAGACAGCCTCCCCGACCTCACTTTCGCCCGCAACATCCCAGATGCGCGCTGGGAAAATCTCAGTATGAACATATATAGCGATCACTATGTTCTCAGCACTACCTTCACAGCCACACACAGCAAGGCCCCCGCCGCGCATTCAAACACACAAACTGGGACGCTTTCCGGCCGGTTCGTACGAGCTCAGCGTCCGCAAAGCCCCATAGACGACCTCGACACATGACAGATACTGTGCGCCGCGACGCAGCCAACGCCATCTCCACAGTCACGCAGGAGGAGGGTGGCCCCACCCCAAATAGTAAACTCATGCATATATGGGAGGCCCAGCGCAGCCTCCACGCTCACTGGCTCCGACGCAAACACAACCGCCCTCTCAAGCTTCGCCTCGCTCGCCTCGAACGAGAGATCGAAGCCTACTCCACCAAACTTAGTCAGGAACAACGGCATCAGACTTGCGACCGACTCGACGGGCAGTTGGGATGCAAGAACACATGGTTTCTGCTCAATCACTTGCTTGATCCGACCCACACCAAGTCTGCATCGCACAAGCATCTCAACCGCATCATACACGTGTTTCCAGGCACGAACCAGGAACTCCTTGCTACCTTGAAAGACAAATACATAAACACCTCCACCGACATTCCGACCCCCTTAATTACAAAGGCTCCCAGAACCCAGACATGGACAGAGACATCATGGCGTCTGAAGTCCGCGCTGCTCGCAACCGCATCAAGACTACCGCCGCCACCGGCGATGACCATATATCCAACAAAATGCTCCGAAACCTCGACGACCAGTCGGTCGCAGCACTTGCGGACCTTTTCAACCACCACTGGCATGAAGGTTGCCTTCCAGGCTCCTGGAAGCATGCCAAGATAATCTTCATACCCAAACCAGGCAAACGGCTCGATCTGGGCAACCTCCGGCCCATCTCGCTCACGTCTTGCCTGGGGAACGTTGTGGAGCGCGTAGTTCTGAACAGACTCCACACTCACGCAGACAAGGAGGATCTCCTCCCCCCCCTCATGTTTGGGTTCCGGGCTGGACTCTCTACCCAAGACATCCTGTGGCAGATACAACACGACATACTCGACCCGGGTATCATCCGGGTGACACGCACCATTCTCGGCCTCAACGTCAGTAAAGCGTTCGACAACGTGTCGCACGCTTCTGTACTGACCAACCTCTCGCAGATGAATGCAGGCACTCGCACCTACAACTATATTGCCAACTTTCTTCACAACCGCACTGCTGAACTCCACATTGGAGACCTCAGCAGTGACAAAGTCACCATGGCCACCCACGGAACACCACAGGGGGCTGTTTTGTCCCGGTTCCTATTCAACATTACTATGCGAGGCCTTCCCACACTTCTCGACACCAGACTCCACATTAAGCACTCGATATACGCCGACGATATTACCCTATGGACAAACTCCGGCTCGGACGGGGAGATACAAGATTCACTTCAACAGGCAATCGACACCGTGCACACTTACGTGCAGGCAAACGGTCTCGTTTGTTCGCCCACCAAGTCTAAACTCTTAGTTATACGAGACAGGCGTGTTCGCTGAGCCGTCCCCGACCCTCAAGAGCCAATCATGCTCCACATTGCCACCCACCCCATAGCCCCCGTACAGACCATCCGCGTGTTAGACATGCTGGTGCAGAACAACACGCAGAACTCGGTAGCCATCCAACGCCTCCGAACCACAGCCCACCAAATCAATGGCCTAATCCGCCGCATTGCCACTCACCGCAGGGGAATGCGGGAGACCGACCTCTGCCGCCTCACACAAGCCTACCTCATTAGTAGCATTGTGTACACATACCCTTATTACCACCTCCGCTGCAAAGACGAAGAGGCGGTAAATAGCATCATCCGCTCGGCGTACAAGGTGCCAATGGGACTGCCCCAGTTCGCCAGCACACAGCGTCTCCTCCAGCTTGGAGTATACAACACCCTCGCAGAGCTGATAGAGGCCAACAATACTGCACAGATACACCATCTTTCTCGCACCGAACACGGTCGTTACATACTTAATCGTCTTAGCATCAGCCCTACAGGTGACATCCACCCCACTGCTCCCCTCCCGACTGGAGTCTTCAGTCGGCTGGTCATCAAACCCATGGCCAAGAATATGCTACCCGGCCGCTCGATAGGCGCCGCCAACTGAAAGCACAAGCCTTAGACGTCACCTACTGCGCCGACGAACATGCCATGTACGTGGACGCGGCGAAATGCGACTCCAACACATGCGTAGCCTGCGTAGCGACGCCAACCACCACTCTCATTAGTGCCGCTACAGTGCGCACACACTCCGTCACCGCTGCCGAAGAGGTCGCTATCGCGCTAGCCATCGCGGATCACCGCACAAGTACGGTTCTCAGTGACTCTAAACAAGCCATCCAAAATTTATAAAAAAACTCACTCTGTCGCGCGGCCGCACACATCCTCCGCGGTTGCGCTCTCGACAGAACTGTAAGCTCATTGTTAGTACCTGCTCACGCTGGGAACTATGAGAACGAAGGGGTCGACCGTTTATCCCGAGGCCTAACTAACCGGGAAGCCGGCCCCTCGAACCCAGATGCGCTCGCAGAGGCCCCCAAATCCTATGCTGACATTACCAACTTCTACAAGGAGACGAGACGCCTGTACCCGCCTTCCCACCCCGACCTCGAACGAGCGCAAGCCACCATGCTTCGCAGACTGCAGACCGATTCAATTCTCAGTCATTCTAGGCTTTATTTAATCCTTGGAGGGGATTACGGCCCCGTCTGTACTAAGTGCGACCATGGAGCGTTCGTCACTCGGGCACAAATTCTCTGGGGATGCGAGGGTAGCCCTCCCCCAAAATCATTGCTGCCAGCTCCCTCCGAGGAGGGTAGGAACCAGCTGCTGACAAGAGCAGACAAGAAAACGCAACTCGCACTCATCTCGTGGGCCCAAGACGTCGCCCTCACCTGGGAGCCACACTAGGCCTACCTGACCTAACTTCCTACCCTACAGTGGCAAATAAAGTTGTTTCTCTCTCTCTTTCTCTAGGTGCGCGCCGGCGCCAGTGCATCCGCCGCGGCTGTGACGTCACTCATCTGGAATCCGCAGACCGGCGAGGCGCGCGCGGCGGCGGCGGCTCCGGTGCGCCAGCTGTGAGCCACGTGACGTCACTGCTTCTCGTGCATGCGCAGCACGGCTCTCCAGGTGCCACGCGTAACTGCTGAACCTCGATCAGTGTAGCTCACGCTACAAAATTCACTTTTACATATATTTCGTAGCAAATAGCCTCCTCCGAAACAATGTCATAAAATATGAAGAAAACATCTGCTTATCAAGCATCCGTCCCTTACCGTGCATTACTTCCTGCACTTTAAGATCACAAATACACGGGTGACTGCGTGTTCCTAAAATGACTTGGCCTCAGTCGACGCGATGATCCGCCAAGTGCACAGAGGTGGCCACAACACAGGCTCTCAGCCAGACCCTGTTACACGCTCGCACAATGCCTTCTAGTCGAACTAAAGACAAATTCGCGGGTGCAAGTCCTGTTTGCTGTCGCTCAGAAGACACAATTTTCAAGTTCTTCGTTTTTTAGCTCCTCGGCGTGTTCCTTTATGCGTCCTTCCGTGTTATCCCACACTCCCGTGTTATCACTCTTGGCAATCGCTCGTTAAGTTTTCGGCAAGCGTGAGCACCGAAAGAAGGTATATGCTGTTGCAGGGTCATAAAAATTTTGACGAACTTCTTCCATTTAAATTCAGTACACGCCCAACTGTCACAACAGCCGGCTTGCTTTTTTGCTAACTGCTTCACAACCACAAGCGCGGCGAGTATGGCTGAAAAGTAGCACAAAAATTTACGAAATTAACTACAATTATTTTGGTTGTCAGAGAATGCATCACGAAGTTGTCCCCGTAAGATTCAACACACGAGAAACTGCGGCACATAGCCGAGCTGCTTTTCGCTAACTGCGGCGCAACGCCGGGCGTGGCGCGCGTACCTCAGAAGTTTCCCAATAAGTAGCAAAATACAATAATGTGGGTCAGGGAAAGCGCCACGAACTTGTCCCAGTAATATTCAGTACACGCGAAACCGTCACCACGGTCGAGCGGCATTTCGCTAACTGCGTCACATAGCCGGTTACGGCAAGCATGCCCAGTGACTACCGAAATGAGTTACGATAATGTTGGAGCTCAGAAAGCGTCGCAAAAATTTCCCAGTACGAGACATTAAGTTTTTAAGCTGTTTTTAAGCTTAACATTAAGCATCAAGCTGTATTTCGCTAACTGCGGCACTACTCGCCATTAGGTACCCTATAATAAGCCTAAATTTGCTTGAAATGTGTCGCAGACTGTCAAACAAAATTTCTCACTTGCCGTAGTCCAATAGTGCAGTGGTGCCATGTCGAAATGCAGAAGGGACGCAAGAAAACACCAGGAACCCGACGTACGGGCTACATCCAAAAGAGACGGGTCGCCGAACAGGCGAACTTGAGATGCGCAGCCCGCCCCGCTCGCTTCAGTGGCACGTCTGGCGCATGACGCATCACATCGCGCGTCTGGCTAGAACCACCTTGTGTCGTGGTTCTGGTTTGGCGTGCCGCTAACTTGTTGCTAGGTAACGCGAGAAAAATAGGTCGCGAAGTATAAGTCCATTTATACGCAAACCTTTTTAGTTTTACCAGGAAAGAATAGAAAAAATAAAACGACCTTAAGTTCATCTCACATTCGTTTTTTCCGATGCTCGCGTCAGCTAACGACGAGTTGGGCCCGAGCTTTAGCTCGGACCCAACTCCGACGTGGCCTATTCAAATACATGTAAAACGCAAAAACGCTTTTATGAGATAACCCCTGGACCGATTTTGATGAAATTTGTCACATTTGAAATAGAAAGATAAATTCTAGTGACTGTTGGAAGCGGAATTTCGATTTAGGGTTTGAATTTTTTTAAAACGATTTTCAAATATTTGACCGTTTGAAAAAAATACAAGCACGAAGTTTATAAATTCATAGCTCTGCATCAAGAACCGATATCGCGGTTCTGTAAACGGCATCCATTAGATCATTCAAAGCGGACAAATTCAACATGTCATTTTACATCTTACATGAATTTGTTACGTTGGTTACAACGGTTTTACAAAAGTTGTATTTCCCTATGTTTAAATTTTTTTATATTCATGTGTAACCTATCAATTTTGTTCGCTATGGATGCACTTTTAGATGCAATTCACAAAATAGTATTATAGTCTTTAGTGGTTGAGTTACAGAGTTGTAAACTTGATAGTGTCGTTTTTTGAAAATTTTTGATTTTCGCAAATATTTAATAAAAGATTGACGACCTAACTCAAAAATTCGAAACCAACAGTCACTAGATTTTAAGTTTGTCTTTTAAATGCAACAAACCTCGTCAAGTTTGGTGCAGTGGTTGCCGAGAAAAACGAATTCTCCTTTTACATGTATTTAGATAGGAGCACTCGAGCTAAAGCTTCCTCTTAACACTAGGGGTGACGTGTTTCCTTTTGCCAGTTTTCGCCGAGTGTCCCCTCTTGTTGAATTCCTTTCTCTATGCTTTCACCATCGATGCCCCTACATTTTGTGAAGCCCGCTACTTGGCAGGCGGCAATGCGTCACAAGCTTGGACCGACGCTGGATTCGCTTCACCGGGCTGCGCATGACACAGCACCCGAACGACGGCTACATGAACACGGCATGATATTGTGACGAAAGATGTTCATTTACAGGGTGAAAAGAGGTCCAGGAGGAAGCCAAAGGCAAGCCCCAGCCGGCGCAGAGTACCCCGAGATCACGTGCGCGCACTCTACTTCTTTTTTCTCTGCCCCAGCAGTGCAGTGCTCCGACATTTTCCCCCGGGCCAGGCGAAGCTCACTGAGCGAGTTAAAGGGACCTGTGATGGTACTGCTTGAGTTTATCCACGTGGACAACTTGCGTCGCACGTGAACGCCGATTACTTGCCGTCACTTTGAGGACGACATAGTTCACATCACCCAAGCCAGTGAGTATAACGAATGGTCCTCTGTAACTGGCGAGAAAGTTGCGCTACAATCCGTTTTTGCGAGCACGTGTCCACAACCAAACATATATTCACTCGAACTAAAGCTGACGGGGATATGCCGAGCATCGTAGCGAATCTTGTTGTTGCCTTGCGAGGACCACATCCTAACATGCGCCAGTCGACACAGAGTTTGGGCGATTGAAGTATCTTCTTGACACAATAAAGGTAGAATAGTGTCCAGAAAGCTCTGGAGAACGCGCTCGTGCAGCAAAACGAACGACGCATATCAAGTAACTTCGTGCTTGGCACTGTTGTACGCATACATTACAAAACGTGAGACGGCGTCCCAATTTTTGTCAGCAACTACATATATTGTTAACATATTGGTAAGGGTTCGATTCGTCCACTACTGGACGCCATTGGTTTGCGGGTGTTAAGGAGCGGAATGACGATATGCTGAACCACAAATCCGTAAAAGTTCATCAACAACGTCGGCGGTGAATTGCCGTCCATGTTCACTGATGGCAACCCGTGGATTGCCGTGACGGAGTGTGACTTGGTGCAACAGAAATAAAGAGACATCTGCTGCAGTGGCAGATGGAAGTGCCGCCGTTTCCCTGTAGTGAGTAAGGTAATCTACGCATACTATAATCCAGCGGTAGCCAGCTGACGTCTTTGGGAGTGGGCCGAGCAAGTCGATGCCGACTTTTTGAAAGGGCAATGTCGGTGGCCTAACTGGTTGCAAATAGCCTGCTGGAGCAGTCGCCGTTTGCTTGTGGCGCTGGCAAACAGTACAGCTGGCGACATACTGCTTCGTTGTTTTCCAGAGCTTGGACCAGAAAAATCTCTGGCGAATTCGAAGCAGCGTGCGTGCGAAGCCAAGGTGCCCGGACGTGATATCTTCATGCATGGAACGAAGGACAGCAGGACGCAGGTTTTCGGGATCAACTAGAAGCAATGGAGGGACATCATCTGAGTAATTTTTTTGCATAGCAAACCATTACGAAACGTAAACGGTGTTGTTCATGCTGGCTGCACTAGCTGCCCGTAGGGATTTCAATGCAGAGTCGCAACGTTGCTCGCTCTCGAAGGTACTCAGGTGAGGTAAGTCGGAAGAGGTGGACATTAGGTAGTCATTGAAGTCATCATCGACAGTGTTAGTGTGCGGCGAAGGGAGACGGTATAGTATCCATTTGACACCGTCCGCTCTTGTAGTTGACGGAAACGCTGTACCCTTGAAGGCGCAAAGCCCAGCGGGCCAACCGGTCCGACGGGTCACGCAGCCCAAGGAAGGAAGGAAGAAAAAAGTTGAGCAGGAAAGGCAGGGAGGCTAACCAGTTTAGCTCTACCGGTTGGCTACCCTACACATGGGAGCGGGATGGGTGGTATAGAAGATGGGAAGGAGAGAGAGAGAGCACATAGCACAGCACACGCATCGTCAGTTACAGACCGTCACTCTTGCGTGGTACGTGACATCACTGTCACAGCCGCTTGTCCAAGTCCGTCTCTTTCAAAAACCGAAGTAGTCCCCTCGTCGCCTTCAGCCGCGATGTGTTCTGTCGGCGATATGTGAAAATCGTTTCAACTGACAATGGTCTGTTGTCAAGGCGCGCTAGAACGGATGCCAGGGACTGTCTCTGGACAATATATTCAGGACAGTCGCACAGAATGTGTCCTAGCGTTCCTCGCAAAGACAAGCATTGCAGAGAGCGTTGTCGGCCATTCCAATGCGAAATGAGTAAGATTTCGTGAATGCCACCCCTAGCCATTAGCGATAACACGCAGCCCAAAGAACCAACAGAGTGAACCACGGTCACTCACTATCGTGAATGTGCGGTGGTGTAGGTAAGGACGGTACTTCTGAATGGCGAAGACGACTGCTAGACACACGAGTTAAGTAACGGTGTAGTTTCTCTGCGCTTTTGTAAGTGTCCAACTAGCATTGGCAATGACATGCTGACGGCCACCACAGATCTGAACAAGCACAGCGTCAGTATGCGGCTCAGTTGACGCTTCCGGATCAAAATGCCGCAGAACCGGCCCAGAAGTCAACAAATATTTCAGCTGCTGAAACGCCGATTCGCAGCCTGCAGCTCACAAGTATGGGGTGTCTTTGTGAAGGAGAGACGTGAGCGGAGAGCCAAGTTGTGCGAAATTCTTGATAAAGCGCCGGAAGTATGAGCAACGGCCCAAAAAGCTTCGTATATCTTTCACCGTGTGTGGCTGTTGGAAGTCGCCAACCGCTGCTATCGTTTCAAGGTCTGGTCGTATGCCCTTTGTCGACCAGAAAGCCTAGAACGAGAGCTTGACGGTCACCGAAATGACACTTCTTCGAGTCTAAAATAAGACCAGCTTGCTGGAGAACGACCGACAGGCGCTGATTGCGCTCGTCAAATGTCCGGCCGTAGATAATGACGTCGTCTAAATAGCACATGCAAATTTCCCATTTGAGTTCGCGGAGCACAGTATCCATAAATCGCTTGAATGTCGCTGGAGCATTGCATAAGCCCAAGGGCATAACGTTGAACATAAATAGACCGTCAGCTGTCATGAAGGCTGCCTTCTCCCTATCTGCAGGGTGCATGGGAATTGGCCAATATCCTGACCGTAAATCAACAGAAGAGAAATACGACGTGGAATGGAGTCTATTCGTGGTAAGGGGTACAGGTCTTTCTTTGTGACGGTTTCAAGGTGGCGATAGTCCACACAGAATCTCAATTAGTTGTCTTTCTGCTTGACTAGCACCACAGGAGCAACCCAGGGGCTACATGATTCCTGGATCACTCCTATTAGTAACATTTCTTCGACCTTCTCGTCAATGACTTTTCTCTCTGTAGATGAAACGCGTAAGGCTTCTGATGAATTGGCGTCGCTTGCCCTGTATGGATGCGGTGTTGCATACGAGACGCCGGTGGTGTATGGGATGCTCGTTGGTCTTGAGCAAAATGCAACACTGTGGCGTAGTGAGTGAGCACTGCTTGAGGCAGGCACTCCTCACTAGAAGGCAGCGACTTGTTAATCATGCGCTTAAAGTCAGCAGAATTATGATGGCTTCAATCGAGGTTGGTTTTTTTTTTGGCAGTTGACATCTCGACCATTCCGACGCTGACAAGGGTTTGTTCGTCTAAACTTGCGAGTTTAAGTCCTAACGGCAATGTTGTGGATTGGGTTGAAACGTTCACTGTCCACAACGAGTACAGCCATCAGTGGAGACAACGAGGGAGCGAGGGACTATCATATTTTTCTTGAGCGCGTTGTTATAATTCCGCTCGGCTGAACCACAACAAGAACTCGTATGACGGAGAGAAGTGTTAACAGGTACCAACATTGTAGTCTGAGGGGGCAAACACATTTCTTGCGACACAGAGAGAACGTCCGCGGCATCACTAGTGTTATCTGCCATTGAAGTTCGCGCGTCGCGGCGAAGAAAAATTGTGCCAGCGCCACAATCCAAAGTTACCCCCACTTACGCAAGAAATCAATTCCTACAATAATGTTAAGTGTTGTATGTGCAAGCACAGTAAACTCACTTCAACATGTTTGGTCCCCTATGCCAACTGAAAGAGAACAGACCTCAAGTGGGCGTAACGTTTCCCCGCCAACTCCGCGAAAGGTGGCGTTCCGATCCCAAGAGAACATAACTTTTTGTCCAAGACAATTTTTGAAGGAGCTGCTCATAACAGAAACTGCAGCCCCGGTATCAACTAAAGCAATAGCACTCGCGTTGTCAACTGAAACACACACTTTGTTTTTAAACAATATTGCCCAAGGGGGTCTTGATGAAGATGAATATATTGCGGCCTCACCAGCGTCGGTCGCACCAGCTGGTTTCCCAGCGGCGGCGGTGGCAATGAGAGACGACGAGGCGACGGAGAGCGCCATTGTCGTGTCGGTAGTAGTGTAAGGCCGCGCTCGGAAACGGGGGAAGCACTGCGGTACGCGCGTCCCTGCTGCAACTGTTAGTAGTACTGGGTGTCTTATGCAGCCGTTGGTACATCCTTCTCGGAATCCGATGTACTACATCAGAAAGCAAGTAACATTACTGCTGAGGCCTACGCATCACTGTCGGCTGTGAAGCATATAAGGAAATAAAAACTTCAAAAATCAGTTATATATACGGACTCCCCAAGTGTCGTGAAGGCCTTGATGTTATTCTGTAAGCACAAAAATCGAGTAATAATGAACTCTGTTCCTTCCTGTGTAGAACGTATGTATCTAACCAGCATGTGATTATATGCTGGGTGCCTGGCCATAGGGGCATCGAGGGTAACGTTCTGGAAGACCAGGGGGCCACATCAATTGCATCGCATGCTGTTAATCCTACCGCTGCAGTCCCTGTCACAGATCTGAAGCCCCTCTTATGAAGGAAACTCCGAAACTACTGGCACTTGTGGGAAGTGGAAACAAATAATAAGCTGCACGTAATAAAGCAGCAATTAGGTTTCCGGCCTTCTGTAACAAAATTACGCCCAACTGTGTCCTATTCTATCATCTCAGAATAAGACGCACATTTGGCACCCATAACTTTTTACTCACTGGAAATGAGCTTCCAACCTGTGGTACATGCGGGGAAAGGCTGACCGTCCTCCACGTCCTCCCGGAGTGTCGAGAAGCCGAATCTGAGAGAAACATTTTTCCCTAGCATACCGGCAGCACATCCCCCTTCACCCTGTAATGTTACTCGGCCCAGAACCGCTCTTTCGCACTAACGCAGTACTAGGTTTCCTAGATGTTGTGTTCCATGTTATTAGCCCCATACATTTGTAGCGCCTCCTCTTTCCAGAGGATGCCGCTGTGATAGTTGTTTCGTATAGCACATGCTTCTGGGCCATTGTGTTTCAAGCCTAGAGCACTAGGCTACATTGCATCCTTCTTTCTCAGTGCATTTTAGTGTACGTAGTACACGTCATTAGTCATTGCCATAATTTTATTACGCGTAGATTTTATCTAATATACACCAAATATTTTAGGCCCCTTTACAGCCACGCCGCATTAACTTCAGAGAACTCATCTGTCCACTACGAACTCATTAACATTAGCATGGCTCCCTTTGACGATACCTGGCCCTTGTGCCAATAAACATCAAACATTCATTCATTCAATTAGGATTCCGGACTCATCCGCATTTGTGGCTAAATTTGTAGCTGTAGTGTTAGCCTAAGGTAAGCTAAATTCATCAATATCAACTGTAGTCACAATAACCGATTCTTTATCATTATGTACACCGCTCACAACAAATAGTGGTGCAAGCCTTTTACGTACACTTCTTTTCCTAGTGCCTGACCACATAAATTGCATTAGATTACCTTGGTTGCGTGGTCATAGGAGATTATACATGAACGAGATGGCTGACAGTCTCGCGAGAGCGGCCCTCAATGGCCCTGTACTATCATTACTTCCGGCATCAGCTTACGTAACTGCTACTGATTCAAGATATATGCAATAGCTCTAGACTTTTTAAATCAATCGATAGCAAATTTTTCAGAATGTCCACACCTCCTATTCCTTTGGCACGAACATTCCTTTCACACCAGAAAACCAGATATACCGGGTTACGCTGTCACACACCATTATTGAACTTTCATCGTCATAGTGCTGGTCTGGCACCCTCCCCTCTGTGCCATTGTGAGCAGTAGATGAGACCATCGATAACTTTTTTTATTCTGCCGCCGTTTTTCCGCTTTAAAAGGAAAAATGCTTCAGGAAAAACAAAAAGCTCCTGACTGGAAGCTTACCATTATCATCGAAAAGGAAGGTGTACGTACAATCAATGCATTTTACCAGTGATGACTTATGTGGCAGAGACTTGGAGACTGACAAAGAAGCTTGAGAACAAGTTAAGGATAGCGCAAAGCGTGGTGGAACGAAGATTGCTAGGCATAACGTTAAGAGACAGAAACAGAGCGGTTTGGATCAGAGAGCAAACGGGTATAGACGGAATCCTAATTGGCATCAAGAGAAAAAAATGAAGCTGGGCAGGTCATGTAATGCGCTGGTTAGATAACCGTTGAACCATTAGGGTTGCAGAATGGGTACCAAGAGAAGGGAAACGCAGTCGAGGACGGCAGAACACTAAGTGGAGCGATGACATTAGGAAATTCGCGGCCGGTAGTTGGAATCGGTTGGCGCAGGACAGGGGTAATAGGAGATCGCCGGGAGAGGCCTTCATCCTGCAGTGGACATAAAACAGGCTGCTGCTTATGATGATGATGATTTTAGAACCCGCGTTCACGCGACTTGGTTTAAATTTCTCCATATTAAATATTATTTGTCTAGGAGCCTCCTCTCTTGGCAAGTACCGCAGGGATGTCTGCTCAGCCGTGGAGGAATTCATAGCTGTTTCAAGACATTCTTGTTAACTTCCTGAAGCATTATCGTTATCCTTTTCCATATGGCGCTTTTATCAGTTTTTGTGATACCAACATCTCCTAATAGCATCTAAATCTCGGCCAATCTCCCGCACTGAGTAGGCGCCATCGCAGAAGAATATCCAATCCAATTCGATCTTGAGTTCTAGTGCTGGAATAATGCATCGTTTTCCCTCTCTCTCTCTCTCATGTGCTCTACAGCCTCTTAAAGGGGCACCGATGAGCTGCCTATTTGCGAGCCCTCTTCCTGCTGGTAGACGGGCTGTTGTGATTGTGCGCTGACTTCGCGGAACTAGTCGCTCATGGAGAACGCGAGAACTACGAGCATGGTGAACGAGCCGACGCCCTCGTCAGAGCCAGCTCCAAGCGCGTTGATTCATGGCAACCAGTTTGATGCCGCCAAAAGAATATCGGCTATTCGCGAAGTGACATTCCATCGAACGACCTCGTGATGCCTTGCTTGAAGTCATAGCTCCTAGGATGGGGATTTAGTGTCCGTGATATGTGACCCTCTCCACGTTCGTGCGCTGTGCCATGCGTGTGTTTTGCGCCAAGTTCTCCTCGGATGAATCACCCATCTCCTGACACCGGATGGGGGAAGGTGATGGGGCCGCTGTGACATGAGGGATAAAACGCCAGACAGACGCTTTGTGAAAATATCGGCAGCTTGAACTTGATGTGGACTTCTTACTCAGCATCATTCCTGATATGCCCTTGTAGAAAATGTAAACACAAACGTGTGTTCTAAAACATCCTGAGTATAGGGCCCAGACGCATGATGCCAGAACTTCCCGCATCATCGGACCCCCGATCACAACAGCAGTACACTTGGGCAAACGAGCCTTAAAGTTCGGCTAAGGAAGCATTCCTACAACGTAAAAAAATGTACCCCATGGATGGCTCGCCATTGATGACAACTGCTGCAATTGTGAGCTATTGCTTAACACCCATGTTGTTATCAGGAAAATGCATGACAAGCTAACCAGAGAGCCTATCGAAGCCGAAGCTATTTCCAGCCTAGTCTCGAGTGTATTAACATCGTCTCTTTTTATCTCTTCGTTTAAGAACTTGCTCTTCTTAGAAAATAACCATTGTCGCTCATGTCATTTCGCACTGATGCTTTGGAAATAACACTTCCTTGGAAGTTAGCATCTTCCATTCATGCACGAATATGTTCATGTGCGAACAAGCCCAAATTTCTATAGTATACCAAAGAAAGCTGGCCGAACTTCATCTTCAAAGGCAACAGCGTAAATGGGGGACCAGCGAGTGGCAGCACTCACTTCAAAGATGTTGCCTTGCCAACTAGCTCGGATTCAGACCCTAGAGCTGATGTTTAGATGTGATGATTAATGTTAAACATGACAGAAGCTTTCTCTGAAGGTAATCTGCTCTTACTGCCCGGCGACCGTATCGCAACCACAATGGGACCCAAGTTTTGCAGCGCGCCCCAGCAGCGTTCGCTTGAGCGTGACTGAAATCCCCGACCTATCTTTATTGAACGCAAGGGTAAATGTGAAGTCAGCCGCTGACCGAGTCTAGAAGCATACGGTGAGGGGCTAGTTGGTATGACATTATGAGAACAAAGAAAAACTGCGCAAAAAAGAACAAGAGCCTGTGTGGTGTGGTTCTTTCTCTGTCTTGTTCTTTTTTGCGCAGTTTTTCTTTGTACTCACCGAATGCCGTACACTTGCCGGAACAGGGAGTGGTGCGTCGTTGCCCTGTCGTGCATGTTCCCTTATGCAGAAACGCATGCGTGACGAAAAAAATAAATAGCCGATAGAGCAGTGGGCTTCTTAGTTTATTCTTTTGCCTCCGCTTTCAAGGACGCTTCCAGTCGCTAGCGGAGATTCTATTTCGGCACATTTTGCGTGTTTGTTATAAGCGGCGTATGACCAGTTCACTCTGCAATCCGCAGTGTTCTCTTCCGCGGCAAATATCGTCCGGATTTTGAGCAGCAGCTCTTGATTGCCGTCTTCGACCACTTGAAAGCAGCTGCCTTGCTAGAGGCCCTGGTGAGGCCGAAAGGTAACATGAACTTGTTCCACTTGTGCTGCATGGTTAACAGACGTTTGTCTTGCCGCTGTGCATTGCGAATGCCATAACGCGTACCGCTTCTAAGTGAGTTAAAGGAATTAAAGGAATTGTGTCACGGGATTGAAGCGCGCACTGAGAGCCAAGAAATGTACTGCCGTGAAGGCGTATATATATATATATATATATATATATATATATATATATATGAGGAAAAAATGTCGGAATTTTATCGATTTTCCATTCATATTGCGTGCCACCACCAGCAAACATATTGTGCAATTTTCATTGCTGTTTCATTGTATATTTCTTTGACATGGAAAGGTCTGTGAATCCATTCGAAATCTTTTGGAGTACTTCTGCGTTGTGTTTCTATTCAGTCGTTATTGAATAGTCATTGTATGTAGGTGAATTTTTATTGTATTTTCATTATACTGGGATATATCCCACTAAAGCGTATTGTAGCAATGGTATGCTTCCTGAGGCTGACTACTAACTGCAGCCAACCGGGAAACAAGAAAGGCACATGAAAGGCTTTCTTATACACCCAAATTATGGCGTATTACGTGCCAAAGCCACGATTTGATTGTGAGGCTCGCCGTAGTGGGGCACTCCAGAAATTTGGACCACCTGGGGTTTTTTAACGTGCACCTAAATCTAAGGACACGAATGTTTCCGCATCTTTATTTTAACTTCCTCTGGTTTCGACAAAATGTGCACTCATATGCTTGACATTTATTTCATGCTTTCTTTCTTTACTGAAAACATCTGGATACAACTGAGCTTCTTTAACTAGATCTTTCTCTTTCTATTGCTCTTTTTTTTCAATATCCAAATTATATATCTTCTTCGTTCCCATTTTCTCGTTAAAGTAGGCCCAACACAGAGATCACCTGCATACAGATGTAAATTCTCTTCCAGGTTTGTCATCCCTACTTCTTCGACGAACAGACGAAATAGCACTCAGACAAAATAGCACTAGTAGCGCTGCATGTTCTCTCTCTATCACAAGACACCTACGCCTCTTTGTTTTCTTTCTGTCCTCTTTTTTGAACATTTACACTTCCCTCGCCTTACTCTACGCACCACCTTATTGTCAACTTTCCCCATTGAAGGTGGGGGAGCAGAAAGCAGCTGCTGGCATGCATAATACAAGTGCCTGGCCAAAATGTTGGTTCCGGTGATATTATTATAAAAAATGACAACCATTACAATCTGTAACGATGCAATGAGAGCGAAAGCACTTTGCTTTTCGTTTGAGAGCTTTGACTGTCGTTAGCTTGAAGTCGGCCACGTCGCCGGGAACTTCTGGGAACGTACGGTACAGTACCTGTAGTGCACGCTCCCGATTCGTCGCGTCTCGTACGTTTCCGATCCCCGTCGGGTCGTTCTAGAACCACAGACGGTCGCACACTCTGCAACTAAGTCCGAATTGTTTATCCAGAAAGTGTCATAGGAACTTGGCAACCGCGCCTTTGAAGTCGTTCACTCGCTTCATCCGGTACTTCTGCCGTCGGATTGTGTTGCGAGGCTGGAGCCGTTGCTCGTTCAGAGGTGCCCAGGCTCGCGATTGTCGTTTTCGTTTCAGCATCGTGGGAACGTTCTTCGTCGGTGGGCGTTTCGCGCCCGCACCGTTTGCATTCTCTTTGCTGTTCCCTCCCGCGCTCCTTGTACGCATGTTGTTCTTCGGGTGTACTAACTGTACGTGTCCGCCCCATCGATATTGGATTGGATAGAAGCCAACTTTATATGTGCCTACACTTCGGCGCTCCCGCGCCCCGACGAGGGCCTACGTTACCTACGAAGTCGCCGTTACTCAGCGCGGGTCTCCGCCCGCCGTTGCCGGCTCGTGGGGTCCTTACCTTTCGAGCGCCCCGAGGACCTGCTGGATGGCCCAGAGCTGTTTCACCGCGGCGCGAGGCAGCCGCGAAGAGCTACGACCAAGGCAAACAGCTCTGGGCCGCCCCATCGATAACTGAGCTGTTGAATGGCTCATACCCTCTTAATCGATGGCTAATACTTCCGTGGACTCGGCCTCCGAATTACGACGTGAAAAGAGCATTGAAGCTGGAATGATGAGCGCAGGCCGTAGGCGGTCACGCTCAGACTCTTGCAAACGAACTCCTACCCAAATCCGGCGTCCCTTAACAGCATATATCCCGAGATTATCCGAATTGTTCTTGCGTGGCCTGTAGTGAGATTCCTACTTTGCCTCATATGCTCTGGGAGCGCGGGTCGCTTGGCCCGAAGTTCACCGAGGATGAGTAGGACGCGCTTCTGCGAAGTCCCGTCTTGAGGACCAAATCCTGGCCGTCCAGCGCGCCCGCGATCGGCGCGGCAGCCTAGATCTGTCAGTCCCATTGTGGGAGAAGCCGAGTGCGCGTTTTATCGCGTTTTGCTAGACCCAATAAACGTTTATTCACTCACTCACTCCTTCACTGGAATGATGAGCGGCAACCGAGCCAGCTGTGGAAGACGACGACGCTCGCGCCATTGCTGATGACGAAAGTTGCTTTGCACATCGGAGCCAGCTGTGGAAGAAGACGACGACGACGAACGCCCGAGCAGTGGCACCAGTGCGTTTGCGTGGTTAGCACCGAGAATTTTTAAGTTCAAGGGCGCGTTACAGGTTCCCGAGCCCACATAGGATAGGATACATAAACTGTATTAAATGAATAATCAGAATAATCGCTAATTCTCGGGGCCCTTATTCCAGGGCTCCGCTGGCTCTAGCCAACTTCTCAGCTCTCTGGATTAGCTTGAGCTGGTCGTCGAGGGCCGAGCTGAACAGCAGTGCCTTCCATTGCTCCCAGGGATATCAGCCATTGAGCTTGGACCGTTTCTGCACGATCACCAAATATCGGCCAGCACTATGTCTTTTTTTCTGTTGCCAGACGCCGAAAAAACTACGGAACGTTAGTCACATACAGCTTTCGCTGTAAAAAACACATACAATTGCGTGATGCTTATGTAACAAAGTGTTTGTTGCTACGAGCTACTTTGTTAGCAATGTTTTTATGTGACTGAATGAGTCAGTTGCACATATTTATTGTTCACAGCATATGGTTTAGGGATACCGGAGTAACCAAACCATGCACTTTCTTCTACCGACGGTTTTTCGCAAAACATAAAAAAGTAAATAACTTTAGAGAAAGTGCCTGATATTATGACAGCTAAATGTACTTTTATGCGCCGAGACATAAATTTAGCAATTTTTATCAGTCCTCCGAAGGTAAAAATAAGCCAGATCTCTCTCTCTCTCTCTCTCTCTCTCTCTCTCTCTTATATTTGGAGGCTTGCATACTTTCGCAAATCTGTTTGTTCTCCTTTTTTTGCACGAAGGAAGGTGCTTCTAGTAACAAACTAGTCAGCCTCTTCTCTTTTTCCTGATACCCCCCAGCAACATACTGAGTAAAATCTTGGTCTTTAAGATAAAGGACCGACCGAAGACTACGCTGACGCTAGCGGCCATGGCATCGGCGCAGTTCTCCTCCAAAAACAGAATGGTACCGAATGCGTGATAGCGTAGGCCAGCCGCCTATTGTCATCTGCCGAGAGAAATTACTTGATCACCGAGCGGGAGTGCTTGGCTTTAGTTTGGGCTATCGCCAAGTTCCGGCCATATTTGTACGGCCGCACGTTTTCAGTCATTACAGACCAACACGCACTCTGCTGGCTGTCTGAATTCCCTCCGGGACCCGACAGGACGGCTTGGTCGCTGGGCTTTGCGGCTCCAGGAATTTTCATTTATTGTCGTTGACAATACTGGACAGCTGACATAAAGAAATATATTATGGATAGAATTGAACATGCTCTCAAGAACGGGGTAAACCTAAAAGCAGTGAAGAAGAAAGTAGGAATAGGCAAGAATCAGATGTATGAGTTAAGGGACAAAGCCGGCAATATCATTATTAATATGGATGAGATAGCTCAAGTGGCTAAGGAGTTCTATAGAGATTTATACAGTACCACTAGCACTCACGACGATAATGGAAGAGAGAATAGTCTAGAGGAATTTGAAATCCCACAAGTAACGCCGGAAGAAGAAAGGATGCCTTGCGAGCTATGCAAAGGGGAAGGCAGCTGGGGAGGATCAGGTAACCGCAGATTTGCTGAAGGATTGTGGGCAGATTGTTCTAAAGAAACTGGCTACCCTGTATACGCAATGCCTCATGACTTCGACCATACCGGAATCTTGGAAAACGCTAACATATTCCTAAACCATAAAAAAGGGGACGCCAATGACTTAAAAAATTATAAACCAATCAACTTACTGTCCGTTACCTACAAAATATTTACTAAGGTAATCGCAAATAGAATCAGGAACACCTTAGACTTCTGTCAACCAAAGGATAAGGCAGGATTCCGTAAGAGCTACTCAACAATAGATCATATTCACACTATCAATCAGGTGATAGAGAAATGTGCGGAATATAACCAACCCTTATAGCTTTCATTGATTACGAGAAAGCGTTTGATTCAGTCGAAACCTCAGCAGTCATGAAAGCATTACGGAATCAGGGTGTAGACGAGCCGTATGTAAAAATACTGAAAGATATCTATAGCGGCTCCACAGCCACCGTAGTCCTCCATAAAGAAATCAACAAAATCCCAATAATGAAAGGCGTCAGGCAGGGAGAAACGATCTCTCCAATGCCATTCACAGCGTGTTTACACGAGGTATTCAGACCCCTGGATTGGGAAGAATTAGCGATAAGAGTTAATGGAGAATACCTTAGTAACTTGCGATTCGCTGATGATATTTCCTTGCGTAGTAACTCAGGGGACCAATTTCAATCCATGCTCACTGACCTGGAGAGGCAAAATCGAAGGGTGGGTCTAAAAAATTAATCTGCAGAAAACTAAAGTAATGTTTAGCAGTATCGGCAGAAAACAGCAGTTTACGATAGGTAGCGAGGCATTGGAAGTGGTAAAGGAATACATCTACTTAGGCCAAGTAGTGACCGCGGATCCGGATCATGAGACTGAAATAATCAGAAGAATAAGAATGAGCTGGGGTGCGTTTGGCAGGTATTCTCAGATCATGAACAGAAGGTTGCCAGTATCCCTCAAGAGAAAAGTGTTTAAAAGCATTGCCATTTGTTGGGCGTGTTGGTTTGGGCGTGCTGATTATTGAGGCTCAGGCTATCTGGCGGAATAGTGACACATGTGTTAGTGCCCCTTCAGTCGACTTGTTAGATAAAGAGACGGCTTTTTTGGATGAGTAAGATTTGGATAAGGTGGCGCCACTGTGCATGGGTTATATAGGTGTATTTCCTGAAAATGAAGTTGTTGAAGTTAGCGCATTGTGGTGTCTTCTCCCTTCAGTCCTTGTTTGCTGGCGCTAAATATGCTTTCTGTTTAAAATCTGTGTCTTAGCAGTAGTCACATACGGAGCAGAAACCTGGAGGCTTACGAAAAGGGTTCTACTTCAATTCAGGACGACGCAACGAGCAATAGAAAGAATGATGGGTGTAACATCGAGGGATAAGAAAAGAGCAGATTGGGTGAGGGAACAAACGCGAGTTAATGACATCTTAGTTGAAATCAAGAAAAAGAAATGGGGGGGGGGGTATGGGCCGGACATGTAATGAGGAGGGAAGATAATCGATGGTCATTAAGGGTTATGAACTAGATTCCAAAGGAAGAAAATCGTTGCAGGTGGCGGCAGAAAGTTAGGTGGGCGGATGAGATTAAGTTTGCAGGGACGACTTGGCCACAATGAGTACATACCCGGGGTAGTTGGAGAAGTATGGGAGAGGCCTTTGCCCTGCAGTGGGCGTAACCAGGCTTCAGCTGATGATGATGTGACAAGACTGGAAGCCTCCACAAGGACGCTGACTGCCTCTCTCGTTACCGCGTGGATCCCCCTGATCCTGCTGCGCATGATCCGATGACTTGCGTGATGGCTTTTACTGACATGACCGATATGCGCGCTGAACAACGCGACAAATCCTTGAAGTCCATAATCGCCGGAATGCAATCTGGCAGCACTGACGGCACGTGTCGCATGTTCGTGCTGCACGACGGCATCCTCTACCACCGCAATATGACCCGTGACGGCCCTGAGTTGATCCTTGTCCTTCTTTGTCGTCTGCGATCCATCGCTCTCGAACAACTTCAGGATGCACCGACGGCGGGAAACCTTGGAGTTTTGCGTACATACGACCGCGTAAGACGCCGGTTCTTCTGGCCGGGTCTCTACCGCTGCCTGTGTCGCTATGTCGCAACTTGCTAATTGTATCAGCGCCGGAAGAAACCTCCCCTGCCACCTGTCGGATGACTCCATCCAATTGAAGTTCCCTCTGAACCGTTCATTCGAGGCCTTGACCCGCTTGGCCCTTTTCGGACGACGACTAGAGGGAATAAGTGGATCGCCGTCGTTACTGATTACGCGACACGCTACGCGATAACAAAGGCGTTGCCTACTAGTTGCGCAGCCGACGTCGCTGATTTTCTCCTCATGACGTTATTATCCACCATGGTGCGCCTCGACAGTAACTTACAGACCGCGACCGCTCATTCTTACCTCGAGTTGTCGACGACGTCCTCCGCTCTTGTGCAACTAAGCACAAGTTGTCCACCGTCTACCACCCTCTAACGAATGGTCTTATGCAAGATTGCAACCGAAAAATCACAGAGATGCTGTTGATGTACGCCTCCAATGATCACCGTGACTGAGACGCCACGCTGGCCTACGTCACGTTCGCGCACAACTCGTCCGGACATGACACCGGATATTCACCCTTTTATCTTTTGTATGGTCGCGACCCCACTTTGCCGTTTGACACCATCCTCCTTTCTGTGTCAGATGTTGCAACTGAGTACACTCGTGAAGTCATCGATCGCGCTCACATGGCACGTCAATTCGCCCAATCTCGTTTATTAGCCTCGCAGCATATACAAAAGCAGCGTTATGACCGGTACCATCGCGATGTTAAGTTCGCGCCAAGTGCTTGGGTGCTCCTTTGGTCACCATGTCGTCGGGTTGGCCTCTCCAAGAAGCTTCTCTCTCGCTACACAGGGCCTTATGAAATCCTACGTCACGTTACCGACGTAAATTGAGTATACACACAATTTCGTAGAAATAATTCGACAGCGTAAAAAACATATCCAGTGCTGGCACATAAACTAGTGGCAACGAGCCTATGCAGTGGGAGCACTTATTTTACAATACGGTGGCATTCGATTTGCGAACGATCAACCTATACCTGCTTTGTTTGATGATCCGCCCTTACTAGAGATGACACGATATCGTTCACGACCTTTCTGCATGATTATTTTGCGACGTTAAAACAAAAAGGAGGACCAAGACTTACATATTCATATAAACGGCTGTGGCATGGGCCCTGATGCTGGTGCCACTTAAAACAGAGTCAAGCGTTAAGTTAAACATTCAAATTCTGGGGTTTAACTAGCCACGATCTCATTACAAGGCGCACTGCAGTGTATAACCCTGGATTAAATTTGATTACCTGATAATCTGTAACGGGTACGTATGTCTACGCCCGAGTGCTTTTTCTTTTCCTTTCGCCACATCGCAACGCCGCGGCCACTAAGCTACCACAACGGGTAGGGCACGCGCATGAGAACACAGGAACAGGCGACCTTGTTTTAGGTAATTTGTTGCAGCTAAGTTTTAAGCATGAAATGATTTTAGCTCCCGTTGTCGGCTACCTTCAAGTTAATTTGAGCCAAAAGCCAGGGACGTTATCCGCGCCCGTAAATGAGAACGTCCGGGCAAGTTCCGAGAACAAAACGAGATCAGCCAGGCAAACACTCACAACTTTAAAAAGGTGCCGTCTCTGGCCGCCAACCCTCTGTACAGGACCGCATTACATACGCAAGTTACCGCTCAAACAAGTTACAATGTTACTTCCGAGATCTTCCTAATATTTGTTCAGTATCACTCAGGCTGTTACTTCTAGTGAGGTGAAGTTTCATTTGGGGGGGGGGGGGTGATATCCAATAGTGGCGTTCAAAGGCAAAGACCGGGCACCATACATTTCATTGTCATCTTTTGGCGCTGAGGCTGAAGGCCAGCGGTCCGCGATTTCCGCGGTGCGGGTTCTGCGTCGCCTCGCGAGATGGCGCCATGCTGCGTTGCACCCCCTTCAGGCGCTTCTCCCCGCCGCGGTGGCTTAGTGGTCTTACGCTGCTAAGCACCAGGTCACGGGATCAAATCCCGGCCGCGGCGGCAGCATTTTGATGGAGGCGAAACGCAAAAACGCACTTGTATTGAGGGCGTGTGAAAGATCCCCTGGCGGTCAAAATTAATCCAGAGTCCCCCACTACGACATGCCTTATAATAAAATCGTAGTTTGGGCACGTAAAATTCCGGAATTCAATTCAATCTTCTTCTAGATCGTCAGTGCGCCCTGTCTAACTGGCGTCTTTCACTGCTTGTCGTGCGGCCTTCAGCCGGTTTTCTTCCAGCTGGGCAGCATGTACATGGACAAGTATGGCGCGCTGTGGTGTGGCGTGGTGGGCTGTGCCATTGCGAACATGCACTACACCCATTTTAAAATTGTGGCTAGTATCACGTCCTACCAATCTGCTTTGCCGGTTGCCATTTTGTGCTTCCATCTGTACTCTCGATTACGGGAGAGCCGGCAAGTTTTCAAGTGGCTGGATCCCAAAAAACTTCCCCAACTTGCGGTACAGATGAATACGCCAGGCTAAAATCGGTTCGTAATTTGAAAGTACCGCCAGTCTTTAAACTCTGCCACCGACGCGCGACCTCATCGCCTCCGCCTCGTTCCTCCGCCCCTTACGCATCCCCTCCGCGGGAACCAGTTGGCGCCCGCTTTTCTGCAACCGACTGGTCTCCTTGCCATCGCTCTTGGAAACGCGCAGATCCTTCCTTTTGCTTGTGTTTTTTCTTTTTCATTGACGCGATTTTTCTCTTAAGCTCAGTTGGCTCGGTACAGTGAACGTTGCACCATGGCACGCCGCGTTTCCTGCGGTGTTGTGATTGCGCTATGCCGTGCGGTAGCGCATACAACTTCAGCAAGAAGCCTGAAAATTGTTATGCACTTTTTATGATCCCACAAGGAAAGCGTAACGGCTTGCTCAAGAAGCAGCGGCTGCACAACATTGACCAAAATAACTTTGTTCCAACAAAGAGGTGTTGTTTGCGAGGTAAGGCGTCTTTTTTATTGTTCGTATCAATGCATCGCCTAATGCTTCACTTCACATTTTACAGCGAAGTTGTCTGTGGCTAGGATCTGGCATTTGATGGCGTGCGCGCAAGAAAACTCTCCTAAAAAGTGAGAGTGAAAGATCCAACAACAAAAGCAAATACCCGCCGTGGTTGCTCAGTGGCTATGGTGTTGGGCTGCTGAGCACGAGGTCGCGGGATCGTATCCCGGCCACGGCGGCCGCATTTCGATGGGGGCGAAATGCGAAAACACCCGTGTACTTAGATTTAGGTGCACGTTAAAGAACCCCAGGTGGCCGAAATTTCCAGAGTCCTCCACTACGGCGTGCCTCATAATCAGAAAGTGGTTTTGGCACGTTAAACCCCATAATTAAAACAAAAGCAAACGCATATCGCCGCTCGCGTCCGAGCTATGTGTCTCTGTGCATCTGTGACGTAGCACTTGACGCAGTGTGAGCCGGTAAGCGAGGCTGTATATGGCTCAGATCCGGGGTCTCGTGGCATCTGCGAGCAGAAATAATCATCATCAGCAATGGCTCGAGCTTCGTCGTCTTCTTTGCCGGAGACCCTCGGCGCAACCGCGCGAACGTGCTCGTGCCACTGCTCGCGCGCTGGTCTTCCACAGCTGGCTTCGTTGTGCAAAAAACTTTTATCAAAAATGGGATGAGGTGTGTAAATGTGTAGACTGAAGGATAGAACGTGGAGGCAATTGGAGTCTGCTCAGGCATCTGCTCAACGAAAAAGACACGAAATCGAACAGGCGCATGGCAGTGGCGAAACTTGTACACTAGGAAAGTTAGACTGCAAGCGCAGAGAGCATAATGGAGAGATTGGCTACTAAATACTTGCCCCTCAGGAAAGAGAATCAAGATGTGAGTTATCCCGATTACTTAGGGGTAGAATGCAAATATATGGATCAGGAATTCACCGAAAGTGAGGTATGCACAGCACTGTATGATCTGAATAGTTAGTCAGCAGCTGGCCCGGATGGCATCTCTAGCAGATTGCTTAAGAATTTGGACGACGAATCAATAAAATATCTGACCGCACACATTAATGAACTATGGAAAGATGGGGTATATCCAGAAGAATGGAGGACGGCCAGTACTATCTTAATACCAAAGCCGGGCAAGCAACTCAATTTGGATAATCTGAGGCTAATTTCGTTAACATCATGTCTAGCGAAGACAATGGAGCATGTCATATTGAACAGGTTAACGAAATATGTGGAGGACAATGACATCCTACCGTACAATCTGATTGGTTTCAGATCAGGCTTGTCCACACAAGATGCCATGTCGTTAATCAAGCATCAACTGGTATTAGCTAAACCAAAAAACACTCGAGCTCTCTTCGGGTTGGATGTCGAAAAAGCTTTTGACAGAATTAAGCATAGAGCAATACTTGAAGTGATTTCCGAACTGGGATTGGGGAGAAAACTCTATGAAGTGGTCAAAACCTTTCTTGGCAATCGTTCAGCTCACCTTAGATTCGGGGATATTAAATCAAAGAAGATGGATCTCGGTGACAGAGGGACGCCACAAGGGTCGGTCTTGTCACCGATGCTTTTCAACCTGGCCATGTCAAAAGTGGCAAAGGGACTAAAAGGGATAGAGGGCATTCACTTTACCATTTATGCAGACGATGTCACTATATGGACCGCTGAAGGAAGTATGGGGCATGCGGAAAGCAGACTTCAGCAGAGCATTTATGAGGTAGAGTCTATTTTAGAAGACATGGGACTCAAACGCTCTGCTAATAAGTCTGAACTCCTTGTACTCAAGAACAGAAGAAGGGGTAAAAAACCGAGGGGATAATATGTTCCCGAGAAGAAGCCAGGTTAGTACTAACCACGAAGGCAGGCGAATATATTAAGCAAGTAGAATCCATTAGAGTCTTACGGTTATTCCTGGAGGCAAACGGGGCAAACGGAAGAACAATACGACACATCACAAGCAAGGCTGTGGAGGTAATAAGGCTGCTAAGGAGAATCACTAACAGACACAGAGGGCTGGGAGAGGAGAGCGCCGTGAGACTGTTCCACGCTTTCGCCTTGTGTCACTTCTCCTATATAGCTGGGATGCTCAGTTGGACACAGAAAGAGCTAAACATGTTGAACAGATAAATTAAAAGGCTAGTCAAAACAATAGTGGGGTTACCGATTAACACGCCGGATAATAAATTAATGAAACTGGGGCTCCACAACACCATAGCCGAGATAAATGAAGCTCAGCAAATTGCCCACAGAGAGAGGCTCTCTGGAACAAGTCCAGGTAGAGCAATACTAGAAGAGGTAGGGTGGTGCCCAACCGAATCCAAAATTTCAGGTGAAGGCACAGTAGAACTAAAAGATAGCATAAGAGAGATAATCAAGACGACTCCTTTCCCCAGAAATATGCACCCGGTGCACAACCGGGAATGACGAAAGGCAAGGGCCCAAAGCTCTCCCGCAAGAGATAGAACACGACAGAGAGCATGCGGCTTTTGTACATGCTGCATGGGTCAGAGGAAAGAAAGCCTTTACGGCAGTAGTAGTAGACGCAGATGGTCTCACTCGAGATGCTATTACAATCATGACTAAAGACGCGACAGTCGCGGAACAAGTAGCGATAGCATTGGCTTTAAGGAATAATAAGTGGACGAAGATTTATAGTGACTCTAAGATGGCTATCAGACACTTTACCAATGGCTTTGTAACCAAAAGGGCAGCCCAGCTGATCGGTGAGTTGGACAGCCAAGGGATCGAAATCCGCTGGTTTCCTGCGCACATGGGGTCTGTCGATCCATCTCGGAAGAATTTAAATGAGATGGCTAACGCAGCTGCACGAGGACTTACTATCCGTGCACTACTCGACCAGGACCTTAATAATATACAGGAGGAGAACAGGGACCAATTACTTACATATAATGAAATCAAGAGGCATTACTACATGAACAGAAGGGAATTCCCAGTGCCACACGCTAAGCTCAACAGAGCTCAAGCGGTGACTCTGAGATTGTTGCAGACAAGAACTTATCCAAGTCCAAACTTTATTAATAAGCTATATCCTGAAAGAGAAGTGCCAATCAATTGCGAGAAGTGTAATGACATCATTACTCTGAATCACATGCTTTGGCAGTGTCCTCTGACTTTCACAGACTGTGACAAAGAAAGAGACTTGTGGCGGCGAGTCCTACACAGTGGAGTTCTTTTCGATCAAGTACAGGCCGTCCAGAAGGCCCACGATACGGCGGTAAGGTTAAACCTTACTGTCCCGACGTAGGAGGCGCCTGCGTCAACCTAAGGGTTGATCTTCAGGACATTAAATAAAGTTCATCATACCATACCATACCATACCACCAATGGCTCCAGCGTCGTCGTGTCCTTCGTTGGCGCCCCATGGCACAACAGCGCGATCGCGCTCGTGGCACTGCTCACGCGTTCATCGTCGTCGTCTCCTTCGCCAGCTGGCCCCGTTGCTGCCCTTTATCCCAGCGTAGAATTTCCCAGCGACGACTTCTGTCGTCGTAATGAAACGGTCGGGCTTACGGGTTTATGAGCCATTGCTTAAAGAGCCAATCATTGGGCCATTAATTGTCTTACGTGACGGTCACATTTAATAACAGAAGTGATACGCATGTGTGCGTACCTATCGTCACGGTGACCACCGATCAAGACAGTAAATATGTTGGTGCATTCTGCTTGTGGCTGTGAATGCTGTCGCTGGTTTAGAAAGGTGTCAGAATTATTCCACAAGGAGAATTGGGTTTGCGAGTGTCATTTAAAAATGCTGCTATTTGATTTTTAGCGAATGAGCCCGCTCTACAGTCAACGTCCGATTTTTCGGTCTTCCTAGTGACCGCGAGAACATTCGAAAAAATTGAATGCATGACATTTACAGCCGCCAAGGACACAGGTCACCACAGGCACGTCCGAAATAGTGCTGACGGCCTGTCAGTACACTTAATGGGCGTATCGGTGCTGGTACTGCAATAGCAGGCGGCGGCTGTACGCGTGTATAATTAAGGAATACACACCGTGCCCCATGACAATTGCCCCTTCCCACTCACAATACGCTTCACCGCAGTACTTTGCGTATGCTTCTCCGTTTAAAAGTTTTGTACTGAGGCGAAAATGACCTTCGGGAACCGCGGTTATGCGACGAGCCGTGCTTTCCGAGCTTCGAAGCGAGGATAACATAAGCGAATGGGGGCGAAATGCGAAAACACCCATGTACTTAGATTGGGTGCACGTTAAAGAACCCAGGTGGTCGAAATTTCCGGAGTCCTGCACTACGGCGGGCCTCATAATCAGAAAGTGGTTTTGGCACGTAAAACCCCATAATTTATAACATAAGCGGAGTCGGTGCCATTGCGGACAGCGGCGAATCCTTTCAGTGAGAAGCACGGCACTGAACGGCAAGAAGCCTAATAGCGAACGTCAATGAAGCTAGGCCTAGCGTGGCCGCAGTGGAGGCTGCGGCTGATCTGCACGCGAGAGCGCCGGTTAGATGCATCGAGGTAATAAAATGGTGGCGGTGGTGGCTTCGATTAATGCTGTTTCGGACCGGGGGGGATGAGAGAAAGCCTGGGAAAACGGACGGCGAAGGTTCTTTGCATCCGAAATTTCAGACGTTCTTATACATTGGCTCTATGTGGTACCGGGTGGTGCCGCGAAGGCATCCGAATTCCCCGGCACGTCCGAACAATGAGCCGTCCGGAAAATAGGTGGTTGACTATAGGTATTTTCCAGGATTGAGCCGTCGAAAGCCTGCTCCAGGCCGCCACCGACATCATAGTCAATTATACGGCCGAAACAGGCCTAGCATGCTCGCCGCAGAAATCAGAATTGTTTATATACAATCCGAAGCACTTAAGGTGCAAGGCACCGTCGCAGACCAAAATTAATGTGGTGGGTAAGGAGGTACCAATAGTCGAGCGAATTAGAATCTTGGGCGTGATTCTCCAGTCACACGGCCTCAATGGCGAGACCGTCAAGAGGCTGCAGAATCACGCAATACAGACCCTGAGCCTAATTAGGCGAGTGACCAGCAAAGGCCGAGGGTTAAATGAGAAAAATTTGATTAAACTAATGCAGGCGCACATATTCAACTGGGTGAGCTACGCAACGCCATATCTCGACTTGAAAGTGGTGGAAAGAGAAAAGATTGATTCTCTAATGCGAAAATGCGTTAAAGGACCGCTGGGACTGCCCATGTGCACATCCACAGAGAGACTGATGGCTCTAGGAGTGCACAACACATGGACAGTACTGGCAGAAGCGGTGCGAACCTCTCAAATTGAGAGACTTAGCACCACGAGGACAGGAAGAGCCATATTGACCAAAGTTCGAATAAATCCGGACAGAAGCCCCACATAAAAGGTGGAAGTAGATAAGGAAGGGAGAAAAAATCTGATTATCCCCCCCACCCCCTGCCAAGAAACATGCACCCGGAACATAGCAAAGACAGGAGGCATAAACAAGCCGAAGCATTAAAAATTAGATTCAGTAAAATTTCGGAACATGAGGTGGCCTATGTAGACGCGGCGGGAGGTAGCGGCAATTTTACGGTGGCAACGGCCGTCATCGACCGGGCTATTCCCGTGACCGCTGTCACTCTGCGCGGGCGCAGCATCGAAGTTGCCGCGGAAATTGCGATCGCATTAGCTTGCGCTGGAACGGACGCGAAATTTGTGATCAGTGACAGCAAAACTGCCATACAAAATTTTAGCAAGGGAAGGATCTCGCCCTTAGCGACCAGAATCCTAGGCCAGAGAAAGTTAAATAGAAAAATTCAAATAATTTGGACTACGGCGCACGAAGCCGGCCCCGGCAACGAGGCGGCCCACGAGCTGGCTCGAGATCTCTACCACCGAACCGCGATGGAGCCCCTCGATGACCGATGGAGCGGAGAGCGCATGCTAAAATATTGGGAGATCACGCAGCATTATAGATTGCCTCGTAGATTGGTATTCCCGCGAGACCCGAAATTAAACAATAGACAAGTAGTCGCGTGGAGACGACTACAAACTTATACGTTTCGGCACGCGGTTATGGCGAACCACATGTTCCCCGAGGCCAGGAGCGATAGGTGTAATCTTTGTGGGGCGAGACGCACCCTCGACCACATAATATGAGAACGTCCGTACTCTCCCGGGGGACGCACAAAATAGGTAGTAGAGACACCTGGGAGACCCTGCTGCGCAGCTCGGACTCTGAGCTCCAGCTCCGGCTCGTCCAACTGGCTGAAGAGGCTGCTGGGACCCAAGACCTCCCAGCCTGCATCTGAGGCGGCGGCACTCGCCCCCTGACCTGCGTGTCGGGGGGTGGGTAGATCACCTTATCCTTTGGAAAATAAAGTTTATTCTATCTATCTTGCAGAACTTGGAATACTTCGAACAGTAAAAGTTCGGTGCGAATAGAATCGAATAGCAATAGTTCAAATATTCGCACACCCCTAACTATCACATAAACTAGCGACACATTTATGCTGTGGGCTTAACAACTACCGTTATTTGCTTACTATACAATATATTTAATATACTACAAATATAATATATTTGTAGCAAATGTGCGCTTTTTATGTACGCTGTACTTCTGCTACTGGAAGGAATGCGGGACCTCTAGAGAAACTCATTACCTTTTGTCCCTGTCTGATCTTGATATTTCATATAGTTGCAAGAAATAAATGCGAATCGAAAAATTTTTCAGGCCCCTACGCTTTGCCATATGCGATTGATAAATAGTTCTATGCCTCTTATATATAGATATGGAATATAGATTGGTCCCTAGCAAGTCCAGGCCCGTTATTGTCAGATTTTTATCGTCTAAGCGAAGGGAAACAATTATTTCTTCTAAAAATAAGTTAAAGACAACTGGTGTTTCCGTAAGTGAAGATTTTTGTAAGGCAACGAGAGCTTTCAGAACTAAACTGTACGAATTTGGCAACGAAAAAGGCCAATTTTTTGCTGTGAAATACAACAAGCTGTATATCAACAAAAATGTTATATTTACTCCCCTGATAGCGACAGTGTCTGTGAACTGCAATTGGGCAATCTTCGCTGCACTGCTGAATTATCGTCCGCTGCTACAAACCACCATTCTCACGCGTCTTTTTCTTAACAGAAATTATGCACCGGCAACGCAGCCAACCTTGTCCCGATTTTTCTTTTTTATTGTCGAATGCGCGAAGTGCAGTTAATAAACGTCAAGCTCTAGCATCTATTTTTTATTCGTGTGCCGCTGACGTGGTTGTGTTGACGGAGACTTGGTTGACCGATAAAATTCTTAGTGAAGACCTGTTCCACTGTGACAAGAATTACGTTGCTCGCCGTCATGACCGCGACCTAAAATCAGGTGGTGGTGTTTTGATTGCCATCACCGACAGTACAGTGTCTCATAGGATTTCACTTGCGTCGTCTTTGGAATTAGCTTGTGTTAGTATTGTTACAAACCATCAAAACACACTGCTTTGTGCGTGTTATCGGTCTCCAAGTGCACCATCCACTTTTTTGCGATGAACTGCATGACACTCTGAATTTTCTCATCTCAGAATTTCCACACTCACCGTTATTCCTTTTAGGCGATCTTAATTTCCCTAAAATAAAGTGGACTTCGCTATCGCCCTTCGTTACCTTCGCTATCGCCCTTGTCGATACGTCCGCCGAAAGTAAACCTTTCCTTAACTTGTGCCTCAATTTTAATCTTACGCAACTTGTTTCTAGGCCTACTATAGCTGGCACTACTTCATCTAATACTCTAGACTCGATCCTTGTCACTGAACCAAACTTAATAAATTCTTGAACTCATTTGCCCGGACTAAGCGATCGCTGTTCTTTACGTTATGTTGTACCAGGCCCCGTTAGATGTGAGATGAACAATGCAAAATTTGTCACAAATTATGCGAGTGGTGATTACACTGTAATTAATGGTGAGTTTGCGGTATTCATTGGCGACTGTACACCAGAATATTTCAGCCGCACTGTGGAAGAAAATTGGAACTTTTTTAAAAACCAAGCCACGTCACTTGTCGCGAAATATGTGCCACACTGCGCAGACTTTCCGGAAAGAAATGCTCTCCTTGGTTTTCCACTACATTAAAAACACTGTCAAACAAAAAAACAACGCCTTTTCCGTCTTGAAAAACTCAGTCGAACATCCACTGGTTGAAATGATTATTCTAATACGCTGCATGCTTATCGTGCCGTGTTAAAAGAAGCGAAGGACGTTTTTTTAATACCCTCACTCTACCCTTACTTCTTTCTACAAATCCATCAAAATTTTGGAGCACTGTTCAAATAAAAGGAAAAATAACATACCTCTTACAGATACGGATGGTAACAGCATGAGCAATGTAGAATGTTGCAATGTCCTAAAGGACACTTTCGCAAAATCACCTTCTGTTTGCTGTGCTGATACAGTGCCACAGATGCGCAAAGAAGATTTCCTTCCCACGAATCCGCTTGTTGCCGATTTTGCGGAGATTTTGAACTTAATTCAAGATTTAAAACTATAGGGGGGGAGGGGGAGTCTTCCTGTGGGGCCGACGAAATTCGAAATTCTTGACAAATACTGCTGTCTACTCCTCTATATTTTTATGTACCTTTTCGCCCAATCTATTGAGTGCTCAAGTTTGCCCGCAGACTGGAAGGCGGGTAAAGTGGTGCTTCTGCTGAAATCAGGTAATCCGCATTCTACTCTCAATTACAGACCATTTCACTTACCAGCGTACTTTGCAAAATCCCTGAACACGTCATATTTTTCAATCATAGCTCATTTCTCGAATCCAACTCTTTCTTCACTTCAATTCACCATGGGTTTCGGAATAACTACTCCTGGGAAACACAACTAATATCGTTTATACACAACATTTCTTCCTCTTTAGACAAAGGCCAACTCAATGACTAGCTTTCTAGATATTGCGGAAGTGTTTCACAAGGTGTCTCACCACTTACTGCTACTTAAGCATGATATCGACTAATATCGACCCTAATATACTGAGACCTATAGAATGTTTTCTATACAGCCGTATCCAGTTTGTAACAGCTAACGATTCTGCATCCTCACACTGCGCCGTGAAGTGTATCCTCACACGGCGCCTTGGGACCGTTACTATCCCTAATTTATATAAACGACTTACCTGCCGTAATTAATAGTTCTATTAAACTTTTTGCCGACGATTGCGTTCTATACCGTGAAGTAACTAAGCATGCTAACCTTATGCTTCAGTCAGATCTAGATAACATTTCAAGGTGGTGTTCACAATGGCTAATGTTCTTAAACACGAATAAATACAAGATTATGTCTGTCTCGCGTCGCTCAAACTCACCATTTCCTTTCAGCTGTATTATCAATGAAACCAACCTTGTGCACGAGACTTCCTATAAATTTCCTGGAATCCGGCTAAACAGTAATTTTTTGTGGCATGCGCACATTGAACACATCACGAAGAATGCAAACAGAGCTCTCGGCTAGATTCGCAGGAATTTTTTAATTTGAAGTTACTGCTCTACAAACACTAATTCGTCGACACCGGCCCCGGTGTCGACGAGAGCAGTACCATGCGCTTACGTGCGGTGTTTCTACAGATCGCGGCAGCTGGGGTACTTATGTCGGCGCTATATCACTGCCACCTGGTCACGCCTACCGATTCCCGGTGGAAATGGCGGGAACATCGCTGGATCTTTCGACCATGTCGACCGTTACAGAAAACGTCAGTGGACAGTGGGCGTCGCCAACAGACCATCAAGTACTAAAGTGGCAGCCTCACGCCATCACAACGGGGCCCGGTGTCAACGAGAGCACTACCATGCGCTTACGTGCCGTCTTTCTGCACGTGCCGGCAGCTGGGGTACAGATGTCGGCGCTATCACTGCCACCTGCTCACGCCTACCGATTCCCGGTGGAAATGGCGGGAACATCGCTGGATCTTTCGACCATGTCAACCGTCACAGAAAACGTCAGCGGACAGTGGGCGTCGCCAACAGACCATCAAGTACTAAAGCGGCAGCCTCACGCCATCACAACGGGGCCCGGTGTCAACGAGAGCACTACCATGCGCTTACGTGCCGTCTTTCTGCACGTGCCGGCAGCTGGGGTACTTATGTCGGCGCTATATCACTGCCACCTGGTCACGCCTACCGATTCCCGGTGGAAATGGCGGGAACATCGCTGGATCTTTCGACCATGTCGACCGTTACAGAAAACGTCAGTGGACAGTGGGCGTCGCCAACAGACCATCAAGTACTAAAGTGGCAGCCTCACGCCATCACAACGGGTACCGGTGTCGACGAGAGCACTACCATGCGCTTTCTGAAAGTTGGTGTTGCATAATGCCGCTAGGTGTCATGCGCCAGCGCTAATAAAGAAGTGACTGGAACGCGCGCTCGACAAGAGGTGGGCGCTGAAGAAGAAGTAGTAGAGGCTGCGGACGACGGCTTGAGTTTTGTGTACGCCATCTTGTACCACTGTCTGTCTCGCCGACGCCTGGTGCATCTTCATTTGTCTTTTTGTGACAAAACTGGTGGAGGTGCTGGGTACGATTCATCCGATGCCACAAACCCTTCCAGGTAGCAAGAGTACCAGCCCTATACTAGTGGACACCCGTGTTCACCGGGCCAGCAGGAGAATCCGAGGATCGCCTCCGGAGCTTGATCATCGCTCCGCAACAACATCGACACCCCCACGGACCAGTATGGAAGGAACATCGACGTCTCTATCGACCATTATGCAAGGTACGGCCACAACGGCAACTCAGTACCTGCTGCAGAATCTCCGCGTGCCGAAAGTCTTCCACGGGGATATATTCGAGGATGTAGAACACTGGCTAGCCCAGTTTGAGCGCGTTGCCGAGGTAAACCAATGGAGTGACGTGGAGAAGTTGAGAAATGTCTACTTCAGCTTGGAGGACGGTGCTCGCACTTGGTACGAGAACCGAGAAGGGCCCCTCAAATCGTGGTTCGAGTCCCGCCGTTCCTTGCTGGAAACATACACCAATGCTGATCGCCGCGAACGAGCCGAACGGGCGCTCCAATCCCGCATTCATCGGCCGAATGAAAGCGTCACGTCGTACGTAGAGGATATGATGCGCCTCTTCCGTCGGGTTGACCCTACCATGTCAGAGGAAAAGAAGCTGCGCCATCTAATGCGGCGAGTTAAAGAAGAGCTATTTCCTGGCCTGGTTCGAAGCCCGCCGAAGACCGTGGCTGAATTCTTAACCGAAGCCACCACGATGGAAAGATGCTGCACCAGCGCTTAGCTTTCTATGAAAGGCTAATGAACGCTACTTCACCTTCGAACCAGCGCTCCGCTACGTATGACAGGCGCGCGAATGCTGCTTCACTGACGGACGCGGTTGCCTTTGGGAACCTGGACGTTCTCAGAGACGTTATCCGCTCGGTGGTGCGTGATGAGCTTCAACGGCTGAGCTGCCCACCTCAGCCCACGATGGGTTCCATTTCTGCCCTCGTGAGAAGTGAAGTGCAGCAAGCGATCCAAGGTCCCGTTTCAAGCCGCAATGCGCCGCTTGTGACAACACAGGTCCAGCGGCCGTCGTATGCGGAAGTATTGGGGCGGGTCCCTGTCCGCGCTCCGACCCATTTCATCCCCGCCGCGTAATACGTCCCGCCACTCCCATCAGTGCAACCGATCCAACGTATGGAGGATCGGCGCCCGTTCGAAAGGAAATTTGACGTTTGGCGTACCGCGGACAGAAGGCCTCGGTGTTATCACTGTGGAGAAGCCGGTCACGTAAACCGCGACTGCCCATACCACCGCCTCGGACTGCAATGTTTTGCCGCAGATTCACCAAGGCCCAGATATGGCGAAAGGCCTAAGGCGATTGAAAAGTACCTGAACCAGCAGGGCATGCCACTGTTCCCGCGACGTCAGTTGCGCTCGCCGTCCCCCAGGCGGACTACCCCAGCTCCTAGAAGCCCTCCAATGGCAGCGCAGGTACGATCGCCAAGCCCTCGCCGCGAAAACTAAGAACAGCGACCTTTGGGGGCGAGGCCGCTGATAATCGCCCTTCCGAAGACCTCCTATCGACGCGAGCGTGTCTATTCAGAACAATTCAACGACGACAGCAGCCGAACTCAGCGACAGACTCTCGCCAGACATACCTGCTGTGCTTCATGGCCGCCACGTTAGTGTGTTATTGGGCACAGGTGACGACTACTGAATCTTGTGCGGAAAACTAGCGACGGAACTAAGCAAAGTTATCACGCCTTGGTCTGGAACGCAAGTTTCTACTAATGGCGGGCATATCGTAACACTGTTGGGGTTCATCATCATCATCATCAGCCCGGTTACGCCCACTGCAGGGCAAAGGCCTCTCCCATACTTCTCCAACAACCCCGGTCATGTACTAATTGTGGCCACGTCGTCCCTGCAAACTTCTTAATCTCATCCGCCCACCTACCTTCCTGCCGCCCCCTGCTACGCATCCCTTCCCTTGGAATCCAGTCCGTAACCCTTAATGACCATCGGTTATCTTCCCTCCTCATTGCATGTCCTGCCCATGCCCCCCATTTCTTTTTCTTGATTTCAACTAAGATGCCATTAACTCGCGTTTGCTCCCTCACCCAATCTGCTCTTTTCTTATCCCTTAACGTTACACCTATCATTCTTCTTTCCATAGCTCATTGCGTCGTCCTCGTTGCGTCGTCCCCGTAGGTGAGTACTGGTAAGACACAGCTATTATGCACTTTTATCTTGAGAGATAATGGCAACCTGCTGTTCATGATCTGAGAATGCCTGCGAAACGCACCCCAGCCCATTCTTATTCTTCTGATTATTTCCGTCTCTTGATCCGGATCCGCCGTCACTACCTGCCCTAAGTAGATGTATTCCCTTACTACCTCTAGTGCCTCCCTACCTATTGTAAATTGCTGTTCTCTTCCGAGAGTGTTAAACATTACTTTAATGTTCTGCAGATTAATTTTATACCCACTCTTCTGCTTTGCCTCTCCAGGTCAGTGAGCATGCATTGCAATTGGTCCCCTGAGTTACTAAGCAAGGCAATATCATCAGCGAATCGCAAGTTACTAAGGTATTCTCCATTAACTTTTATCCCCAATTCTTCCCACTCCAGGTCTCTGAATACCTCCTGTAAACACGCTGTGAATAGCATTGGAGAGATCGTATCTCCCTGCCTTACACCTTTCTTTATTGGGATTTTGTTGCTTTCTTTATGGAGGAGTACGGTGGCTGTGGAGCCGCTATAGATATCGGCCTCTTATGTACCAGTTTTTTCCTTTCCCTCCTCAGGTCTAGGCTAATTCGAGTTTTACCATCCTGTGGTCACTGCAGCGCACCTTGACGAGCACGTCCCCATCTTGTATGATGCCAGGGTTAGCGCAGAGTATGAGGTCTATTTCATTTCTAGTCTCGCTGTTCGGGCTCCTCCATGTCCACTTTCGGCTATCCCGCTTGCGGAAAAACGTATTCATTATCCGCATATTATTCTGTTCCGCAAGCTCTACTAATAACTGTCCCGTGCTATTCCTAGTGCCTATGCCATATTCCCCCACTGCCTTGTCTCCAGCCTGCTTCTTCCTGCCTTGGCATTAAAGTCGCCTATTAGTATAGTGTATTTTGTTTTCACTCTACCCATCGCCGATTCCACGTCTTCATAGAAGGTTTCGACTTCTTCGTCATCATGACTGGATGTGGGGGCGTACACCTGTACAACTTTCAATTTGTACCTCTTATTAAGGTTCACAAGACCTGCCACCCTCTCGTTAATGCTATAGAATTCGTGTACGTTACCAGCTATATTCTTATTAATCAGGAATCCGACTCCTAGTTCTCGTCTCTCAGCTAAGCCCCCGGAGTACAGGGCGTGCCCTCTTTTTAGCACTGTAAATGCTTCTTTTGGCCTCCTAACTTCACTGAGCCCTATTATATCCCATTTACTGCCCTCTAATTCCTCCAGTAGCACTGCTAGACTCGCCTCACTAGATAACGTTCTAGCGTTAAACATTGCCAGGTTCATATTGCAATGGCGGCCTGTCCGGAGCCAGGGATTCTTAGCACCCTCTGCTGCGTCGCAGGTGTGACCGCCGCCGTGGTTAGTTGCTTCGCAGCTGCTAGGGACTGAGGGCCGGTGTTTTATTGTTGTGTTCTTATAGGAGGTTGTGGCCGAGTACTGCACCAGGGTGGCCAATCCTGCTCTGGTGAGGGAGTGCATTACCGGTTCTGGTCACCGGGATCAGGCCACACTCCAGGCCTGTTTATGCAGTTTTATCAACACGCGGATCTTTTTTTTACATCCGGTGGAAAATTGCTGGCACCGGGATTCGAACCACGGATCTCTTGCACGCGAGGCGGGTGTTCTACCTCTACGCCACCGCTGTACCACGCGCCGTTGGGCATGTGCACGTTAAGAGTACAAATTCGTGGGTTTACGTTTCCAGCCAGCTGCCTTATACTCCACGATTCTTCTCGGGACCTCTTCTTGGGCGTCGACTTTCTGCGAGAGTATGGTGCCATTATATACTCCGGGAGCGCACAATGACTTTTTCGACAGAGAGAGCAGCGAACATCCGCGACAACTGCCGACGTAACGCGCTTCGGGTTTACGCCGACAGTATAACTTTACCACCACGCGCAAGTGTCCTGGCAGCAGTCGTATGTGACGATCTGCGCGACGGCGAAGCTGTTGCAGAGGGCAATGCATCCCTTATGCTGACTTATGGTGCATGTTCAGCACGCAGTCTCATTATGCTTCGAGGTGGACATTCCGCGCTCCTCGTGACGAACATCAGCCCGGAACATCGGCACCTGTTTCGTCGTACTACTATCGCTTTTGCTGAGCCCATAGCAGACGTTGCTGAATGCTTTGCGTCTATGACAAAGGACAACCCAGCTCAGACACTCAGCAATATCGACATCAATTCAGACCTTTCGGAGGAAAACCAAGAAGCGCTGCGCGAGTTCCTACATCGGTTCAAGGAGTGCTTCGCATCTTCTTCTAAGGTACGCCAGACGCCCATCACGAGACACCGAATAATCACGTATGACGATTCTCGTCCCATACGACAACTGCCTTATCGCGTATCGGCGAAAGAGCGCAACGTGATTAGTGCACAAGTGAAAGAAATGCTTGACGATGACGTCATATAACCATCCCAAAGCCCTTAGTCGTCGCCGGTGGTCCTTGTTAAAAAGAAAGACGGAACGCTTCGGTTCTGCGTTGACTACAGAAAGTTGAATAACGTCACAAAAAAAGACGTTTATCCGCTTCCGCGGATCGATAATTCGTTAGATTGACTGCGGCGAACGGCGAATCAAGTATTTTTCATCCATAGATTTGAAGACTGGACATTGGCAAATCGAAGTTGACAAATGAGATCGCGCAAAAACTGCCTTTGTTACCCCGGATTGACTGTCTGAATTTAAAGTACTTCCTTACGGCCTGTGTTCTGCACCGGCCACATTCCAGAGAATGATGGACACTGTTCTGGCGTGTCTGAAGTGGCACAGTTGTTTAGTATACTTAGATGACGTCGTCGTGTTTGCGGCAACCTTCGAAGAACATCTGAAGCGTTTAGAGGCGGTACTTGAGGCGCTCCGCTCCGCTAATCTCACACTAGAGCCAGAAAAGTGTCACTTCGGTTACGAAGAGTTAAAGTTTCTCGGACATGTCGTGAACACCGACGGCGTCCAGCGTGACCCAGACAACACATCAGCTGTTGCTACTTTTCCGACTCTTCGTGACAAGAAAGCAGTACGCCGCTTTCTCGGTCTGTGTGCGTACTATCATCGCTAACTTCTCCCGGATCGCCGAACCACTCATACGCCTCACGCGAGAAGATACACCCTTCGTTTGTACGGATGAGCAGAACGCAGCTTTCACCGAGTTACGGCAGAGCCTGCAGGAATCACCCGTCCTCGTTCACTTTGACGAGGACGCTGACACCGAGGTACATACCAACGCAAGCAACATCGGTCTTGGCGCTGTACTCGTTCAACACTAGGAAGGCGTCAAGCGAGTGATCGCTTACGCCAGTCGCACCCTTTCACGCGCCGAAATCAACTACTCCACTTCCGAGAAAGAGTGTCTAGTGGTTGTGTGGGCCATCATGGGAAATTTCGGCCTTATCTCTATAGTCACCCTTTCAAGGTGGTGACAGACCACCATTCCTTGTGTTGGTTAGCCAACTTACGAGACTCGTCCGGGCGACTTGCTCGATGGAGTCTTCGTCTGCAGGAGTTCGATGTTACCATCGTCTACAAATCGGGCCGCAAACACGAAGATGCGGACACGTTGTCGCGCGCTCCCGTCAAAACCTGTGATGAGGACATGGACGAAGACGGCGCATTCCTTGGGGCCGTCGCCGCATCTGACCTGATCACATGGCAGCGTGAGGACGCCGAAATATGCCCTCTCATCGATCACCTAGCAGGCAAGAATGTTGCAATCCCACGACACATTTCTCGCAATCTATCGACCTTCTGCCTCCGAAAGCGTGTCCTCTACAAGAAAAACTCAAGTGCCAGCGACAAAGAGTACCTATTGGTTATACCTGCCACCCCCCGTGATGACATTCTCCCAGCCTGCCATGATGAACCCACGTCTGGACACTTGGGATTTTCACGTACTCTTGCAAGGGTAGGCCAGACGTACTATTGGCTCAGACTTTCTACCACGGTGAAGCGTTATGTGCAAAGCTGCCGTGCGTGCCAACGCAGCAAATCGCCGTCTTTGAAACCCGAGGGGTTACTCCAACCCAGCGCACCACCTAGCGCGCCGTTTGATCAAATCGGCATGGATCTTCTGGGACCCTTTTCCTTGTCAGCCCGCGTAAACAAGTGGAATATAGTCGCCACAGACTGTCTAATGCGCTACGCCGAGACGAAAGCTGTACGACGTGCCACGGCCTACGAAGTTGCCCAGCTCTTTATCGATCAGATAGTCGTGAGACGTGGTGCCCCATCATACGTCATCACCGACAGAGGAACTGCGTTTACAGCCCAACTGATAGAGGAGATATTCGAGTTGAGGTGGGGGGGGGGGCTGCAGCTTCGCATGGCCACTGCCTATCATCCGCAGACCAACGGACTGACGCAACGGCGAAATAAAACCATTTCTGACATGCTGTCTATGTATGTAGACGTGCAGCATAAAACACGGGATCAAGTCCTGCCGTACGTTACATTTGCGTACACCACCTCCATTCAGGAAACAACACAATTCACACCGTTCCGTCTTTTCTACGGGCGCGAGGTCCAGATCACGCTAGACGCAATGCTCCCGCACGACGCCGACGCATCACTTACTTCCGACGCCGAGCAACTTACTCAACACGCAGAGGAAGCTCGTCAACTCCCACGCATACACATCACGAAGCAGCAGAGTACAGACACACGACGCTACAACCTTTGACATCGGCAAGTTGAGTACCAGCCAGGTGAGCAAGTCTGGGTGTGGACTCCAATCCAACGCCAGGGCTTATCTGAGAAGCTGCTTAGTAGATACTTTGGACCCTACAAAGTGATACGCCGCGTTAGTGAAGTGAACTATGAGGTCATTCCCGACGGTGCCGCGTCGCCTCGGCGTTGACAGCACCACTCGGAGATAGTGCATGTTATTCGCCTGAAACCGTATTTCGCGCGTTAGGGCGGCGCCAACCCGATGTCATAAGACTTGCACACTTCCACTTTCTTTTAGTAAGCATCGGGGTCGATACTTTTCTTTTGGCGGGGCAATAATGCCGCTAGGTGTCACGCGCCAGCGCTAAGAAAGAAGTGACTGGAACGCGCGCTCGGCAAGAGGTGGGCGCTGAAGAAGAAGTAGTAGAGGCTGCGGACGCCAGCTTGAGTTTTGTGTACGCCATCTTGTACAACTGTCTGTCTCGCTGACGCCTGGTGCATCTTCATTTGTTGACAATATTATGCTACTCCTGGCGTAAAAATGAAAGTTTTTTCTCTCTCTTTCTCTCCTAAACCTAAGAAGCGCCGTTTTCTGTCGGCACCATGGCCCTTGTTCCTTGCTGTTCGCTTTATTGGAAGTGTGCCTTTCACGTGGTTTTGCATTACGAGCTTCGTAGTGCATCTGACTGTACTTTTGTCCGGAGACGTTGAGCTGAATTCTGGACCTCTGACAGAGGCTCAGGTTGCAAAGCTCATGAAAGCTGTTGATTTCATTCCTGTAATTCAAGAAAACCAGCAAGAACTATTGAAGAAGGTGTCAATTATCCAATCAAATCAATGCGAATTCACGGAGAAACTAGATTGTTTGGCAACAAAGCGATCCAAAGTAGAAGAAAAGATTGAGTCCTTCAAAGGCACACAGACAGCTGTCACGAACCTTCAGTCGACTGTAGAATCTCTAACAAAACCAGTTCAAACTGTGTCTGAAAAAAACGATGACTTAGAAAACCGGTCTAGGCGATGCAACCTTGTTTTCTATGGCATTACGGATACTGAAAGGGAAACCTGGGATGAGGCAGAAAAATATGTTATCTGTTTGCGTAAGGATCTGCTTGGTGTGAGCATCAGTCACAATGGCATTGAACGCGCTCACAGGATAAGGCGATACAGGGCGCAAAAGCCACGACCAACTTTAGTTGCTTTTTCGTCCTACAAAACTAAACAGAAGGTCTTGCTTCAAGGTCGGAGGCTTAAAGAAACAACCTACGCTGTGAGTGAGGACTACTCCGCGCAGGTTCGTTTAGAAAGAAGGCATCTAATTTCATTCTTACATTCATCCTAACCTACATCTTTGATAACTAGGCAAAAGAGGTAGTACAGTGCAATGCTTAGCAAACCCACGAAGTTGCTCGCTCTGCGCATGACAAACAAAGTTTGTAGCTTATAATTATTAACTGTCGCAGCATAAAAAAATAGAGTTGATGATTTCGTGCTCGTAATTTCACTGCATTGTCCGGACATTATCATTGGCGCTGAATCTTGGCTGGATGACAGTTTTAAATGCTGAAGTGTTCCCAATAGGCTACGTAGTTTATCGCTCGGACAGGAACAGACACGGAGGGGGTGTATTGATACTTGTTTCAGATAACTTGCAAAGCTGGCCGATCGATCTTTGCAACATAGACTGTGAGCTTGTTCTGTGTAAAGTTGCTTCACAAACTGGTAGGACAATTACAATAGCTTCGTCCTATTGTCCGCCAGGAAATGACAGTATAGCTATATCTAGCCTGTCTGAAGCACTGGCGTCAGTTTCTTGTGACGTTCTACTGGGGGGGAGGGGGGGAATTTCAACCTACCAGACGTGTTCTGGGGCGGCGGTCTGCCGACCAATTTATCAAACTCATCGTTGCATTCTGCATTGTTGGACCTCACAAGTAGCTTCAACCTGAGTCAGTGCGTCGAGTCCCCAACCAGAGTTACTGCTCTGTCACCCAACACTCTCGATCTCCTCTTCACAAATGAAGCTGATCTTGTGTCTCCATCTATGTGTGTTCCCGGTATCAGCGACCACGCTGTCGTTTTAACCAGCGTTTCTTATCCACACCAAAATATAGCTCGGCTTACTCCAAAACTTATATACTTTTACGATCAGGAAACTACCATGCAATGAACAGTGAATTAACTGATTTTCTTTCAGCTTTTTCGCAGGTTTGCTCAGAAAAAGATGTTAACATTGCTTGGAGCGTAGTGAAAGATAAAATAGTTGCACTGATTTCGGAGCACATACCATCAAAATTTCTAACTGCCAAACGTCGGAAAGATAAACAATAGATCACCCCGAAATCCGTCAACTCCTTCGAAGAACACACCGTCTTTTTCAGAACCTCAGAAAAAGCAAAATGCCAGTTACTTCTGAAAAATTATTTTCCGTCCAGCAAATTTGTAAATCGATAATTAGTGAAGCGAAGCGTCATTTCTTCAATACTTTAGACGCATAGATTTCAAACAATGACAAAATTACATGGAAGCTTGCCAAGAAAAACAGGAAAGAGAAAATTGGTATACAATGTATCACGCCTGACGATGGCACGAAACAAATGAATTGAAAGCCACTGCTTTCAACGATTATTTCAGGCCCGCCTTTTCCGCTAATTCAGCGATGAACCATATCCCTTTACCGTCTTGCGCCTCAGTACTTCAGGAAATGCCCGATATCACTTTATCAATTCATGGTATTTTTCAAATCCTCATCAGCCTAGACACAAACAAAGCGACAGGTCCTGACGGCATACCCAATCGCGAGCTGAAAAAATGTGCTAATTTTCTTAGCAATCTTCTTCATACAATGTATATGACGTCATTATCTGAAGGAATCATGCCGGCCGAATGGATGTTTGCTCATGTGGTGCCTGTCCATAAGAAAAGACCAAAAATAATTTAGAACAATATCGCCAAATTTCTCTCCTATGCGGCGCTTCGAAAATTATGGAACACATCGTATACAGCAACCTAATAAGGCACTTGAATTCGCAAAACTTTTTTTTACACAGAACAACATGACTTTCGCGCCGGATTTTCTTGTGACACACAGTTAACGGAATTTTCTTTTGACATAACAACTGCATTAAATTAAGGTACTAGCGTTGAGTGTTTGTTTTTAGATTTCAAAAAGCATTCGATCGGGTACGACATGATTGTATAATACACAAGCTTCAGCATTTAAAAATTCCCGCTGACCTAATGAACTCGTTAATTCACTACTTCGTAAATCGCAGACAGATAACAGTGGTAAATGGATGTTGCTCATCAGCTGTTCCAGTCACGTCCGGAGTACCGCAGGGGTCTGTTCTGGGCCCGTTATTATTTCTTATTTTTGTTAACGATTTAGCTAAGAACATCCAGTCGAACCTATGATTGTACGCAGATGACTGCGTTGTTTACCACTCGATAAGCAATCCAAGTGACAGCGAAATCCTTCAAGAGGACCTTAATAATATTTCGAAATGGTGCGCCACTTGGTGCATGACACTAAATGAATTAAAATGCAACTACGTGTGCTTTTCTAGGGAAAAAACTGACGTTTCCCATTCTTACTGGCTAAATATTTCGACCATTTCGAGCGTAACAGGGGCCAAGTATATCGGCGTTCACTTTTCAAGCGATCTTATTTGGCAGGATCACATTGCAGAGATGGTCGCAAAAGGGAATAACACACTAATATTCCAGACTCGAAATGTTCATCCCTGTCCTCTGACAACCAAAAACTTATTATGCACGACATACGTAAGGCCTGTTCTTGAATGCGCGGGTACGATATGGGACCCTTATCAGGACAACCTTAAATACATCTTAGAGAGCGTACAAAACCGAGCGGCACGTTTTATCGCTGGGAGCTATCGCAGATCTAGTAGCGTCACAGAAATGAAAATACGCCTAGCGCTTACGACGTTAGCCGAAAGCCGGCGCTGCTTGCGTCTCAAATTTTTTCATAAGATCTTTTACAACAATACTGGCATCAATAAATCGAAATACATGCTCAAGACACATTACATATCCCATCGCCGTGAACACACATTAAAAGTAAGGCCAATGAAGTCAAGAACGAACTTGTTAAAGTATTCTTTTTCCCCAAAACCATCAATGAATGGAGTGCTGTGCCTGAGGACACGTTTCTAAAATATCAAATTCAGCCTTTTTCAATTAACTGCTTGACATGTGAACAGTTCGCGCGTTTCGATGTTTCTTTTTTATTTTATTTTTCGCGTTTGCTTGCCTATATGTATTTATGAGTGTATATGTGTTCATGCGTTCATTGATTGATTGATTATGGGGTTTTACGCGCCAAAACCACTTTCTGATTATGAGGCACGCCATAGTGAGGGGCTCTGGAAATTTTGACCACCTGGGGTTCTTTAACGTGCACCTAAATCTAAGTACACGGGTGTTTTCGCATTTCGCCCCCATCGAAATGCGGCCGCCGTGGCCGGGATTCATGCGTTCATGTATGCCCATGTATGTGTATATATGTACATATAGTCCTTTTCTTCTTTTTCCCTTTTTTGTTTTGAGATAGTTATGCTGCCTGCAGTGCATTATTCGTCACCGTGTTTTTTGTTATGTAACCTTAATTACAACTGTTTAACATATGTATTATTCCCCCCCCCCCCCACTGTAATGCTCACTGAGCGCATGTGGGACTGTGTAATAAGTAAATTCGACCGAAGATAGAGTACGCGTCATCTGTCTGGGACCCTGGTCAAAAAAATATTCATCATCGTCATCAGCCTGGTTATGCCCACTGCAAGGCATAATACTTCTCCAACTACCCCGGTCATGTACTAATTGTGGCCATGTTGTCCCTGCAAACTTTTTAGTCTCATCCGCCCACCTAACTTTCTGCCGCCCTGTGCTACGCTTCCCTTCCCTTGGGATCCATTCCGTAACTCTTAATGACCATCGGTTATCTTCCCTCCTCATTACATGTCCTGCCCATGCCCCCCCCCCCCATTTCTTTTTCTTGATTTCAACTAAGATGTCATTAACTCGCGTTTGTTCCCTCACCCAATCTGCTCTTTTCTTATCCCTTAACGTTACACCTATCATTCATCTTTCCATAGCTCGTTGCGTCGTCCTCAATTTAAGTAGAACCCTTTTCGTAAGCCTCCAGGTTTCTGCCCCGTACGTGAGCACTGGTAAGACACAGCTGTTATAAACTTTTCTCTTGGGGGATAATGGCAACCTACTGTTCATGATCTGAGAATGCCTGCCAAACGCACCCCAGCCCATTCTTATTCTTCTGATGATCCGAAACCGCAGTCACTACCTGTCCTAAGTAGATGTATTCCCTTACAACTTCCAGTGCCCCGCTACCTATTGTAAATTGCTGTTCTCTTCCGAGACTGTTAAACATTACTTTAGTTTTCTGCAGATTAATTCTTATAATCACTCTTCTGGTTTGTCTCTCCAGGTAAGTGAGCATGCATTGCGATTGGTCCCCTGAGTTACTAAGCAAGGCCATATCGTCAGCGAATCGCAACTTACTAAGGTACTCTCCATTAACTCTTATCCCCAATTCTTCCCAATCCAGGTCTCTGAATACCTCCTGTGAACGCGCTGTGAAGAGCATTGGAGAGATCATATCTCCCTGCCTTACACCTTTCTTTATTGGGCTTTTGTTGCTTTCTTTATGGAGGAGTACGGTGGCTGTCGAGCCGCTGTAGATATCTTTCAGTATTTCTACATACGGCTCGTCTACACCCTGATTCCGTAATGCCTCCATGACTGCTGAAGTACTGAATCAAACGCTTTCTCGTAATCAATGAAAGCTATATATAAAGGTTGGTTGTATTCCGCACATTTTTCTATTACCTGATCGATATTGTGAATATGTTCTATTCTTGAGTAGCCTTTACGGAATCCTGCCTGGTCCTTTAGTTGACGGAAGTCTAAGGTGTTCCTGATTCTATTTGCAATTACCTTGGTAAATACTTTGTAGGCAACGGACAGTAAACTGATCGGTCTATAATTTTTCAAGTCTTTGGCGTCCCCTTTCTTATGGATTAGGATTATGTTTGCGTTCTTCCAAGATTACGGTGCGCTCGAGGTCACGAGGCATTGCGTATACAGGGTGGCCAGTTTCTCTAGAACGCTCTGCCCACCATCCTTCAACAAATCTGCTGTTACCTGATCCTCCCAGCTGCCTTCCCCCTTTGCATATCTCCCAAGGCTTTCTTTACTTCTCTAGACTTTATCTATATCTCCCAAGGCTTTCTTTAATTCCTCTAGACTATTTTCTCTTCCATTATCGTCGTAGGTGCCACTGGTACTGTACAGATCTCTATAGAACTCCTTAGCCACTTGAACTATCTCATCCATATTAGTAATGGTATTGCCGGCTTTGTCTCTTAACGCATACATCTGATTCTTGCCAATTCCTAATTTCTTCTTCACTGCTTTTAGGCTTCCTCCGTTCCTGAAAGCATGTTCAATTCTATCCATAATATACTTCCTTACGTCGACTGTCTTACGCTTGTTGATTAAATTCGAAAGTTCTGCCAGTTCTGTTCTAGCAGTAGGGTTAGAGGCTGTCATACATTGGCGTTTCTTGATCAGATCTTTTGTCTCCTGCGATAGCTTACTGGTATCTTGTCTAATGGAGTTACAACCGACTTCTATTGCACACTCCTTAATGATGCCCACAAGAATGTCGTTCATTGCTTCAACACTAAGGTCCTCCGCGGTCACTAAGGGCAGGTAGTGACCGCGGATCCGGATCACGAGACTGCAATAATCAGGAGAATAAGAATGGGCTGGGGTGCCTTTGGGAGGCATTCTGAGATGAGGAACAGCAGGTTGCCATTATGCCTCAAGAGAAAAGTGTATAATAGCTGTGTCTTACCAGTACTCACCTACGGGGCAGAAACCTGGAGGATTACGAAAAGGGTTCTACTTAAATTGAGGACGCTGCAACGAGCTAAGGAAAGAAGAATGATGGGTGTAACGTTAAGGGATAAGAAAAGAGCAGATTGGGTGAGGGAAGAAACGCGAGGTAATGACAGCTTAGTTGATGTCAAGAAAAGGAAATGGGGGGGGGGGCATGGGCAGGACATGTAATGAGGAGGGAAGATAACCGATGGTCATTAAGGGTTACGGACTGGATTCCAAGGGAAGGGAAGCGTAGCAGGGGGCAGCAGAAAGTTATATATATATATATATATATATATATATATATATATATATATATATATATATATATATATATATATATATATTTCACAGTACTTGCAATCCAGATAGGGATTATTGCAGGAGTGGGCATATGGTCATCAAAAAAGTGTACCATATGAGCAAACACTAAAAAAACAAGGAGTTTGCATAGAAAAACATAGCCACTTACATTTATTGAGTAACACACTGTTCTTCACACAATTGCTGTTGCAAAAAAATAAAAATAAACATAACTAATACACTCAGTTGTTATTGCGATTGCTTCTTCTATATGATTTGTAAATGTTTCTAATGTGGGCTGTGCAGTAATAGCAGGGTTTAAGCAGTTCCACTCTCGCACAGCTCGCGGAAAGAATGAAAAGAAAAAAGTATTGTTGTTACAAAGAAATTCCTCTAGCGTGAAAGCGTGTTTATGCCGAGCCGGTCTAGTGTGTTTGTACTTTAGTAAGGCGGCGGAATCCAACTTCAGCGCACTGTGTAATACCAAGTATAGGAACTTCAATCGTTGAACCTTAGCTCGAATTTCGAAGGTAGCGAGGCCTGCGCGAGAAAGAAGTTCGGTTGGTGAACCTGTGCGTTTAAAACGATTATAGATAAATCGAGCAGCTTTTCTTTGTATGCGTTCCAGCGTATAAATGTGGTTTTTGGAATGTGGAAACCATACTATGTTGGCCTATTCGAGTGCCGGTCTGATAAGGCTTACCTAAGCAAGCAGCTCTGTCTGGCTGATGGAATGCGATAAGGTGCGTTTGAGGTAGAACAGTTTCTTCAATACTTCTATAGCTACATACTGTATGTGCGCATTCCGGCTGAGGTCGGATGAGATGATCACGCCTAAGTATTTATACTGGGTGACGCTTTGTAGAATAGTGCCGTTGAAACCATACGGGAACTGCAGACTTGATTTTTTGTTTGTGACCGACATGCAGACAGTTTTGTGAGAATTTATCACCATTGGCCAGTCTGCACACCCCTGCACTACCTTATTTAGGGAATCGTTCAGTTTTGCTTGATCTTCGTGGTTACGCATAGCATGCTAAAGAATGCAGTCGTCTGCAAAGAGGCGAATGCTGACGTCGACATGGCTTGTTATATCATCTATGTATAGTAAGATCAGAAGTGGGGCCAGGATTGAGCCCAGGGGAACGCCGGACAAAATAGGGACAGCATCAGAAAGGTGATCATTGTATTCTACGTATTGGGAGCGGTTTGACAGAAAGTCATTGATTCAACCAACAAGAGGGTCGTTACCAAGTAGGCGGTTAAGTTTGTGAAGCAATTTAACATGGGAAACACGATCAAACACTTTAGAGAAATCCATAAAGATTATGTCTACATGTCTACATGTTGTACATTATTTTTTTAGTTAAGTCGTGAAGGGTTTCAACGAGTTGGGTGACTGTTGATAAACCGTTTCGTGTTGGTTAAATCCATTAAAACCGTGCTGGTTTTAATGGATTAAATTGTCTGATTCCGTGAATTCTGTTAAGTGTTTCAAGATTATGTGCTCTAGTATTTTGCAGCCCCTGCATGTTAAAGAAATTGGCCAGTGGTTAGACAGGCAAGATGTGTAACCGGATTTTGGTATTGGAATTATTTTTGCAACCTTCCACTCGGCAGGAAGGCGTCTCTCAAGGAGTGACTTTAAGAAAAATAAATGAAGAAACTTGCTTACTGGTTCTGCGTACCTTTTGAAGAAACTGTTTGGAATTTGATTTGGACCGTTGCTTTTCTTTTCATCTAAATTCAACACGAGAGAGAATATGCCAGCTTGTGATATTTTTGGGGTGGCCAAAACGTTTTTTTGGCAGTGGCTTGGGACGAAGTGGTTCAGGGAACCATTATCGATGGTGAAAATGGATTGACAGTACTTGTCAAACGCGTTAGCTTTTTTCTTACTTTCCTGATAATTCATGGAGGGCGCGTTAGAGCGTTTCACGCTTAGGTAGCGCCAGAATTATTGAGGCGAGTTCCTGATAAAGCTGTGTAATGAATTACAATATAGGAATGAATGTGAATGTGTAATGAATGTGAATATATATATACGTATATCATCAACTATTTTAAGTCCACTGCAGGACGAACGCCTCTCCCTCCAATCTCCAATTACCTTTGTGGTGCACCAACCGATTCCAACTTGCGCCTTCGAATTTCTCAATTTCATCACCCCACCTAGCCTTTTGCCTTCCTCGACTGCATTACTCCCCTCATGAAACCCATTCTGTAACCCTAATGGTCCACCGGTTATCTAACCTACGTATTACCTGGCATCTACATATAAACGAGAAGAAAGGGGGTTAACCGAGGGGCCCTGATTTTATTAGTCATATCATAAGAAGCCAACAAACCCTGACGCCGAGGACAACATAGGGGAAATTACTTGTGCTTAATAAATGAAAAATAAAGAAACGATAAATTAATGGAAATTAAAGTGGATGAAAAAACAACTTGCCGCAGGTAGGAACCGAACCCCCAACCTTCGCATTTCGCGTGCGGTGCTCTACCAATCGAGCTACCGCAGCTCTATTTCCCCATCCACTTTCTTGGGTATTTGTGTGCCCTAGTAGAACCCTGGGAGTGTTAGCCAGCGCCACGACTCACAGATCTTGGCGGCGGACGTAGAACGTCCTTTTTGCCTTGGGCGTCACGAGAACGTGATCGTTTTGGGTGAAGCCAACAGTATGGTGGCTAGAGGGGGAGGTGTCAGTATAGGCTGGGCTGCGCGCGTATGGCGCTGCAGCATTTTTTCATGACAACGACAGCTGGCACACTCGTCGTCTCCGAGCTTGGTTTGGATATTGTGTCGAATGGACGTGCTATTCGGGGCTCCGTGGCGGCGACGAAATCATAAGTTTTTGTGGATGCTTTGAGCTTGCTTCTGTTTTTGATTTGCTGGGTTTTTTTTGCCTTTAAATAGTAATTGAGTGGTTTTTCTTTCTTTTTTTGTCTCTCGTATTTCGGGTGCGCGGGTGCGTTTCGTGCACACTGGGTTTTGCAGGATTGTTAGAGCGTCCTTTCGCGCCACGTGCTTCAACACGTGCAGCCGGTTGGGACCCTGAGTGTTTTTAGTCTTTAAATGGTAGCTTGGAGGCGGCAAGAAAAATAGCTATTAGGTGGTTTTACTGTGCGTCTTTTTGGTAGGAAAGTGAGAGCGTGGCCGCGTTGTTGAGCGCGTACGAGAGCGTGTCATACCTTTGGTCTCGGCTGCATTAATTGCTTTTTAAACAGTGCTGAGGGTTGCTTTGCGACATTTTGAGGCTTTGGATCCTGTGCGTATCCGTTCTTGCTAAAAGGCACGTGCTCTGCATTGATATAGGGGTATAGTACTGTAGTATTTGCATAAGTAGTAGCATTATTATAGTGTTATAGTATTCGCAAAAAGCCCAGCAATATATGGCGAGAAAGCCGGTAAAGCAGGCAGTGCGCGGGGGGTCCATCAAGGCAGATGAGGATACGCATGAGGATGCAGAGGCCATCGAGCCAACCGGCACACAATGTGATGTCGATACTAGACTTCAGAAAATGGAGGCTTTCCAGGAACAGCTTGTCAAACAGGTGCAAGAGCTCAAGAATGAGCTGGAGAGGGAGCGTGATGCACGGAAGGTAGTTGAAAAGAGACTTGAAGCAGCCGAGGAAAAGCTGAACAGGGCCGCCATTCTGAACGAGAATGCGCGTGACAACGGAACGCAGACCTCCGACACGACAGGCGAGGGAGTGTCACCAGGGTACGTAGAATTCGGGCAGCGTGATGAAGGGTTAGCTGGAAAGAGCGGCAGCTACCTCGAGGCCGCCGCGCAGAAACAGCAGGAGCCCAGGGGACAATGCCCATGTCGAGTTTGAATCTCGCGCAAAAGGACAAAGGGGAGCAGGGAGAGGTAGGAGAGAGTGAAAGGGTGATTATCGCCGGCGGCTCAAACATGACTAGTTGCCCAAAAGCAATTGTGGACAGAGTGAAAGGCGATAAAAGAGTGGTGGTAGGGACATGTCCACGGCGGACACTGGGTTCTGTCATGGAGCGAGCAAAAGAAAAGCTCGCGGAAAATGGCCACGTGCGCAACCTTGTCAAAGTAGCAGGTGGGTTAAATGACGTCCTGAACAGGAAAGGGACAACACTAGCCCAACGCTTGGTGAAGGGGGTGGACGACTTGCGCGAGCTATCCCCTCAGGTGCAAGTCGTGGTGTGCACGGTGCCGGAGGTGCCTGTATGTGACAGTCACGTACAAAGAGCCGTAATGGCTGCAAATGAGGCAATATGGAAAATGAACCGAGAGAAAGGCTTCAAGGTGGTCGAAGTAAACACGGAAGCACGAATGTGTGGTGGTTTTAAACGAGATGGGATCAACTTCAGTTACAGGCTGGCACAAGAAGTGAGCTGGCGAACTGGTGGTCGTGCTGTTGCTTTTTTAGGGGGCCCGCGGGCTCTCAGGAGACCAGAGTAGACAGTAATGAAGAAGGTCCCCTGGGGAACCTCAGAAAAGCATCGCCGTCGATAGCAAGAATAGGAGGAAAGCAAGAAAGAGAGCTCGCCATGCAATAGAATACATAAACATGCAGGGCGGCAGAAGAAAGGAAAAGTGGGCAGAGATTGAGGAGCAGTTAAATAGAGAACAAATAGGGGTGCATGCGGTTGCAGAAACGCACCTTGGAGACTCAGAAGAGCCGCCAGTTAGTGAGAATTATGTTTGGGAAGGGTTCAACAGAACTAAGTCGGAAAGAAAGGGAGCGGGAGTCGGAATGCTCATCCATCAGGGAGCCAAATCAAAAAGAGTGAATTCAATATGTCAACAGCATCTTTGGTTATTAGGTACAATGAGTGGGAAAAAAACTTGGCTGGGCGTTACGTATTTGTGGACCGGAAATGATTGGACAGAGAAGAATAAAGAGTTAGTGGAATGCATAAGCGCTGATATTATGGGTTTCGGGAATGGTGCTGAAATTGTCCTATTTGGTGACACGAATGCCTACAGAAAGGATTTAGATGGCTATACCGACAACAAGGGGAAGTCTATGCTAGACGTTTGTGAGCAACATAACCTTGTTATCGTTAATACAGGACTTAAGTGTGAAGGGCAGATCACGTGGGAAGTGGGAAACCGGCAATCGACCATTGATGACTGTCTGATGACAGAAGAAATTCACGATAAGTTGAGAGAAATGGTCATTGATGAAGGGTGCAGCAGCACAGGGAGTGACCATAAACGCATCATTTTAAGAATGGGATATGTAGCTGAGAAAGAGAGCAAGGAGTGCAAAATGGCCAGTCCAAATCTGAAGGCTGAACAAGTAGCAAATATAGTCACTAGAGTCGAGGAAGAAATTCGCAAATGACCTAGTAAAGAGTGGGAATATGGTGAGCTTCTCAGTGTAATAACGACAGAAATACGGAAAGAGAAACAATATGTTCGTTGGAAAGGAACAAAGAAACCGAAAAGCTGGCGGAACAGGGAGATACGAGAAGTGATCGCAGAACGACAGACAGCATCTCGAGAGCACAGGCAGGCAAAAAAGGCGCAGTTGCCGCAGGATGAAGTAACCAGTAATTGGGAAATATACTGGAAGAAAGAGTCTATGGTTCAAATACTGGTGCAAGCAAAATTAAAAGGTGAAAGTGAACGTTGGTTGTCAGAAATACGTGAGAAAAAGAAGGCCCCACCTAGAATATTTTGGAACCACATAAAATTATTAAGCAGGAAGTCAACAATAATGCAACATATCCTCGACGAAGATGCAAACAGACTGGAAGAAGAAGCGGCAATAAATTACATCCGAAAAATAACAGCCGAATCTTTCCAAAGTAATGAGGAGGTAGTATTTGAAGAAAGAAAGTGCGTGAAAGAGACCCAAGTGCAAAAGGAGCTCGTGCTGGCGAATTTCAACTGGAAGAAAGCGGAAGAGAAAATTCCCAAGCGCACAGCCACAGGGCTAGATGAGGTTCCCGTTAGGCTGATTAATGAACTAGGACCAAAAAGTAAGGAAGCTCTGGTGAAAGCAGTGGAACAAGCTTTAAAAGATAGACGAATACCAAACAGTTCACGAAAAAGTAGAATGAATTTAATTTATAAAGGCAAGGGGGAGAAAGGTAGAATTCACTCGTATAGATCGTTGACCATAACATCGTTAATATACAGGCTAGCAATGCAGGCAACCAAATTAAAGCTTCAAACATGGGCAGAGAATAATGGCATTTTGGGAGAACTTCAGAATGGCTTCAGAATAGGTAGGCGTTTAGACGATAACTTATTTATTCTGACTCAGTGCATTGAAATATCAAAAGTAGAAAGCGGACAGTTATATGTGGCCTTTTTAGACATTACAGTAGCCTATGACAACGTAGACCACAACATTTTGTGGGATATTCTGAAAGGGGAAGGCTTAGGTGACGATTGCCTACAGCTTTTGAGAGAGATTTACCTAGAAAATACCGTTTGCGTTGAATGGGAAGGGATGAGAAGCAAGGAGAAAATTCATGTCAACAAGGGACTGAGACAGGGGTGCCCTTTTAACCCCACTGCTGTTTATGGTGTACATGGGGAAGATGGAGAGGGCGCTAGAAGGAAGTAATATCGGGTTTAATCTCTCATACAAACAGGCGGATAGAGTAGTTGAGGAGCAGCTTCCTGGTGTATTTTATGCGGATGATATTGTGTTGCTAGCTGACAAACAAAGTGATTTGCAACGTCTGGCTAATATCTGTGGACAGGAAGGCAGCAATTTAGGTTTTAAATGTAGCTTTAGAAAATGAGGTGTTATGGTATTCAATGAAAACAGTGAACAGACAGTGGAGATACAGGGCCAGGAAATACCTCGGGTAACAGAATATAAACACCTTGGTATATGGATAAACGAGGGCAATAGATATATGGAAACACAGGAAAAAACAATAACAGTGAAGGGGACGCGAAATGCAGCCATAATGGAAGCACAGAGCGCTATGGGGATACAATTGATACGAAGTCCTCCGAGGTATGTGGAAAGGTGTAGTGGTTCCAGGACTTACTTTTGGAAATGCGGTTGTTTGCTTTAAATCAGGGGTACAATCAGGACTCAATGGGAACCAAAGGTCAGTGGGTCGCGTCGCATTGGCCGCTCACGGGAAGACTGCAAATGAAGCTGTGCAGGGTGATATGGGCCGCACTAGTGTTCAAATGAGGGAAGCTCGCAGTAAAATTGATTATGAAGAACGCCTGAGGAATATGGAAGAAAGTAAATGGGCTGGGAGAGTGTTCAGGTATCTGTACAGGAAAACATTGATTCACAATGGAGGAAAAGAACTAGGAAGCTTACCAGCAAGTATATGGCTTGTAGGCTGGGCAACACAGCCACAAAGACGGTCAAGCGTAAAGTCACAGAGGCTGAAATAGTCTCATGGGTGGCGGCAATGGAAAGGAAAAAACGAAATCAAGAAAGAAACAATTTATGCCAACTCAAAGGGAAGCTCATTACTTTTCGAAGCGAGATCGGGATGCCTTACAGCACGCACCTATAAAGCGAGATATAATAAGGTACAAGAAGCATGTGCTTGCTGCGGTAAAGCTAGGGAAACTATGGAGCATGTTTTATTGGAATGTGAAGACGTCTACCCAGGGGGCGATTTAGGCACCAGTGGCCTCCTTGAAGCCGTTGGGTTCAGCGGGAGCAGTGGAAAAGTAAACATGTCCGCAACAGGCATTAGTAAGAGGCGATTGAGGATTGGTGGACGAAAAGTAGGGAAACGACAAAAAACGGAGACGTGCAAAATCACAGTTAGCAATAGGGGATCAGAAAATTTGGGTGTGGGAGTTTATAGTGTTTCTTTTTTTTAATTTTTATTGTTTAACTTAGGGAGGACATTAGACAGTATAATAGCAAGAGCTTGGTGGCGCAACGCACCGCCCCATTCCAAAGGGGACGCTCATAACATCCATCCATCCATCCATCCATCCATCCATCCATCAAGATGTCTAGCGCGAGGTTGTGTTTGAGCAATCTCTCCGGCGCGCGCGCCGTGAAGTTTTGTCTGCCCCGCTTTTGTTTTCTTGTGCATGACGGATCCTGACGGCTCACCTGCGAATTTGTAGTTTTCTTGTGCTGACTCTACGTGGTGGCAAAACAACAGAGACATTGTTTGGCTCCTGGATGTACCACTGGATACGTCTCAGCCAGAAAAAAAAAAGGAAAAAAGGCCTCTCTCTTCGCCGTCCCCGTGGATGATGAATGCCGCCAGGCTTTGGAACCTTCCATTTCGCGAGCTGACAAGCCACTGGACAAGAACTGCGTTGTCTGTGAAGTTCACTTCGACGAGAGGTTTATATTTCCCAGCTACACACATGTAATCAACGGTGAAACAGTGGAAATTCCCCGTGATTGCTCTTCTCTAACACTCGATGCGGTTCCAACTTTGTTCCCCAACGTCCCTGCGTACCTTTCCAAGAAGCTGCCATCGAAGACAGACAGCTACTTCAACTTGATGTGTGCCGCACAAGTGAAAGAAGGACGATCATTTAGATGAGCGCGATGACAGCGTAGTTAGCGACGTCCCATCAACTTCGCATTGTGACAGCAGCAGCGCAGGCTTGGACAGTGTTTTAGAAGTAAGCCTCCCGAATAAATTCTGGGCAAGGCACATAATTGCAAGCGCTCCGAAAGTTGTGGCATTTTATGTGTGTGCGTCGAACGGCGAAACATTGTGTTTCAGAAGTTACTTCTGTGCTCTAGTGCTGATGTAGATTTCCACGGCACTGCGTATGTGCAGGGATCATTGGTGAAAAGCGTCAGTGTTAGCAATGTTATTGCTGTGAAGGAGTTGCAGTTTCAGATAGATGCAATGAGTCCTTGTGAAGGGTTAGAAATTCTCAGAATTTATAATACAAAAACAAAACACTAAGTTTATGGAGGGAAGTGTTAAAGCATCAGATGTTGCGTCATATCCCAAAACAAGACGAGGTGCTTGCAATGCAAGTACCTTCTGAAGTTGCTGCTGAATCAAGCCTCCTACAAACGCACACAAGGAAGACAGGCTAACTTGTCACGCAAGCTAGTAAGAAAAAATAAACAACTTCGTCGACAGAGGCGGAGCATTGGCAAGCTGAGTGACACGGTCAAAAAAATGAAACGGAACAATGAAGCTACGTCTACTGCTCATTTTGAATTAAAGTTGGCAAGCCTGTCAAGAAAGCAACAAGTGCAGGTTAGAACATGCTTCGAAGCTTCAACGAGGAAAGGCACAAATGGTTTGAATTTTGAGCAAGAGTGGATCTTGGAATGCATTGTTGTGCATATGAAGAGCCCACGACTTTATGATCACATTCGAAAGCACAAAGTAATGGTTGTTCCGAGCGCTTCATGCCTGCAGTCTTACGTCCGCAAGTACAAAAGTGGGTTTGGAATAAATGAAAAGGTGGTCGCCGCAGTAGCCGAGAAGGCGAAGGCCACTGACGTTCGACACAGAGCAGCCTTATTGACAAGAAAGAGTTCTCAGAAAACTTGAGGGTCAACAGAAATGGACTGATCGATGGATTCGTTGACCTCGGCAGCTACACCTCTGGAGAACAAGCAGGGGTCCATTGTGAACATGGGCTGGTGATTTTGTTTCAGCCATTCACCGGCAAATGGCAACAACTTCTCGGGGTTTTCGGCTCACGAGGTAATGTGAAAGCGGATCTACTGTCCAGAATAATTGTCGATACTGTGATCTGCTTTGAGAAATCTGGACTCTTTGTTGATTCCGTCACATGCGATGGCACTTCTTGGAATAGAAGCATGTGTAAAATTTTTGGCAGTAGCGGAAATATAAAAAATGCGCTGCCTAAAGTCCAGCACCTAGTGGATACAAGGAGATACCTACATTTCATTTCGAACTCCCCTCATCTTGTCAAATGTGTGCGTAATTCCATAGCATCGAAAGGCCTCTTGACACCTAATGGAAGAGTTGGCAACGAGTTCGTAAAGGAACCTTGGAAGTTTGACACTGTGAATGCAGTACGGCTGAGAGCAATGCCACATGTAACCATGGCTGTTTGCCAGCCAAATGGATTTGAAAAGATTCGAGTGAACCTGGCGTTTAGGTTCTTCAGCGACGAGGTATTGAGGGGCCTTTATATATACAAGAATGACGTGGAGACCCGCTATGGTCCTGGCAGTACAACGGCAACCTCATTGTTTGTATCTATGATGAGGGACCTAATTGATGCGCTGACGTCTAGGTACAGGCGGGAGGGTTTTAGACGAGGCAGTGAACAAGCCAAAAACATCAAAAACTTATTGGTTTTTCTTGATGTTTGGGACCAATCAATTGGCAAGCTGGGCGGTTTCCTGAGCCAAGGAACAGCTGAAGGCCTCTGCGTAATCCTCTCCAGCATACTCTCCCTGTTGACTTACGTCACAGAGGCATTAGGCTTCAATTATTTGACGACCTCACGTTTGTGACAGGACGCCCTTGAAAACCTATTTGGTATATTAAGGCAAATGTCAGCTTGCAATGACCACCCCACCCCAACGCAGTTCTTGATTTCTGTTAACTGCCCGAGTTTCTATAGCTTGGCCCTGTCACCTACCAGCATCAACACGTCACATGGAGTCCTGAGTAGCCTTCTTGACCCACGCCACTGCAAAAATTTGGTCGACATGCAGAGTAAGCTGGATGATCTCCTGGATGTGGGCCACCTAAATGAAGTTCACGAGATGGTAAAGCCATGTGATGCGATGCCAGTTGGTGTGTATTCATTATTAGCTCAAGCACAACAGATAGACGATGGACTTAACTTCTTCACTTCACTTTGTTACCTTAAAGGCCCCCAGGATGGGGGGTATTACATAAGGGGTGAGTAGCCAATAAAATAAATTATATACACAATAGAAAGATGTTTAGGTACAAGTTTGCTCGCTGGTAAATATGTTAATTATACAGTTCAAAAACGTGGATGGACAGGTGATTGCGGCCATGTCGTGTGGAAGGCCGTTCCAGTACGAGGCTGAACGTGAGAAGAATGATGTGGCAAAAGTGGTAGTGTGCGCACGTGGACGGGCGACTTGAAAGGAATGACCAATGCGGAGTGAAATGCGTGCAGGAGGACTGATGTAGGGTGGATGATGAAGTGAGCTGTAAAAAAACCTATGCAATAAGTACATAGTGGCGATACGATGCCGACAAGCCAGGGTCGTTAAGCCGGATTCTGCTTTTAACGATGATATACTGACATTATATGAATAGCATGAATGGATGAATCTTGTGGCACGATTCTGTACTGATTCTAGACAGTTTGTTAGATATCTTTGGTTAGGGCTCCAGATGGCGGATGCATATTCCAGCTTAGAGCGTATGAGTGACTTGTATGCAAGCAATTTTAGGTTCGGTGGCGCCAGACGTAGATGACGTTTTAGAAAACCAAGGCTTCTGTTAGCAGATGGTATCACTCTAGTGACATGCGCGTTCCAGGTTAGATCGTTAGACAACGTTACGCCTAGGTATTTGTAAGACTCTGTTAATGCTATCGTGACGTGCGAGATTGTATAAGGGAACAGGAGAGGATTACGTTTTCGATGAAATGACATGAGTTTGCATTTATCGGGGTTTAGTTCCATAAGCCATTGGTTACACCAGTCCTGGATGCAAGTTAAATCTCTTTGGAGAGTTAGTTGATCAGAGGGGTTACTGATTGCGCGATAGATAACACAGTCATCGGCAAAGATACGAACGTTACAGGAGACCTGTGTTGGTAGGTCGTTAATATATACATTAAAAATAGAAGGGTACCAAGGAGTGACCCTTGCGGGACGCCTGATGTTACTGCAAGAGACCTAGAGGTTTGATTATTAACGTGAACAAATTAGGTATGGTTTGCCAGAAATTCTTTTATCCACTGCAGTACGTTATGATGCAAGTTTAACCAAAAAAGTTTTAGTAGCAAGCGCTTGTGAGGAACCTTGTCGAAGGCGTTCGCGAAATCTAGGAAGATTGAGTCAGTTTGAAGGTTAGTATCAAGGACCATGTGCAGGTCATGGACAAAAATAGCTAATTGGGTTTCGCAAGATATGTTCTTACGGAAGCCGTGTTGAGAAGGATGAAAGAAATTAATAGAGTCAAGAAAGTCCATTGCGCAAGAAAAGATTACATGATCCATGATTTTGCATGGCACACTTGTTATAGTGATGGGGCTATAATTAGGGGGCGATTCTTTGTTTGCACGAAGAACTCTGTGCGTTCACTTCGTTCTTGTCTATTGTATTTCTGTTGTACCATAGTTCATGAATTCATGAGGCTGCACAGGAGACGAACGATACTCCCACCAAGGCCCCGATTTCGCATCTAAATCTATGCGGCATGAAGGCAGTGTCAACAGGAGGACACTAGAGGCGGTGAGGGCTAAAAGCCAACTAAGGATCATTGTAACAATGGGGTGATTTATAAAGTTTACCAGAAAAGGCAGCTTTAAAGGCTAGATAAAATTGGCGCTTGACGCAACCAAACATAAAAAAAAGATGCTACAGAAAGAAAATACAGAAACATTAAAGTGCAGGAAAGAATCACTACAATCGTCAATCGTGCATGCCAGCACCTTTCAAGAAACACTATTCTTAATCAGATAGACAGACTGACAGCTTGCTTATGCAAGCATGTTCTTCCAGTTTGTTTCCACTGGGAAACAAAAAATTGAGTTTCTTGGAAACTAGCCGCATGCGCACTTTGTGATCGCAATGTATTTTTTCCTGTTTTTTTTATTTATTTTTATTGTTTAACCTAGGTAGGACATTAGGCAGTATAATAGCAAGAGCTTGATGGCGCATCCCACCGCCCCGTTCCAAAGGGGACGCTATAACATCCATCCATCAATCCATACATCGCTAGGGAGCTTCCATGCGCACGCGCATGCATCATATTGCCCGCGTAGCGGCTGTTACGCGCCTTTTTCCCGTCCGTATATTGCTTTTGTATGGATCGTGTTTATTGCTGATGCACTGATGCACTGGTGACATGGGGAAGAGCTTCGTGCTGTTTTGTAAGACAGGCTACAAGTCTTGTGCGGTAAAGCTATCACTTTTCAAGCCACCGAATGAAGACGCCAGGTTGGAGGCATGGAGAAGAGCAATCCCGCGCAAAGATCGCGTGCTGCAGCGGACGGGCCGTGTGTGTGAGAAACATTTTGCTCCTCATTTTATTCTAAAAACGTGGTCCTCCGAAATAGACGGTCACGTTATGATGTCAGAGAATAGAAGATCCGGCCTAACAAAGGACGCTGTGCCTTCAATTTTCGAAGGAGCACCACGTTACCTTACCAAGAAGATCAAGAGTCCCCGAAAAAAAGTGACGCGGATAGAGAAACCTGCGGCAACTTCTATGCGTCTTCCGAATTACACCAGCATGTCTGAGGGCTCATCACATGGTGCGGAAGTGTCGAAGACCGCAGCCACAAGCCATGAAGAGGAAAACAGCGATTGCACTGAAGCTCTAAACCACTCTTCATTCGAGGGCTTGTTCGACTTCACAGCAAACATGTGCTTACCAAGGTATCGTGGGCAGTACATCGGATCAACGAAGAGGGGATCAAAGACATTCTGGTCATTGATGCTCACATAGTGTACAGTGACGGAAGCTGCTGTATATTTTATAGGAAATCTTTGCACGTAAGCTCAGACATGGCGATCCAAGCCTACATTTTCGACAGGCCAGTCGACCGCACAGCAATATGAATAAGCCCGCCGGTCTCAACAACATCTGAACTTGAACGCATGGTAAAAGCTTTTGACAATGTGAACGTTTGCTGCCGCGGAGGAAGTTTAAAAAGCTTTCCGTCTGGTAGAGACAAAAGGGGAGACAAAACAAGTACTCGTTATTATCGCCTGCAGGTGGCATATGTCGGCCAGGCAGTGGCCTCCACAAAACATTGCAATTGCATGCAGATCACCAAATGGCAAGGGCAAAGCAGAAGGTACCGCTTCAATGGATCAGGCTTTCTGCTTTGAGGAAAGGTGTACCGTCTGCCCAACTTGAAAGAATCAACACATTGCGCCATGAAAAAGCCACTGCACTGCAGTCTCGAGCACGATTTTTAGCGCGAAACAAATTGCTTATGAATCAGCTTAAAAAATATCAGCAAGAATTCGCCAAAGTGAAAGAGGAAGGGCTCCCAGAGAAGCTAGAAAGTGTTGATTTACCTGCAGCGCAGTTGCTTCTTGTAAAGGAGTGCATTGCTGCAGCTGAATGCACGACGAAGCAGAACAGAAGATACATTGACGACTGGTTGCTGCTGTGCCTTTTGTTAAACATCCGAAGCCCTGCGGCATACTCTTTCCTGCGCAGCATTGCCATATTACCTCTGCCGTTCATTTCCACTATCAGGATGTACATCAGCTTAGTCGGGCTGAAGTGTGCTTTTGACGACGGGTTTTTTAAGGCCCTTAAACTGAAAGTTGCCCCGAAACCAGCATTTCAACCACGAGGGATCCTCATTCTTGACGAGATTCAAGTTAGAAAGGAGATCACGGTGAACTGACGAACAATGGCATAGGCCGGGCTTGTTGTATTTGGTGAGAAGAACAGCCAAAGCAATGCGCCGGCTGATCACGGGCTTGTTTTCGCCTTCGCACCGTTTGGGAAAAAATACTTGCAGCCAGTGGCTGTGTTTGCCTCCAAGGGACCTACGAGCTGTGCTGTGCTACGAGCTAGTAGCTGTGCTCCTAGCACAGCTACTGCTTCAATGAAATTGCACGCTTAGAGGAAGCGGGCCTTTTTGTTGATGGAGTTGTTTGTGATGGCGCCTCTACTAATAGAGCAATGTGGAGACAGCTTGGAATGAGCAGTGCTCTGGGGCATGTTCTAAATTCCTTTGAGCATCCACTGGATTCATCGCGAAAGGTGCATGTCTTCGCAGCTGCACCTCATCTCTTCAAGTGCATACGCAATCGTCTCTATGACAAAAAAAAGGGTTGAAGAAAGGCGGAAAGTTCATTAAATGGTCTTGCTACGACGCCCTGTTTGTATCAGACACCAAGAACGCAACTGAGCTGAGAGTATGCCCAAAATGTACTTACAACCATGTTCATCCTTCTGACGGGCTTACAATGAGAGTGAAATTGGCAACCCATATTTTCAGCAATTCAGTAGCAAAAGGAAATTTCTGTTACGCACGCAGAGGAGCACTGCAGCTGTTTATGTCCGAGCCGACCGTTGAGTTCATAATCTTTATGAACAACTTATTTGATGCCCGGAACCGGCGCTTTCCAGAAGAAGGCCTGACTATGGACGACCGCACGCCAAGTTTCATCCTAGACGCCAGCGCTCGTTTCTCCCCTGGCGGAACGATTTCATCTCCAACGGGTGTAGGTTTCCGCCGCCGCTTCCCTTAGCGGTCGTGCCCGCGTTCAGTTCGCGCTGCGCGCGAAACGTCTCTTGTTTGCGACGGCGCCTCTTCGGATGACCGGAAATTATTATTGCGTTGTTTACTGTCACGACAGCAATGTAAACACGAAAGGGTTGGTGCCACCAGTGAAATTCTGCCGATTCACAAGAAAATGGTACGAAAAAAGCAGACGACAGACATGGATTACTGCGGTGCGCCGAGTGAAGTAAACAACTGGCAAACGAAGCGAGCGCGTTCATTAATCACTCCTGAGTGTATGACGGTTTTTATATGTAACCCACATGAATTTAAAAATTACTCGGTACATAATTCTTTTATTCATATAAAAACTTTGAGTTGTTCGACGAGCGCTTGTCTTGTCTTCTTTCTCGTGTTTCGTTTGTGTGTGCGCTGCCAAAAAATGGAAACCACTTCTGTTGTATGCGCTAGCAGTGGCCGAAGTTCACGCGTGCCGAGAAATTAAATACATGCACGATGCATTGAACATGACCGGAGTTCATTCCCGCTTCACCACTGCATCGCTCGATCGACTTACTGGACGATACACGCCCGCGTCTTGGTCGCGACGGCATTGCTGAAGCAGGAATGATTACTAATACTTTCAACTTCCGTCTCTTGGGCACTGTTAAAAAATGGCCAAGCTGTCTACATTGCTGCCTCTATTCCATATTGTAGGGGACGTACTAGTTAAAGTTGTGTGCGCATGTCGTACTTGTGCTATGCAGCGATATATCTTTTTATTTCCGCACAGTGTCTATGGAAGTCCGTTGTCGCCATCAGAGACAACACGGATTTGTAGCAAACATTGTGAGACACTGCAAAAATGACTTTAGCTCGTATGTGCCGCATCGTATGTGCTGACGATTTTTGCAGCGGCACATACGATGTCGTTTACAATTACCTGCTCAGCGTCACTTACACGGTTAAACAGACGCTGCCCTTTTGCAGCCATAAAAATATACGTCAATCGTATCGATCTTCTTAAAGGCAAATAGAAGCGTGTACAGTCTGTTTCACACTTAGGGGAAAACTCGGAACGTATTGCATCGCGATGCGGCAAGCAATGGAGTCGTGCGGTGGCAGCAGCTCGAGCAGGCGCAGACGCTCGAGGGGCGGTGTCGTGATCTGCGTCGTCTGCTAGGGCGGCGCGCGCTGGCCACATTGTCGGGAAGCGTGCTACTGTCAGGGGCAGTGCACCGATTTCATCGGTACTGCGGGAGCGGAGCTTATATTCTTTACTAAATGTTGTGCGAAGCCAAACTCCGAGGCAATGAAGGCATTGGTGATAATGGAGTTCCACAAACTTCTTTTGACAGCATGCTTCGTTTGTTCTTTCGAAAGGCCGGGGTACTGAGCGCGTGCACGTATATTTCTTCACTGTGTGTGCTACCGTAATAAGCAGTGACAAGACGCACCAAGATGTGCGCGGAACGTGCTCAGTCTTTGCTTGACTCGAAAGCAAAACAAAGCACTCAACAATGCCAACTATGGGGGTCGAACACGATGAAACAAACGGATACGATTAAAGAAATGTTTTAGGTTAAGACAATGAGCCGGAAGTGATTTTTCTCGACAATCATTCACTACACCAGGCAGACCCTGCCCGCCGGCGGTGAATCGGACACGTCATGCTTGGAACTTCAGTTAGTATCTCGTCATGTCCCCAGCGGCAGCGATGACAGCGCTCATCCTGGAAGGCAGTGAAGTGTAGAATGACTTGATCAGGGATGTCTTCATTCGCAACACGTCTCAGTCGCTGACAATGGTAGATCGAAGCCTATCCTCGGGGGCGACTGATAGAGGGGTTGTTGCGCCAGTGATACTTTCAACGAGCCCCAGACATTTTAAATGATGTTGGCGCGCGGGGATTGAGGCGGCCACTCCAAGAGAGTGACTGCGCGCTCTTCCGGCAGTTCTTGCACAACAGGAGCAGTGTGGATCGGCGACCTATCGCGTTAGAATATACAGTCGCCTTCCAGAAACGGGCCGTCAAGAATGTATGGAATCAGTACAGCGTCTATGACTGCCCTGCACCTTTCAGCGATGAACTTACCTTCGAGGCGTATCAGTGGGCGTCGCACAACGCTTAGTAAAGAATACCGGCTCATTTCACGCAGTAACCATGATATCGGCGCCCTGCAACTGACAGTAGAACGCTTCCCGACAATGCGGCCAGCGCGCGCCGCCGTAGCAGACGACGCCGTTCAAGATCCCGCCCCTCGAGCAGCTGCGCGAGCTGCTGCCGCCGCCTGACTCAAGCGCTCGCCGCATCGCGATGCAATGCGCTCCGAGTTTCCCTAAATGTGAAACAGACTGTAAATCGCCCTTCAAATGAAATGTCCACGCGCACACACGTAGGCACACACCGCGCGCGGCACGAAACGTACCCAAACACGCGCAGTGCAGGAGGCAATCAAGGCGGTGCGAACGAGAGATGGGAGAGGGGTAACACCCGCTATTAGAATTTTGCTTCGCATGCGGCGCTCTCAACGCCGGCGCAGCAGCGCCGCTCTCGGCGCCGTTCTTGTCCATAGACTGCAATGATCTTAAAGTTCTTGAGAGTGCCTCTGATTGGCTTGACGAATGGGAGTAAGAAGCTGCACAAGGAGAAATTCCTCAAAATCTCTTCCTAAGCAGGTCAAGTGCGGCAGGATTAAGGGTGACGCTAAAATCTGCTCGTGAGCTGTCAATCTACCTGTTAACAAAGTGCGATTTCAAGTATGTCCTGACCGGAAAAATGAATCAGGACCCATTGGAATGCTTTTTTGGTGTTATTCTACAAGCGGGTGGCTAAAACGAACATCCAACTTTCCCAACGCTCTTGCAACTGTACCGCAAGCTGTCGCTTTACTCCCTCCTGAAGCCACCACAGTTTGGTAACTGTTCAGCTTCCGAGAAAGAACAATACGGCGTTATGACTTTGGCTGACTTGAAGAACGCATATAACAGCTCAGCATCGAAGGAACTGAACAAGCTGGACCAGCTGAAATAGCGGCTTGACGGCCTAATCGATGAAGGGAGCTGGGAGTGCGATTAAGGGTTTCAGTATGATAATAACGATGCAAGTGTTGTTGAATGTATAATTTATTATGTTACAGGGTTTGTATCCAGGAAAATTTTCAATCAGACCTCCTGCACTACGTGCAAGAAAGCACTGGAGGGTCATGAAGGTGCCCGAAGCTGAGCTCCTTAATTGCAAAACAAGGGGCAGACTCACGCACCCAAGCATGCACCTATTATCAGCTTTTTATGGAAGCTGAAGAACATTTCTCTAAATACGCAAATCGGAGAGATGCCTCCGATAAAAGAATTGATGCTGTGCTAGAGAAGTTCACTTTCACTTTCCCTTGTACTATCGACAGGGAGGAAATGCTCGCCAAGCTACTCCATTATTATATAAGCCTTCGTATGCGTCAGTACTGCCATCAGGTGAAACGTAAGCACGTTGAAAAAGGCCAGGACTTGCGTAACCTGTCCAAACCTGTATGACCACAAAGAGCCGAGCTGGGTGTACTGTTTGTTGTTTTGATTGTATGCACAACAGTGGTATTTCGGTGTTCCGTGCGTAATCCAGTCTTGCAGTGAATACTTTTTGCTTTATGTATGAAACATATAAACATATAAACATATAAAGTTCTACCTGCGTTATAAATTTTTCTGGACTGCGGAAAACACCCACTACCATCCTCACAGAAATCGCATGCAGATCTCGCGTAACCGAACTAAGGCATGCGTTCAGCCGCTTTCACACACAGACATTCATTTCCCCATCGGTTGGCCGTAGCCGCTGGACTCTCAAACGCGACTGGTAACCTGCTGCGCCCTTCATCTCATTCTTGACTGAGAAATAAACTCGGTTCATGTTATAACCGAGACAAGTTGCAAACTATGTAATATTGGCCTTCTTGGTTCCCGCTCCACCAAAGCTTCTCCGTAGCGTTATCTGTCGTCTTGCGCGATCGTCGATAAAGGGGCTTTACGCTCGGCCTGATCAGCGGACAACTTTTTCAGAGATAGCGATGATTCACAGTATAACAAATGCCGAAAAAATCAGCTGATGACCGCAAGTTTTCCTGGAGCTGCATACGGAGACGCTGTGCTAAAGCCATAGAATAAAGAACCAACTTTAGAGAAGGAAAACTGTACCTTCCGCAGTCGTTTGAAAATAAGCAGCGGCAGCGCATGGAACTTAGGTGGACGCCAGATGACGCTGCTCAATCCGGAAGCTGAAGTGCACTTTTTTTTAGAGCAAAATCTAATATGGCCGCTTTTTGCTGGTCGCGTACGCTGGTACATGCCGTGCTTTCCCTGCCGGCTATGCGGCATGCCTCAATGCCTTGGCTGCCGCGTAGCTGGTGCGTTCTAATTACCAGGAGATCAAAAAGCCTCTACTGACGCCCATACAAACAAGCCACACGTGAGTGAACAGAACGTGCGACTTTATTGGCAGAAGACACGCAGTGTACATTCTCGTGCAATAGCAGAATTAAAATTTGCATGTCGAGATACGCTGGAGTCATTGACGCGAGCTCGTACATGGTTCAGCGTCGTCGTCGCACATGTCGGTTTGGTAACGAGGGACAACCAGCGGCGCAAGCAGGTTGGGCAGAGTGTCCCACCAGTTCGCAGCGGCAGTCGCCGTTAAAGATGAGCAACTTCCATTGCGAAGCAATCGGGTGACGCAGGCATCTGCTGCCGCAGCCAACACAGCGACATGGACTACCCCGCGTTTTAGCGTTAACTCCTTTCCAACCTCCACGTTTCTTTTCTTTCGGGGGCCGCTAAAGTGTGGCTCACACTTGGTGGCCCACTTTGTCTCCATATGAACAAGTCGCTTTCGTAGGCATTGCCTTCATCAGCTACTTTTGCGGGCCTTTCCAACCATGTCGCTATCAACTTCATGCGCATCGGACTATGTAAGCACGTATGCTGGTCTCCTTTCATGCCTAATCGCGGCCGAGAAAGGCCAGAGGCACAATTTGCCCATAGCTGCAGCAGGAAAGGGCAAACGGGGAGCACAAATCACGGTGCATGAAAATTGGGAATTTATGTCGCTGGTGCAGGCTGCAGGAGGGAATGCTTACTTCGAGGTACTGCTTCCCAGTGCAACTGACCAGGCCGCCACATTCCAGAAGCATAACACGGCGACCATAACCAAGTGAGATAACAGCGAAATTAAACACAATCAATCACTGGATAGCGTTCAGACACTACGTTATACATTGGCTACGAACCATATGGCAACAGTGCGCATTCACGCACGCTGGTCTCTTACGGTACATTCAGCCGCCTAGCTACAGGCATAACGCTTGCCTTCGTCGCACGTGGTGGTCTGATAACGAGCGACAACCAGCAGTACAAACAGATTGGACAGAGCATCGCACCTGTTTGAACCGACAGTTGCCATTGAAGATGAGCTACTTGCATTGCGAAGCACTCAGGTGATGCAAGCATCTGCTGCCGCAACCAACACAGTGACATAGACACCCGGTATTTTAGCGTTAACTCCTTTCCAACCTGCACGTTTCTTTTCTTTCGGGGGCCACTAACCTGTGGCTCGCACTTGGTGCTCCTCTCTGTCTCAATACGGGCAAATCGGTTCCGCTGGCATCACCTTCGACCGCCACTTTTGCGGGCCTTTTCAACAATGTGGCTATGAACTTCGTATACTTCGAACCATGTAAGCACTTATGCTGGTCTCCGTTGTGAGGAAATCATGGCCGAAGTAGGCCACAAGCACAATTTTCCCATGGCTGCAGCAGGAAAGAACGAACGGAGAGCACCAGTTACTGTGCGTGTATACTGAGAGTCTATGTTGCTGTGCGGACTGCAGGAGCAGATGCTTACCTCGAGAGACTGCTTACCAACGCAACTGACCAGGCCCCCAGATCCGAGAAACGTAACACGGCAACTGCAACCAAGTGGGACAGCAAAACCAGATTCTGCAATCAATGACTTCAGTGTAGCATGTGGAAAGATCCAGGCTATCGAGGAAGAAGAGAAATCATCAACGAGACTAGGAATATGGAAAAACAGAAATCTTGCATTCAAGAGAGAAGCCACACTGCTCTGCAAGCATTGAAGGCTAAAAACATCAAGAAAAGTAAAATGGTGCATAGCACACGGTGTGTAGGTTAATGCAAGACATGCTGATGCTGCATCAGCTATTTCAGGAGAGGAATTGTGCATGACAACATACACCAGAAGATACTGCTACAGATATGGTACGCTACCAGACAGTGACTGGTATTAAGTATCAGAGAAGAATCGGTTGACCTTTATGTTTGGATGGGGATGAATGATCTGTAACGAGAATGGGCAAGGAAAAGTCTTGCATTTATAGAAAAAAATTGCACTTTGCACAAATGGAATTGATATGGCCAGGAAGCTGATTAAGGGCAAATTGACGGAACTCTTTTGACCAGCGTCGTCGGTGCTTGGTCAGAAGTTGCAGGTGCGTCTTGAACACGAAGAATTTCTAGAACGTCTTTTTTAGTTATCTGGATGACTCGGCCAAATATCTATGCTGGTGGAAGGGTGGCTGAAGCTCTTTTCAGTCTTGACACAGTCCGCTGCAGACTTGAAATCCCAATTCTTCTGTTTGCGCTTCTTTGTTCATTGTGTAAAAGCCTTGCAAATTCAGCTCCAGCCCATCCCTGTTAGTGTAGATGGGAGCTCCTGTGATGACCAAGATGGGCTTGGCATAGACTCTGGGGGGGGGGGGAGCAGAACAGTGACACACGAGATACAGCACATATTAGACAAACTCATGCAGTGTTTTCTTTTATGTTCGCACCAATTATACTCAATATTAAATTTGAAAAAAACATTCATATCTGCCGCAAAAAAATGACATGTATCTCAAGACTAGCAAGCCAATACAGCATATGTCAAGCATTATTTATTTCTGAACCAGGTCTTGTTTACCTTGTAGTAGCAGCCAAAGTCCACAAAATGGCCTTGTTGTAGCAAGCAGCAGCTTATGTTTAGTGCGTGAAGTGTGTTGCTTTATGCGGGTGCCGTCCTCATTACTGCATGTCTGGAACAGAAATTATTACTGCATCAGAAATTGAAAAAGCATAATTTTGCAATATGAAATGCAATAAGGTGTGACATATATATTGTAATTGTTTGCGACTACAGCACACATGCAAATGTACACTGTCTCTTCTAAGGTGCTTAAGCAGCATGTTAAATAAATATTACTATTGTCCATAAAATTGATGTCAGCCTAACTACAATGCATGTCAACAGCTGAAGTTGCAGAAGTTGCAACTTCAGCTCACAAACGAGAACATTTGTGCGCTCAGTTATATACTAAAGAAATCACACTGCTGGTTCCACAAACAAATGCATGAAAGTCATGAAGCTATTGGAACTGATCCATTATTTTTCTGCACGTACGTGATGCACCACTTCACTACTGCAAAAATAAATCCCCTGCGGTAAACCAAACCGAACAGCAAGAACATTTGGAACCAACAAGTACGAAATATGGGTGAATTATCATGCTTGCCAACTGATTATTACATTAAATTCTCTACTTTCACTTCCTTTTACCAAAGGATTATTCGGTTTTGTGGACAAAAAAAGTTGCCGGCGGAACGAAAAACAGTTTTATATGTATATTGATAAGGCTACTCAGTCACCTATGGCCACGGCTACAATGAGATGAAAAATGCGGCGCGCGTTCTAATATCGCTCTCTTTCTTTCCTGATTGTGTGTGTATAACGAAAGCCTCGTAGGCAAAGGTTTGTTTAGGAAACAGCAACGGAGGATCCTGACTGCCCATATGAAATGCACGATCTAGTTAGTTAACGTGTCACCGCTTGTAAGTTGATGAGACGAATATTATATAACGATTCAAGCAGCGGTGTTAAACGACTCACTGTTATTGCCGTTGTCAGCCGCAGCAGAATTCAGCTCCGGTTTCGATGCAGCCGTGTTCCGAATGGCTCACTGCCGAAACCTAGCTTTCGGGCTTACATGTCCGCTAGCAAAGACGTCAATTCACCGCAAGTTAAATAACGCGAGGCATTGAAGCGCAATGAACTTGTTCTAGCAGCAAAGAAGCAACCAGTCTAAGTGTACGAACGAATGAATCCGTGCCGCCGTGCACTCGAAAATACCAGTAAAAATTTTAAATCCATGCCAGAGGTCACGTGAAAGATCGATGATGCCGAATGCTATTTGCGTTTATAGTGACTAAGAAACAACAAACTTACTAATAAATAGTGCAATATCTAATTACCAATGATAATTTTGCCCTTTTTTATGCAATGGAAATGCTTCGGTAATTCTAAGAGAAAGTTTATAAAATAAAATTGCACTTATTACGGCGCCTCTATTGGGAAATATTGGAACTAACGTAAGCATCCCGAAGGGATTATACTATGCTGATTTTATTGACAGCGCCGCGTGGTCAATTTTTTCGCCTTCTGGGGCCATTTGTTGAACTTGAGAGTGTGCTACCCCTGCTAAAGCCCTGAATGGCGCCGCTACGGATTAGATTGAATTTAGTGGCCTCGCCATTTGTAACGGGTGGGCATCACCATGAAAGAGTAGCGACGCCCTGGCCTTGGTCGGTAACAATCAGGTACACGCACACATAAGCACAGTCACACATGCATTCACACACACTATCAATGTCAATCAATATCAATGTTTGGCCGTTAATGTGCGCGCACTATGGTCCACCACTCATTGAGTCGACTCTTGGTTGTGGTAGTTGTGGCCACTTGGTCCCCGCCGCTAGATGGAACGCTGGGGGAGAAGCCAAGCGTTCGCGATTGTGCGGTGCCATATATAGGCGCTGGTTCTGTGCTGGCTCGAGCAGTGCAGAACTAAATGTTCAATTGTCTCTTCGTCCGCATCACACACTCTGCACATAGCGCTTCCCACTTCGTCGTCAAGGCGCCGGCGGTAAACTAGAGTTCTGAGAGCGCCGGCTCGTGCCTCGAAGAGGAGGCTGCTGGCTGCACTGTTGTCGTAGAGGGGTTCCACACGGATCTCTTGTTTGTAGCCCCTATAGAGTTTCAGTGTGGACTTACCCTCCATTTCTCACTGGCAAGTGTCCACCTCCGTCTGTGGCACCAGGGTCTCGAATGCTTTGGCCCACTTTCATTCGGTCTCCTCCTGTACAGGGCTCGAGAAGCAGCCGTATTTCTTAGACAGCTGCTGCAGCCTTTTCGTCCCCCTCGGGCAGATGCCATTGCGGTGTGTATAATCAAACATACGCCGTGCCCAGTGATTTGCTGTATCAGGCGCAACTTGCCCTCGTACGTCAGCTTACTGCGTGCCTCGCACGCTTCCAACCAGGAACAACCGAGGTCACTCTGGCTTTCCTCATTTGCCACGTTGCCGTGATAGCCCGTAGCCAGTCTCCCTACAGCGCGCTGGCTGCGTTCCAGCCATTCTCGGGTGTGCGCTGTGGGGCATACGACTGCATTGGCAAACGTCAGTTCAGGCACGTGTACGGTTTTCCACAGCTCTCGCACGATGATGAAGCGATTGAATCCCCACAAGCACTTCCTGCGGAGTATTTGGCTGACTCGCTGGGATGTTCTTCTCAGACGCTTTTCATGGTGTGCCGTATAATTTTGTTGCGTGCTTAAGCTCGCACCGAGGTATCGGTACTCAGTTGCCTGGGGTAGTAGTCCTCCGCATGGCAGTGTCAGCGATCCGGGTGCCTCAGGGCCAGAGAAGGCAATCACTGCCGATTTTTTTGTGTTAAACTGCAGTCCCAGTGGCGCTAAGGCTTCGGCACAGCTGGTGATGAGGGTCTGCAGATCGCCACAACAGGAGGAGGAGGAGGAGGAGAAACATTTATTTAAAAAAAAAGAAAGGACAAGCAGGTGTCTTTCTGCTTGTGCGGGAGGCGCCCTTAGTCCAGGGCTCCTGCGGCTCTTGCTTTCTCTCGGGCCCGCCGCACCAGTTGCTGCTGGTTACGAGGGTCTGAACTAGTCAGCACGGCCTCCCACTGCTCGGGTGTGGGGTTGGGTATTTGCGGGGCCGCCTTCACGTTGGGGCACGCCCATGTGGTGTGATATAGGGAGGCGTAATCATTACAAAGGGGACATTTGTATGAATATAGTGTAGGGTGGATTGCGTGTAGTCTGCTTAAATGTGGGTATGTATTGGTTTGTAGTTGTCTCCATGTTACGGCGTCTTCACGTGGGAGGGTCTTGCGTGGAGGTGGGTATTGTCGCCTGTTCAATCTGGGGTGTTGCAGTATGGCGTTGTATTGTAAAGGTACGGGCTCCATGGATGCGTCCGTATCCCTCTCTTGTGGCGCCCGGGAGGCATGAGCTCAGGCTACAGCGTGCGCACGCTGATTTCCACGGAGGGACTCGTGTCCTGGAGTCCACACTATTTCAACGTCCGGGAATTCGGAGGCTTGTTTGAGGAAATCGGTGGGCGATTGAAGATATTCGACCTCTCGCGTAGCTACGGCAAGCTGCCTGGGAGTCGGTAATAATTGTGATGTACTCCTTGGTCAGACTAGAAGTGATGGCCAAGACGATGGCTGTCTCCTCCGCTACGAGGGCGCTGGCAGTGCGGACCGTCATCGAGACCCCCTCTTGTAGGTTATAGTCGACAACGCTGGCCGTCATGGCTGCTTTTTGGGGGTACTGCGCGGCATCTGTGTATAGTGTGGTGGGTAGACTGCCATATTTTGTCTGTAGAGTTTTTGCGCGAGCTTGGCGACGATCGGCATGATGTTCCGGGTGCATGCTTCTGGGGATAGGGGCTACCTTGATCTGCTCCCGGAAGTTGGGGGCCAGATGGATTGCTTGTTCGTGGCCTTTGCAGTGTGTGGGGTAGCCTAGGCGAGCTAGGACTGTTCTTCCTGTTGGTGTGAGGGCTAGTCGTTCTCGTTGGCTTGAGAGGTGGGCGTCTATAATTTCTCTTATAGTATTATGGACTCCTAGGGCTTCAAGCTTGAGTGTCGCTGTTCCCGGGGGTAGGCCGAGCGCTTTCTTGTAGGCTTTCCGAAGAAGTATGTCTAATTGATCTATTTCCTTGCGAGTGAGGGGCAAGTACGGGGCAGCGTAGGCAATGCGGCTGATTATCAGGGCCTGGACGAGCTGTATTATGTCGTCTTCTTTCAGTCCGTACTGTTTGGTGGTGATACGACTGACCATTCGCATGATCTGGAAGGTGGTCTGCTTGAGACGTTGGATGATGTATGCGCCTCCGCCGTCCTGTTGTATGTGGAGTCCGAGAATGCGGACGCGGTTTACTGTGGGTATTTCTTTGTGGTCGAGGGTGAGTGCGATTTTTAGTAGTTCATTAAGTTTTCTTCGGGATTTCTGTCGAACGACTAATAGTTCTGACTTCTCGGGGGAGCACCGGAGACCACTTGTTCGTGCATATTGCTGGACGACGTCGGTCGCTTGTTGAAGGGCGTCTTGTTTCTCTCCTTCGGAACCAACGGTGGTCCAAATAGTGATGTCATCGGCGTATATTGCATGCCTGATTCCTGGTATTGCGTTGAGTTTGTCAGGTAATTTCATCATAGCAATATTGAAAAGAGTGGGTGATAGAACAGCACCTTGTGGTGTTCCTGTGTTGCGGGTAGGTAACGTCGGCGTTCTGAGTGAGCCAATGCCTATTGTGGCCGTGCGGTTGCTTAGAAAGGCGCGTATATACTTGTAAGTATTACGACCACAGTTCGTGAGACTTAGGTTTGTAAGGATGGTATGGTGAGCCACATTGTCGAAAGCTCCTTTGAGATCGAGTGCTAAAATCGCTCGGGTGTTGTGCGGTGAGATGTGTTCAAGGACTTGTTCCTTCAGCTGAAGAAGGATGTCGTGGGTAGAAAGGTGGGGCCGGAATCCGAACATTGTTTCAGTAAAGAGGTCGCTGGATTCTAGGTAAGGTTGAAGCCGGTTCAGAATGACATGTTCCAGAAGCTTGCCTAGGCGTGAAGTCAGTGAGATTGGTCTCATATTTTCTAAACTGGAGAGTTTGCCTGGCTTCGGAATGAGTATGATGCCCGCGTGCTTCCAATCAGCTGGTAGTGTACCCGCTTCCCAGTGATGATTAAAGAGGTCAGTAAGAGATTGAATGGTGCCATCATCCAGATTGCGCAGGAGCTTGTTATTTATTTTGTCCTTGCCTGGGGTGGTGTTTCGTGTGAGTGCATGGAGTGCTTGTTGCACCTCAGTGATAGTGATCGGCTTGTCGAGGTCGTAATTGTCGCTGCCGCTGTATGTTGGAGGTTGTCCTTGTGCAGGTTCGAAATCGCCTATGTACCGCGCCCGCAACTCCTCCAGGATTTCGTCATCAGAACCCGGATGGTTGTGGAAGATACGCTGGATTGTTTGCTGGCTAATTGCCTTGCTTTGTGTGGGGTCAAGAAGATGACTTAGGAGCGACCATGTTTTGGCCGTGCTAAGATTACCCTGCAACTTGTTGCATAGTTGTCGTCAGTTGTGACGGGTGAGCTCCCCAGCATAAAATTCCGCGGTTGCCGTGAGTTTCTCTATACGTAGTTTCAATTTACGATTATGTTTTTGGCGCGTCCATCTCCTAACAAGGCCTCGACGTGCTTCCCAGAGGTGAGGAAGGTGCGGGTCTACGGCCGGTATGTCTGTGGTGAGTGTGATCTGTTTTGAATGTGTGATCTGTTTTGAACGTCTTAATGGAGCTCTCGTACCCACTGCTCGAGATCCGTAATACCCGTTGAGGAGTCGTCCGCTTGCTCTTTGCGAAAAGCTGTCCAATCTGTGAGTGTTGTCTTTTTTATCGGGTGGCGTGCATGCGTAACGTTCAATGTGGTGGCAAGTATGCAGTGGTCACTGCCCAGGGTTTCCTCCGTGTTGTGCCAGGCTGCTTGCTGTATCCCTTTAGCGAGGGTGAGGTCAGGGCATGTATCTCGGGAGACGCTGTTTCCTAGACGTGTGGGGTATGCGGGGTCTGTGAGGATGATGAGACGGTGCTGCTGTATCGTGCACTGGAGGGCAGTGCCTTTTGATGTGGCTGTCGAGTAGCCCCATGCCTGGTGAGCAGCGTTGAAGTCGCCTAAAATCAGCAGACTATTATTTTTGGCTATGCCAATCGCTTTAGTGATCAAGTAGTCGAACTTGGCCTGCTTCTGCCTGGGTGGGCTGTATATATTCAGTATGAAAGGGCTCTTTCGGCCTCGTTGGAGCGGCAGGATCTCAATTAGGTTATGATTGACGTCACTGCCGTCTATGGTGTGTTGTGTGGTTGTGAGCGTTTTAGCTGTAAGTGTGACCACGCGGCTTTCAGGCGTGGTGGTATGTGTGTTGTAGCAAGTTTGAGTTGGGTGTGTGCCTGTTTCCTCTAGTGCGATTACACTTGGTGTCGTTTTGGAGTTACCTATGTACTGTGTCAGTGATCCTTGCTTGCGCTTGTAGCTGCGGCAATTCCATTGCCAGATTATGAGTGGGTTTTCGTTCTTGTGGTGTGTTTTGCTATTCGTCCTGGCTGACGGGTGGATTGGCAGGGTGTCCCTGCTCTACTTCCTGTTGTACTAGTGTTCTGACTTTCTTGCGTCGCTGATCTTTTGCGAGCCGTGTTTCTTCAATAACACTTGCCAGTTGCTGGATGCTTTCTTGCATTGCAAGAAGCTGCCGTTGCAGTACATCAACTTTCTCCTCGACTTGTGCGATTTCTGTCGGTTCTGCTGATTCCGCGAGAATCATGGGTTCAGAATGCTCCGAAGATGATGGCATTGAGGGTGCGGTTATTGGTGTGGAATGCTGAGTGGCAGTACGAGTCACGTATAGTTCGGAAATCTGCGTGCGAAGTTTGTTGTTTTCTTCATGAAGGCGTTTGTGTTCGTCTCTGATGGCCTTTAGTTCAGCTAGAATTTGCAGTGGAACATCAGTATTGTGTACGGGTGAAGAATTATGTGGGGTGGGTGCTGTGTGTAGTCGTGATGAGAGGGTGTTGTCTTGGCGGACAGTGTGAGAGGAGAAAAGCCGTGCTGACCAGCTCACCGCTTGTGATCCCGGTACAGCAGGTCCGCTGAGGTTCCGGGTCGCTCCTTGTGGGTTCCGCGAGCAGGAGCGAGACCTGGAGCGGGAACGCTTCCGTTGCTGGTCTGTACGTGACCGAGTCTTCGACCGTGAGTAGTCCCGGCGGCTGGTCCTTTGGGATGCTCAGGATGCCTTCTTCAGTCAATCAGGGCACTCCTTGGAAGCCGTAGGATGAGGCCCCTGGCATAAGGCGCACCGGGAGTGACAGGGGTGGTCCTGAGTGGGGTTCCGTGTACCACACTGGGGGCATACGTTTGCTTCTGGAGTTGGGCATACATCGGACCGGTGGCCGACTTGGTGGCAGATGCGGCAGAAATGCGTGGTTGGTTGGTATGGTTTGCATCGTACTTTACCGCTGTAGTATCGCACGTAGAAGGGTACAGCCTTGCCAGTGAATGTGATCACTCCCGCAGCGGTTTGTCCGAGCATACGGGCATGTAAGATTTCTCGGTCAGGTGCATAGAGCTCGTTTAGGAGGACTTCTGTGGGAGTTCCTGCGGGAATGCCGTGAATGACACCTTTGACGCAGCTGTCGGGTGCCGCCACGTATGCCGTGACTGCAAATTCTCGACCGCCCAGGTGAATTGTAGTGATGTGACGGATGCTCATAGCTAGCTCTTCGTTTGGTGTGCTAGCAATACCGATGTTTTGTACTGGGTCAATTCTTACAGTAAGGGTCCGTACGTTCTCAGTAGTTGGGTGCTGACATGCCAGCTTGATGCCTTCAGCAACCTGTGGCGTGGTCCAGGTGGCAAGGTTGAGTCCCTCTCGGGGGCGGATGATTAGCTTGAGGTCGTTTCGAGGCAGCTCACTGACTTGGAGAGGCAAAGCTGAAGGGTGGGTCTAAAAATTAATCTGCAGAAAACTAAAGTAATGTTTAACAGTCTCGGAAGAGAACAGCAGTTTACGATAGGTAGTGAGGCACTGGAAGTGGTAAGGGAATAAGTGTACTTAGGACAGGTAGTGACTGCGGATGAGGATCATGAGACTGAAATAATCAGAAGAATAAGAATTGGCTGGGGTGCGTTTGGCAGACATTCTCAGATCATGAACAGCAGATTGCCATTGTCCCTCAAGAGAAAAGTTTATAACAGCTGTGTCTTACCTGTACTCACGTACGGAGCCGAAACCTGGAGGCTTACGAAAAGGGTTCTACTTAAATTGAGGACGACGCAACGAGCTATGGAAAGAAGAACGATGGGTGTAACGTTAAGGGATAAGAAAAGGGCAGATTGGGTGAGGCAACAAACGCGAGTTATTGATATCTTAGTTGAAATCAAGAAAAAGAAAGGGGGGGGGGCATGGGCAGGACACTTAAAGAGGAGGGAAGATAACCGACGCTCATTAAGAGTTACGAAATGAATTCCAAGGGAAGGGAAGCGTAGTAGAGGGCGGCAGAAAGTTAGGTGGGCGGATGAGATTAAGTTTGCAGGGACAACATGGCCACAATTAGTACATGACCGGGGTAGTTGGAGAAGTATGGGAGAGGCCTTTGCCCTGCAGTGGGGGTAACCAGGCTGATGATGATGATGAGATAGCCACTGCTCCCCGCCAGCAGCACTATGTCATCTGCAAATACCAGCCCCGGAAACGCTTGCTGCTCCCTGATCCCATCACTTGTTCTCTCCACCATGAAGCCTACCCTGGAGGCCAATAGCGTGCGCTCTACACATGCTGTATACAGCATATAGAGTAAAGGCGACAGTGGGCAACCCTGTTTTAAACCCTTGCCCACCACTACCTCGCTCGAGTAGGCACCGTTCAGGGTAGCTACAATCGTGCTGTCTGCATTGAGGTGTCTGATATCAAAGGCCAGTCCATGTTGTCATCACCCCCATCGCCTCAAGATGCCAAAGCAATGACGTAGGCCTTCGTCACATCAAGAAAGCAGCTAATCAGGCCACGTTCCTCCTTCCGTGCAACCTCTATACATTGGCTCAGGACAAAGAAATTGTCCTCGAGCCGTTGGTCGCGCCGAAAACCACTGTGCAATTCAGTGAGGTTCCCGCCCTCTTCGGCCCACGCAGTCATCCAAGCCTTTATCACTTGGGCGAACACACGATGCACTACGCTAAGGATTGTAAGTGGCCGGTATTCACGTAGAAAGCCGGAGTAGGCAACCTTTTAGGGAGCAGGATCACCTTGCCGCGTAGCCAGTCTACAGGTACTGGTCCACCGTCGAGAATTTTGCTGAAGAAATCAGCCAGCTGTGACCGTGATTCAGTACCGAGACATTTCACAAGCCCCGCCGGGATACCGCCAAAGCCTCGAGCCGTGCGCGCACCTATTCTCGTGATTGCCCTATCCACGGCACTCCGATACACTGTCCACGTCTGATGGTCGGTACTCGCCAAGATGGCGTATGGTCAGTTAAGGCTCGGTGGAGTTCTATTTGGCCCCCGTTGACTCTGTGCGAACGTTAGACTGTGCAGCTTTGCCATCAAGGCGGGACACATACGTCCAGAATTTGACTGCTGCTCATGTGCCTGCAGATTTGATTGCCTGGAGGGTCTTGTGGTTGGCCTCTGCTATCTTCCGCTGCGTGATAGCGTGCATCTCCCGTTTTCGGTGCAGATATTACTGCGATGTCGCCTGGATATCCTCGCTGTCATCATCATCATCATGAGCCTGGTTACGCCCACTACAAGGCAAAGGCCTCTCCCATACTTCTCCAACAACCCCGGTCATGTACTAATTGTGGCCATGTCGTCCCTGCAAACATCTTAATCTCATACGCACCCTAACTTCCTGCTGCCCCCTGCTACGCTTCCCTTCCCTTGGAGTCCAGTCCGTAACCCTTAATGGCCATCGGTTATCTTCCCTCCTCGTTACATGTCCTGCCCATGCCCATTTCTTTTTCTTGATTTCACCTAAGATGGCATTAACTCGCGTTTGTTCCCTCACCTAATCTGCTCTTTTCTTATCCCTTAGCGTTACACCCATCATTCTTCTTTCCATAGCTCATTGCGTCGTCCTCAATTTGAGATGAACCATTTCGTAAGCCTGCAGGTTTCTGCTCCGTAGGTTAGTACTGGCAAGACACAGCTATTACACACTTTTCTCTTGAGGGATAATGGCAACCTGCAGTTCATGATCTGAGAATGACTGCCAAACGCACCCTAGCCCATTCTTATTCTTCTGATTACTTCCGTCTCATGATCCGCATCCGCCGTCTACCTGCCCTAAGTAGATGTATTCCCTTACCACTTCCAGTGCCTCGCTACCTATTGTAAATTGCTCTTCTCTTCCGAGTCTGTTACACATTATTTTAGTTTTCTGCAGATTAATTATGAGACCCACTCTTCTGCTTTGCCTATCCAGGTCAGTGAGCATACATTGCAGTTGGTCCCCTGAGTTACTAAGCAAGGCAATATCATCAGCGAATCACAAGTTACTAAGGTATTCTCCATTAACTCTTATCCCTAATTCTTTCTAATCCAGGCCTCTTAATACCTCCTGTAAACACGCTGTGAATAGCATTACAGAGATCGTATCTCCCTGCCTTACGCCTTTCTTTATTGGGATTTTGTTGCTTTCTTTATGGAGGACTACAGTGGCTGTGGAGCCGCTATAGATATCTTTCAGTATTTTTACATACGGCTCGGCTACACCCTGATACCGTAATGCCTACATGACTGCTGAGGTTTGGACAGACACAAACGCTTTCTCGTAATCAATGAAAGTTATATATAAGTCTTGATTATATTCCGCACATTTCTCTATCACCTGATTGATAGTGTGAATATGGTCTATTGTTGAGTAGCCTTTACGGAATCCTGCCTGGTCCTTTGCTTGAAAGAAGTCTAAGGTGTCCCTGATTCTATTTGCGATTACCTTAGTAAATAGTTTGTAGGGAACTGATAGTAAGCTGATCGGTCTATAATTTTTCAAGTCTTTGGCGTCCCCTTTCTTATGGATTAGGATTATGTTAGCGTTCTTCCAAGATTCCGGTATGCCCGGGGTCATGAGGCATTGCGTATAAAGGGTGGCCAGTTTCTCTAGAACGCTCTGCCCACCATCTTTCAACAAATCTGCTTTTACCTGATCCTCCCCAGCTGCGTTCCCCCTTTGCATATCTCCTTAGGCATTCTTTACTTCTTCCGGCGTTACCTGTGGGATCTCGTATTTCTCTAGACTATTTTCTCTTCCATTATCGTCGTGGGTGCCACTGGTACTGTATATTTCTCTATAGAACTCTTCAGCCACTTGAACTATCTCATCCATATTAGCAATGATATTGCCGGCTTTTTCTTTTAACGCATACATCTGATTCTTGCCAACTCCTAGTTTCTTCTTCACTGCTTTTAGGCTTTCTCCGTTACTGAGAGCATGTTCAACTCTATCCCTATTATACTTCCTTATGTCGGCTGTCTTACGCTTGTTGATTAACTTCGAACGTTCTGCCAGTTATAGTGTAGCTGTAGGGTTAGAGGCTTTCATACATTGGCGTTTCTTGATCGGATCTTTCGTCTTATGCGATAGCTTACTGGTATCCTGCCTAACGGAGTTACCACCGACTTCCATTGGATAGTCCTTAATGATGCCCATAATATTGTCGTTCATTGCTTCAACACTAAGGTCCTCTTCCTGAGTTAAAGCCAAATACCTGTTCTGTAGCTTGATCTGGAATTCCTCTATTTCCCCTCTTACCGCTAACATATTGATCGGGTTCTTATGTACCATTTTCTTCCGTTCCCTCCTCAGGTCCAGGCTAATTCGAGTTCTTACCATCCTATGGTCCCTGCAGCGCAGCTTGCTGAGCACGTCCGCATCTTGTATGATGTCAGGGTTAGCGCAGATTATGAAGTTTCTTCGCTGTGAGGACTCTTAACCGCGTGGCGATGGTTCAGGTTGGCAGCTCGGCGAGCCTTCAGTGATGCCTGGATCTCCCCGTCCCACCAGCTCTTTCTTCTAACCCCTTAATGCGCGTTGACAATCTTCTTGTGTTTCCGCATGATCCGGCGGAGCTGGTCAATGTACTGCTCGTAGGTGTTCGCTTCTTGGCGGCTGGGACTTAGTTCAAATTCGTTGGCCACATCTTCATATGCTGCTTAGGGGAGAAACCGCACTGCGGGTTCGCGCTTCTTCGACTGTCGGTGCCAAGGGGATGCCTTAAACCGCAGCCTGAGGCGGTTGTGGTCGCTCCCCAAGCTGTACCGGCCTTCCTCATCCATGTCGACATGCTGGAGGGTTTTGCCGAGGTCCAGCGACACAAGGGCATAATCGATGCACGAGCTCTGGCCCCGCGCACACCATGCAAACATGCCCTCGCAGTCAGCCCGAAGGTTTGCAATTTGAAGGGAAAACTCCTGGGCCAGCTCGAGCATGAACCACCCATTGTGGTCGGAGTAACCATCGACCTCCTGAATGTGGCCATTAAAATCGCCTAGGATCAGCACTTCCCGACTGTGGCCCCAGCGTTCGATGTCGTGTTTGATGCACCGTACGGCGTTGGGGTTCTACGTACGGGCACAAGTAGGAAGCGTCATCTGTCGAGCGAGAAGGAAGCACAATAGTATATTCAGAGGGCTGGCGGCGGCGTTCGCACACCTAAGTTATGTCTGTCACCGTGGTTTAAGTGTACTGGGTTTCGGAACGTTCTGGTTTGCATCCTCCACCAATCTGTTTTTTGAGACCTGTTGAGTTCTTTGTGGGGTTGTGGGTATGCTTCTCTTTGTTTCGTGTAGTGTGTTAGTATGTCGTGGTACGTGACCAGTCTGTCCCTGTCGTCTTTTATCGCTTCTTTGTCGTCGTCGCCTCCTCCGTCTTCTCCAGCGCCTCCGCCGCAGTCCTTCCCCCGTGGTTGCGAGGTTTGGGGCCGTCACTGTCCGTGCCGTGGTGGGTTAGTTTTCCCGCGGCTCGGTGGGCCTTCTCGTTGAGGTTAGAAGGCGCATTCGTGGTTACTTCTCCCATATGTGCCGGGATCCATTTGAGGTATTTAGGTGTAATTTTGCCGTTCGTAGTGTCTTCTGCTCTGCGGTTCAGAATTTTGGCCGCCTCGGTGGAGACCCATCCGTTCGCGAAATTCCTAATAGTGCTCTTGGAGTCGCTGATTAGTGTTCTGTATTGTTGCCGACCGTTGATTACAGCCAATGCGACGATCTGGTCCTTACAGAGCCCGCAGTCACGGTCTTTCCTTTCGTACATACGACCGCCATTGCGAAGAGGGACTTGCCTTCGTCAGTGCCGACACCACCATTGTCGTCCCAGTTTCGGACCCTTCAGATGCAATTTTCTCGAAAACCAAATCTTTTCTGGGCACAAAACATACGTTGCGAAGTTTCTAGAATGGTATGTAAAGAGACCACACCGATTGAATATTTGCCTTTACTGCCTTTTTGAAGAGCCCCTAGCGAGGCCGCATAGCAAATTTTGGTTATACGCTGGATGTTGTTACGTGGCCTCTAGGGAGCTTTCTGGCACAAGAAAATTTTCAGAATGGTTTATTATTAGCCGAAATAGAAATAATTAAAGCGCCGCAAACCCATGATTTCAGGAGGCGAGCGTCACCACCCAACATAAACAATCTCTCTCTCCACTTTCCCCATATAGCCTCCGCAAGCGAAATACAACTTTCCCTGCGTTCTCCCACCCTGGAGCTGTACGATCGCGTGACGCATACGTCATGCACCCCGCCTTCTTTTTTTTTTCTCGCGTTTTTGCTGCGCGGCGCACATCCGGTGACCGTCTCGCGCACGAGCTGTTGCATTTGTCTCGTTTCGCGCAGCGCGCGATCTTGCGCTTATTGCACGCGAACACGTGATTAGTGGTACAAGTCAGTGCTAAACGAACACTGCGGCACACTTAAGCGGATCACAGAGCATCATCGCGCGCTGGAACAATGTAAGAAATGACATTATCTCGTTCTCTGCACGTGCGACTGCGCGACGGGGGAACAAGCAGACGAAACGGAAGTACATCTATCTTGCTACGGTACAAATTAAAACAAAACACGTATACATTAGGTTTTAGGTTTGGTTATTTCTAATTGCTTCTATTGAAGCAACAGATCAAGCAAATAACTGCTGTTGCGTAGAATAATTCTCAGTCGCGTGGCCCTGTGAGTGACGTCACAGAACTGCGAACTACGTAGGCGCACTTGTGTGATTGATGTCGGCTCTCCGGCTGGAAGCGCGACGCCCGCAAGGAGAAAGGCGCATGCGCGTTTGGTTTAAAATTTCCGCGCTTTTGGCAGCACGCAGCGGTGTAACAGTAATTAGCAGGCGCGATCGTTAGCGCACATTGTATGCACTGCACTTGTCAGTTCGAAATGGATAGATCTGATGAGGGGCCCTTAAGAATAGAAAGTTGTGACTGACCTTTTAAGAGGAAAGTTAAAGCTAGTCTCATATCTCCCATCAGGCATGACGATAAGCTTTAAAGTAATCTGAAAGGAATGTCTGCTGTTGTCGCGACTGCTTTTTAATCAGTCTGCAACACTAATGTGACTTCAAAGCTTCTATTCTTCGCATCGCTGATTTTTTTTGTGTGTGTGTGTGTTCCCAACAGTAACAGATATTTTTGTTATTCGGGGTTTGAAAACCAAGGCGGGGCTGGATGGCGTACAGCCTCGCCATATAAGACATTATCGCCCATCTGATGCCAGATGTTCTTCCTTTTATAATGAAGAAAATATTCAAATGAGGTACTTTCCTGAAATAAGCTAAAACGAGAAAAGATTACTTGCATTTTTAAAAACGCTGACCATTCATTACTTACCGTCATCTAATTTGCAGTTTCCTGTTCTTCAGTAATGTAATGGGAAAATGTGCAGATATATATTTAATAATATGCCTATCAAAATTAATTGTTCTTTCTTTTTTTCATTACGATTCAGGCAGAGATATTTAACTGATTTAGCCATAGTCTCGTTACTGATATTCTAAGGGAACTTATTTATAAGATTATGTTAGCGGAATCTGTATTTCTCGATTCCACTAAAGCACTCGGCACAATTTACCGTTTCATATAGCAATGAACCGGGCTAGTTGGAGGACGTTCATGATTGTATCGCGCTTAATGTTACACTGATGGCAAATAATGGACGAACATAAGGAACAAAACATGGACGTTCGTGGCGCAATACGTCCACGTACATCCACGTCTTATTCCTTATGTTCATCCACTAGTTCCGTGAGTGTGACACTAGGCGCAATACAATCATGAATGACCATTTCATGCTTTTTAAAAGGCTTCATCTGTTCAGAATTTGTGGCCCTCCTTTGCTGCTTTTCAAAAGTTACTTACATAAGCGAATTCAGTCTTTCCGGTGCTGTCTTGGACATGAAAACTATTTTAGGTGTACCTCAAGGACCTATTCTTCGTCATCTTCTCCTTTTAATTGATATTGTCACGTCGTAGGGACGGTAAAGAACTCAGCAGCAAAAACTGTGGATGACGAAATTAACTTTTCAGCGGGCGAACATGTTCCCACAAAAGCAAGTTATACTCGCCGCATAGCGGCGAACACAGTCGGCCATCGTCGAAATCTGATCTGCGGGGCAAGCGCGTTGGCTTTTATACATGAGCTATCGAAGATTCCGGAATAACCTTTGGTGCCCGCGTGTCTTCGAGAAAGTTCTACACAATTCGCGTCGCGCATACAAGCAGTCAGACTTCACATCATGGTTCAGTGACAACACACTGCGGATAGAACCATCGACAACATTCGAGAAACTTCCGATACCGGCAGGCACGTCCTGCGCTTTAGACGATGAAATGTGGTCACTCAGTAAAGATAAAGAAGCACACGTGTCAATATACATGATGTGCGTAACTGTGTACATTACTGATATATGTCTTGTGCCGAGGACTCTAAGATACTTAATTCTGCCAATTGAAATTTTACACTAGTCCCTAAACTCTGAACTTGCAAACGCGCAAGAATGGTGCACTAGAATTTAACTGCACATAATATCTTTAGCAACAAAATTCATTGCTCCAAGCATTGGCCATCGTGTCATAAATAGTGTGCCTCCTGTCGTAATTAGTATCCATATAATTACCGACACTGAACATGTAAACTAACTAGGAGGCGAATTAGACAGCGACCTTAGGTTCCATCAAAATATTGTATGCGTAAGAAAGGAAATGGATCCCGACATGGTGATTCCTCATCAGATCACATTACCATGTCAGCTCTCACACACTGTTTTTGCTCTTTTTATCATTGACATATCAACTGTGGCGCCGCACTCTGGGGAAACACACACAATGTCCATATCAACTCGCTGCAAGAATCAACCCATCAGGCTACTAATAATTCAGTTACTACTCTTACAATGCTACTGCAAGAAAATTACACAAAACTTTTAAAATGTACACCGACAGTTAACTATAACTTAGGCATCTTGTTTTAAACCTGTGAAGCTATCGGTTCGCAGTTTAGGAGTTTCAAAACCATCATTAAGCATATATCGATAAATAAATGCAGAAATGAATAAATCTTCACTGAACGCTAGCAATACGAGATTTGCGTCTAGCGAAAACCTTGCCTTGCCGAAAGTGCGCACTAATTATAGTTAGGTAGCCTTTCATTTTTCTAGCATTTTATTTTGGAACACCTTGTCATTAGTTAAGAACCAGACAGCACAAATATTAAGAATTATCTTCTTAATTTCTTCTAATTGCAGTGCACCTTTGTTTCCTTACTGTCTATGCTAATGCTCTTGAGTCATTTGTCACTGTTAGCACACTGCCTTATTTTTCAAGTATATTGCTCATAGTGTTCTTTAACATCTTAACTGTCCTTTAGCTGAATATGTCTGCTTGTTTTGCTCACGCTAAGTGCATGTAGTTCATGCTTGATTTACATATGTGGGTGCTCGCATAGTTGTGTTCCATTTTCTTAGGTACTATGCGTTTTTATCTTTATAATTAATCATTCTCAACTTCTCGTCTGTCTTTGTTCTATTTTTGTATCACTAGTGAACCAATATTCCAATGTCAATAACCTCTATTTTTCTTTATTTAGCGTTAGTTTGACAGGAGGTCCCAATACAGTCGGTCACCATGAGACCTCTCCTGTATTTCTTGTTTGTCAATACTTATAAATACTGTCAGGGCGTTTACATGAAACCGACGGAAGCGGGTCGAATCAGTTTGTCGGGCTGGAATGTGCCTCCCGAGTTCATGTAAACGCTAGCCGGTCGGGCTGAACAAGCGCCGTATCGGGCCCAGTCAGCCCGACCCGTTTGCAGCGTTTATGTAAAAGCGCACGCGTCGGGGCTGCCAGCGCAGAGGCTTACGCTGGACCACTCCGACGTCGCGAATCCTTCGCCGTCGGGACAGCGGGAATAATATCAGGACAAGGCAAAGACAAGCACTGTGAGGTGCTACCTCATCGTAGGAAGTAGACCCGTTAAATAAAACTGTTGCAGACGACCGCGGGAACCGGAAGCCCTGTTCAATTGCGTCGATGTCTCTGCTGGACACTGCGTGCCGTCGTTATCTAAACTTGTCAGAAGCGAGCTCATGTAAACGCTGTTCGGTCGGGTTTGGTTAGCGTGATTTCTGACTCGACCCGATTGAAATAAAATTTAAAGGCCGTAAACGTGGGAAGAATACCCATTTTCCCTTCGTCCTCTCTCTCGCGGCGCATTCCTCCTCAGTGACCGCTCAACCAACCAGGTTACGACGAGCATGTCTCAGCCCAGTTGAACTTGTCAGCCAATCCCTTAATCGCAGAGACTCCCGTCGTAATTAGCCTTTCGCGACGCCTCCGTTGCCTGAACGCCTCCGTTTCCTTAATCGCCGCAATGAACCCATTTTGGTTCTGCGCGATAGCCTATTCCTCTGTCTAAGGCGCTGCGATGTGGGGAATTTCGCGAGCTCTCTCTGCGCCGAACACTTAGCTGTTTTGATCCTCCGCCACCTAAACCAATTTTTCGCAGCCATGTGGTCACGGAATTTGTCACTAGAACGCTCGAGCGTCGGGTTCCTGCCCTGCCTGACCACAATGGCATTCACTCCATTTGACGATTCCGGAACGTCGCCCAAGTGCGGTGGTACGAGGAAGGTTTTCAGCGCCTCCTTTACACTGTTAGGGCTACTGAAACAAGCCTCATCCCCGCAAGGAACGCCTTTCTGAATCGCCACTGTCTCTTCGCTCTCTATCTTCGGTACTGCCAGAGAGTCACTCAAATGCTGAGGCACGAGGAAGGTATCCAGCCCTACACTGACCCTCATAGATTTGCTGGAACAAGCCTCGTCCCTGCAAGGAGGGCTCTCCGGGATGGCCGCTAGCTCAGTTTCAGTGTACGACTCGACTGCGCCGTCACCGGTGCTGGAGCCCTGAGCGATTTCCTCTCCGTTCTGCGTCGGGTCTTCTCTTGGCTCGGCCGCTACCGTATCTCGGCCTATCCTAGACGATTCCGGAAAGTCACCCAAGTGCTCGGATACGAGGAAGGTCTCCAGCGACTCCTTAACGTTCTCGTGGCTACTGGAAGAAGCCTCGGCCTCGCAAGGGACGCCCTCCGGAATGGCTCCTCTCTGTAGACCGGCAACGGCCTCGCTCTCGATGCGCGCTCTCTCTCTCTCTGAAGACTTCGTCACCTTACACTTTTCGTGCTCATCCTATACTGGTGCAACCTCAGTCTCTTCGAAAGGAGAAATTTGGCACCCGTCATTCGAGCTTTCCCTCACGCGCTCAGCAGTAATACCAAAATGCCCGAATAACGCACTCTTGGCTTTATCGTAATTCCGGAAGTTCTTGTCGGAAAGGCGAGCCAAGCAACAGGACACATTACAGGGAAGCACCCTAAAGGACCCTACAGCCCAATGGCCCCTGTCCAGCTGCACCTCAAGTGCACCTGTCCAGCTGCACCTGCAAACATTCTCGAAAAATTCAAGAAAGCTTTCTATGTTTTCGCCGTCCTCGAATAAGGGCAGCCTAGACCATGCCTGCAGCGCCCGGAGATACTGGATTTCCCTGTACATTTCCTCCATTCGTATTCTGTGCTGCCGCTTTCGCTCATCCCTTTCGCGTTATCCCTGCTATCGCTTTCTCTGGTACTCGCGTTCATCCTGCTCTCGCTTTCTCTGGTCCTGAATATCCTCCACAGCCTCCACGATCTCCTCTTCATCTCTGCCGCTTGCCTCTATCGCCTCGGTGACTCCCGCCTCCTTTAGCTTTTTCCCACGTCAGTCCCGAATTCCCCCATATCGCGTTTAGGTCCGTTCTGCACAACTTCCTCCATTCATTCATTCATTTTATTTCGGCATTATGTTACCTTATAGCATCCATGGCTACCTCTCTTTTGCCGACAAGTTTCTCATGGAAATAAGTGTTAAAGCAAGGTACCTTTCAACAAGGCTTCTAACGCGCTTGCTGCCAGGAAGAACCACGTTACGCCTGGCAACTCTCAAGGAGAAAAGCTCGTGCACTCACCATGCCGAAGTTGAAGCGTTGTGCAGGCTATCCCACCGCTGCCATCCAATGTTGCGACTCAGGGTTCGAAGACATGGGATCCTCTTTTCTCGGGGAGGGGTAAGTGAACGTGAGGCTGGGTCCAATATGCAGGACGTTGGACAAACACGTTTATATTTACATATGTACAAGAAAATGCAAAGTAATACAGAAAAGTTGATGATGAAGTGGTAGGCAGCGCTCACTGCCGCCGTCCGTAGCTTCTTTATGCCTTGCGTGATCATTGTTTAGTCACTTCCCCCAATCCAGTGTCAGAAGGCCGATGACATCAGGCCCCATCAAACCGGTGTCAGGAGACCATTGGTATCAGGTCCCACCAATCCGGAGGTAGGTTGCCCCTTTTCGCTGACTACGATCGTTCTCTGACAGGTGATGGCCGGATCATCGCACTGAGCGCGTCTCCGGCTTGGGCGCGCCAGTTTGTGCCGATGACAGGTGACAGCCGTACCATTGCTAATCGCTCAAACCTCTCCTAAGCAAGGTATTCCCGCACTGTTCATAATTCACCTGTGTCGAGAACCATTTTGACGAGGCTGTCCGCCTGTTCCCCATAATCGTGCGAGCCGTGACCGAGGGGTGTCGTGGGGTGAAAGGCCGATCACAACAATGCTCTGTAAAAAAATTACGCAGAGAATGCGTCGCTGAAAGAATGAGCACTTAGATCAGTTAAGCGTCATGGGGCTGATCTGTAAAGCACCCCATGAATTGATGAATAGTAGAAGCTGTAGAACAGTGCGAGACTAGTAATGCGGCAGTGATGGGAAAGAGGTGGGAAGTCAAACCGTTCTATTACTGATGTACTACACTTATACGAACATGAAAAGTGGATGAATCTTGCTACATTATTATGAACAGGATCAAATTCATTATGAAGCATTCATAGTGTGGGTCCGAGGTGGTATATGCGTACTGTAACTTAGTTCTTACGGGCGATGTGCATGCTTGCACTGTATGCTGTAAATGACAGAGCAAGCTGGTTCCGGTTGGGCACCTTGGCTCTCAGCGCAGACATGAGCGACAATGCTATAACGTGTTTCTAGTACATGCAGTTTAAGCGTGGGGCTCCCTCTGACCGATTTTGAAGACGTTTCACATAAAAAAATCTGTTAGTTATTCGGAGTTGTGAACCAAACACAAGTGGTCAGAAGGTAAACTCCACATAGGTGCTTCCTAAAAAATCAGAAAAAATCTAGACATATTGTCACAGTTCTCACGATAAACTGGCACGAAAGGAAAATCACATTACTGAAAACGTGCGTCTAGGACATTATGGAAACACCTTAAAGCGACAGAGATCATTAGCAACAAAGTGAGGAGAAATCAAACAGACACGACAGCGCGCTGTGCTGACGATGCTGCCATGTCCTGTTATGTCTTTGCAGAGGCTGTGCTCAGCTATCAGGCCTCGTGCTATCAGTACATCGCGTTGCTTTCCTGTAAGGAGGCGAACCATGGTCCAGCCCCATGTCACAGGTGAGCATGCGCTAATGTGGTAACGTGAAAAAAAGTTCCTCGTAATGCAAATTTTAGAAGAGCTGATTGCAAATAAACTGCGCAGGTTAAAACACTCCTATAAAACACGTGACTTAAAGCTATATCTTTTACTGCAGACGAGTGGCTGGGCACACGTATGTAGTAAAATAATTATTTTGCCCATCTCGACAACTATTGCAGCATGGGTCATTGCTATCCCAAGCTGCTAGGAAGCCTGGAGTTGGTCTAGAATGAGCATGCGCTCACTAGATCAGTTATTGAGGCCTATAATATTACCTACGCTGTTGGTGCGTGCGCAAGCCAGGCTTCTATGTTGGCGAAGTCAGTAGCTTCCAGAATAATACATGACTTTTTTTTTATCGCTTGTCTTTTTCTTGTCTGTCACTGGCCTTTACTATTCCTACAATGTCGGAGTCACATATAAAGATGTATTTACAATAATTACAAGAGATGCAACGATACCTAAACAAGATGGCTGTCAAGACCGATTCCACCTCTACACGTCCAGTCGCCTCCTTCCGAATGGCGCCACTCTTGGTTGCGCCGTAAGATAAACCTCGCCTGCAAAGGCGCCGCCTCGTCGCTAGCTATAAGGGTAGTTAGCACGCGGCAAACTAAGGCTTCAGCCGAGACACATGCACGTCAATGGGACAGGTGAGTCCAGCAGAGCGATCTCGTCAGAATCCTCAACTGAGCGCATAAACTTTCTGGACACAACAATACACATTGACAATGGGGAGCTAAAGACAACGCTGTATAGGAAACCTTTCGACAAACAATAGTACCTAGAATATACCAGCCACCATCCCAGACATTGCAAACAAAGCATCTTTAAAGGCCAAGCCACACGACTACGTCGCATTTGCGTTGAAAACCAAGACTACATAGATAGACTAGATCACCTTAAAGAAACCCTATCAAACAGGAACCACCCAAACAGTGACCTTCAAGCAGCCTACACCGCTGCAACCAAACTTGATCGAGCCGAGGTTCTGAAGCCCCGCCAGAGGATCAGAAGAACAACAACGCCTCTTCTTACTACTAAATTCTCAAACGCACTCCCAAACGTGAATAACATCCTCAGCAAATACTACCTAATTCTCACAAGCAACCAGAAACTTAATAAGATTTTTGTCGACCCTCCCAGAGTAGCCTGCAGACGCAACACTAATTTGAAAGATGTTCTTGCGCACGCCAAACTAAAGACAAAGAGGAAGTTAGGAACCAATCCCTGTGGCCGCCCCAGGTGCTCTACATGCAAACATATTCAATCTACTACTATAGTAAAAAGTACGGCGTCGAATTACGCACACAAGGTAACTTCGGCTTTCACCTGCACATCAAGCAACATAGTCTACTGTCTAGAATGCGCCGCTTGTAGCAAACAATACATAGGTGAGACTGGACAACAAATTCATACAAGACTCAACGGTCACCGCGCGGACACAAAACACAATTTACCCAAAGCAGTAGCCAGCCGCATTAATCAACATTGTCATATATTTCACAAAGCAAGGCTCTATATACTACAAACAAATTTCCGTTCCCCTCGCGAAATGAAGTATACGGAATCGCACCTCATACACAAGTTTAATTGCCTACACCCAACGGGAATTAATTTGGCATGCGACAACTTAGAATCTTTAAAAGTGGTAACCTAAATCTGAAATTCTCATATCATCAACCAAGACACAAAACACATTATGCAACCAGCTAACCTTAATTCTTAAGCTCACCTACTCTTCTATTCCGAAAAAAATTTTTTCCTGCCTACTTCTCAATTTAATATACTCTTTCAGGTTTTTACCCCTATATCAACTGTGTGAACCCCTTCCCCCATGTACACTTGCCCCCGCCCGCTTATGTGCACGTCACCCTCCTGTTTGTTATCCCGGTTTCGGTCCCCCCCTCCTTCTCTTTTCCCTTCTTTTTTCATTATATATTTTTCGAAACCCCCTCACGAACACATTCCGAAGTCAATATGTCTTTTTCGGCGCCTCAACCCAGAGTACCGCCATTTCTGGATGCCGACGTAACGGTACCTACGTTGAGCGACAGGTGCAATACCCCTTGAAAGACCATGCCGCTGCCTTTCAGTCACCCCATCGATTGCACCGCAGACTCCTCGTCGCCATCCTATTTCAAAATTCTCAAGTCACCCTCAAGTCACCCTTTCAATTCACCCTCAAGTCACCCTCAAGTCACCCTTTCAACTCATGTTTTTTTATTTATTTTTTTCTTTTGTGTTACTCGCACACTGACCGCCTGGCCGGCTCTTCTGGTGCCACGGGAGCATGCCGCCAGCGATACCGCTGAATGCTTCCTAACCTCTCGCATCCCCAACACGCTCCCAGGCTCCGGTCTTCCTTAAAATTTTGTTTTTCTCTTTCTTGTTCTTTTTGGCTCCCCCTTTCTTTCTGTCTTGGAGTCGCCCTGGCTCCCCCCCCCTTTTTTTTTTGTTCCGTGCCTTTATTTCTTTTCTTTTCTCCCCACGCTCCTACTCTCCCGTTCTTGTCACTCCGTCTTGGGAACAAAGCTCACAGACGTCGAACGACAGAGCTCGTTTGCTCTGAAGTGTTTCTCTTTAAAAGCAGCCGCCAGCGACAACACCCGCACGTGACGTCACTGCACTAACCCTTTGAATCTAACAAGCCGAGGATGACGAGGCCGCCTTTGACGAAGATAGGTCCTCCTATCGAAACGTTGGCCAGCTTTCTGAGGCACCTTATCCCTGTTTTCAAACTTATACCACAGTGCGCTTTTCCATCTGTCAGCCCCTTTCTTGTTTTAAGACTGATGATGATGATTCTGAAGTTGCTTTTATAGTAACTTTTTTTTAATGCCTTCACACTTTGTACCAGTTGTTTTTATGAATAAAGGTACTATTATATTATTAATATTATTATTAGATTCAAATGGCGGACAGGCCGCCACTGGAATCTGAACCTGGCAACGTTTAACGTTAGAACGTTATCTAGTCAGGCAAGTCTAGCAGTGTTATTGGAGGAATTATGGGGTAGTAAAAGGGATATAATAGGGCTCAGTGAGGTTAGGAGGACAAAAGAAGCATATACAGTTCTAAAAAGCGGTACGTACTGTGCTACCGGGGCTTAGCGGAGAGACGAGAACTAGGAGTCGGATTTCTGATTAATAAGGAAATAGCTGGTAACATACAGGAATTCTATAGCATTAACGAGAGGGTGGCAGGTCTTGTTGTGAAACTTAATAAGAGGTACAAATTGAAGGTAGTACAAGTCTATGCCCCTACATGCAGTCATGATGACCACGAAGTCGAAATCTTTTATGAAGACGTGGAATCGGCGATGGGTAGAGTGAAATAAAAATTCACTATACTAATGGACGACTTCAATGCCAGGGTAGGCAAGAAACAGGCTGGAGACAAGTCAGTGGGGGAATATGGCATAGGCTCTAGGAATAGCAGAGCAGAGTTACTAGTAGAGTTTGCAGAACAGAATAATATGCGGATAATGAATTCGTTTTTCCGCAAGCGGGTTAGCCGAAGGTGGACGTGGAGGAGCCGGAATGGTGAGACTAGAAATGAAATCGACTTCATACTCTGCGCGAACCCTGGCATCATACAAGATGTAGACGTGCTCGGCAAGGTACGCTGCAGTGACCATAGGATGGTAAGAACTCGAATTAGCCTTGACTTGAGGAGGGAACGGAAGAAACTGGTACACAAAAAGAAAGCCAATCAATGAGTTAGCGGTAAGAGGGAAACTAGAATAATTCCGGATCAAGCTACAGAACAGCTATTCGGCATTAACTCAGGCAGAGGACCTTAGTGTTGAAGCAATGAACGACAATCTTATGGGCATCATTAAGGAGTGCGCAATAGAAGTCGGTGGTAACGCCGTTAGACAGGAAACCAGTAAGCTATCGCAGGAGACGAAAGATCTGATCAAGACACGCCAATGTATGAAAGCATCTAACCCTACAGCTAGAATGGAACGGGCAGAACTTTCTAAGTTAATCAACAAGCGTAAGACAGCGGACATAAGGAACTATCATATGGATAGAATTGAACAGGCTCTCAGGAACGGAGGAAGCCTAAAAACAGTGAAGAAGAAACTAGGAATAGGCAAGAATCAGATGTGTGCGTTAAGATACAAAGCCTGCAATATCGTTACTAATATGGATGAGATAGTTCAAGTGGCTGAGGAGTTCTATAGAGATTTATACAGTACCAGTGGCACCCACGACGATAGTGGAAGAGAGAATAGCCTAGAGGAATTCGAAATCCCACAGGTAACGCCAGAAGAAGTAAAGAAAGCCTTAGGAGCTATGCAAAGGGGGAAGACAGCTGGGGAGGATCAGGTAACAGCAGATTTCTTGAAGTATGGCGGGAACACTGTCCTAGAAAGATTGGCCGCCCTATATACCCAATGCCTCACGACCTCGAACGTACTGGAATCTTGGAAGAACGCTAAGATAATCCTAATCCATAAGAAAGGGGACGCCGAAGACTTGAACAATTATAGACCGATCAGCTTACTCTCCGTTGCCTACAAAGTATTTACTAAGGTAATCGCAAATAGAATCAGGAACACCTTAGACTTCTGTCAACCAAAGGACCCGGCAGGATTCCGTAAAGGCTACTTAACAATAGACCATATTCCCACTATCAATCAAGTGATAGAGAAATGTGCAGAATATAACCAACCCTTATATATAGCTTTCATTGATTACGAGAAAGCGTTTGATTTAGTCGAAACCTCAGCAGTCATGGAGGCATTACGGAATCAGGGTGTAGATGAGCCATATGTAAAAATACTGGAAGATAACTATAGCGGCTCCACAGCCACCGTAGTCCTCTACAAAGAAAGCAACAAAATCATAATAAAGAAAGGCGTCAGACAGGGAGATACGATCTCTCCAATGCTATTCACAGCATGTTTACAGGAGGTATTCAGAGACCTGGAGTGGGAAGAATTAGGGATAAAGGTTGATGGAGAATACCTTAGCAACTTGCGATTCGCTAATGATATTGCCTTGCTTAGTAACTCAAGGGACCAATTGCAATGCATGCTCACTGACCTGGAGGGCCAAACCAGAAGAGTGATTATAAGAATTAATCTGCAGAAAACTAAAGTAATGTTTAACAGTCTCGGAAGAGAACAGCAATTTACAATAGGTAGCGAGGCACTGGAAGTGGTTAGGGAATACATCTACTTGGGGCAGGTAGTGATCACGGATCCGGATCATGAGACTGAAATAACCAGAAGAATAAGAATGGGTTGGGGTGCGTTTGGCAGGCATTCTCAAATCATGAACAGTAGGTTGCCGCTATCCCTCAAAAGGAAAGTGTATAACAGCTGTGTGTTACCAGTGCTCACATACGGGGCACAAACCTGGAGGCTTACGAAAAGGGTTCTGCTGAAATTAAGGACGACGCAACGAGCTATGGAAAGAAGAATGATGGGTGTAACGTTAAGGGATAAGAAAAGAGCAGATTGGGCGAGGGAACAAACGCGGGTAAATGACATCTTAGTTGAAATCAAGAAAAAGAAATGGGCATGGGCCGAACATGTAATGAGGAGGGAAGATAACCGATTGTCATTAAGGGTTACCGACTGGATTCCAAGGGAAGGGAAACGTAGCAGGGGTGGCAGAAAGTTAGGTGGGCGGATGACTTTAAGACGTTTGCAGGGACAACATGGCGACAATTAGTACATGACCGGGGTAGTTGGAGAAGTATGGGAGAGGCCTTTGCCCTGCAGTGGGCGTAACTAGGCTGATGATGATGATTATTATTATTATTATTATTATTATTATTATTATTATTATTATTATTATTATTATTATTATTATTCGATTGGACTTTTTATGTATTCATTCTGCTCTCATCGACTACGCGACGGGCGTTCTTCAGTTGGAACGACCTCAACTCGCCGATGCTCCGAGCACCGCCCGACCACCCAGCCACAGATTCCTGGCGGTGACTATGTGCTGCGCCCCATCATCGACATGCATGCATCGACGTAGCATCGACATTTTTAGGTCTCGCTGGTAACTATGCTCGGTTTGTGCCGCGATTTACTGATCTCGTAGAGCCGCTTAGAAGGCCCCTGCGGTCTTGGCAACAGTTCACGTGGGATCAAGAGGCTGAGCGTAGCTTCCAGCTTGTTAAGACAGCTGTGTCATCAAGCGCAGCCATACAAATGCTTAACCCAGCCTTGATGTAATTGATACGACAGATGCTTCTGATAAGGGACTAGGAGCCGTTCTTCAGCAACGCGATGGTGACAGTGTATGCACGGTGGCCTTCGCATTGCGTGCCCTGACTCCTGCTGAGCGGAAGTACTCCGCTGGGGAACGTGAGGACCTTGCTTGTCTCTTCGCGTGCGAGCGCTGGCACGTCTACTTGTGGGATAGGAAAATTTTTGTTCCGCATGGACCATCAGGCACTGGTGACGTTACTTTCAGCTGCCGGTACAGGACGCCGCCCTTTGCGTATATCCAGATGGTCAGCTCGACTTTTGTATTATAACTTCGACATAGAGTACCAAAAGGGATCGCAAAATGTCGTGGCGGATGCTCTTTTACGCCCACCTCTTGACTGTGATTCGCAACAGACGATGCAGGAAGAAAGTGTATCCGTTGTATCAGAGCGCCTAACAAAGGAACGGCTGCAGCTGGCCGCTGCTGCAGACAGCCCATTGAAACAGGTTGTTTTACACGTGGTGCATGGTTCGGCGCCTAGGAAAGCTTTGTGAGCAGAAATAATGCCGTACTGTAACCTGCGGGAAGAGCTTTCTTTCGTTGATGGCCTTTTGATGCGCGGCAAGCAGGTAGTTGTTCCGAGTGAATTAAACTCGCTCCTTGTTGGTTTTGCGCGCGAAGGTCACCCAGGAATTGTTAGGACGAAGCAGAGATTACGTGATCTTTACTTGTGGCCGCGTTTGAATAAACAGGTAGAAGAAGCAATCCATTTTTGTCATATCTGCCAGGCCGCGGACAAGTCCGCTAAACCATCGTTTGCACCGCTGCAGCCGGTGACGTTTACAGCGCTACCATGGCAGAAGTTAGCAATGGATATAGTGGGACCGATTGACTGGGTCTCTTCAAGCTCTAGGTACATGATATAGCTGATCGATTATCATTCCAAGTGGCCTGAGGTTGCTTTTTCGTCTACAGCGACGCCAGAGTGGGGTCGATTTTTTGCAGACTGTGTTCAGCTGAGAAGGCTATCCGGAAGAAATTGTCACAAATAGTGGGCCTCAGTTTAAGTCGCAAATGTTTGAAACATTCTTGAGAGAGAGGGGTATTGCGCATTGTTGTTCTTCTCTGTACTATCAACAAGGAAACGGCGCGATTGAACGCTTTAATCGCGTGCTGAAAGATTTCATGCAGGTTGCCCGATTGGAACAACGGCCCCTCCAGGCTGCTGTGGTTGACTATCTCGGCATATATAGGTCGTCACCGCATGCAACAACAGGTGTGTCACTAGCCAAGTTGCTTCACGGGCGCCAGCCAAGGACAAGACTCAATACCGTGGTTTGCCGACAAGAGAGGGTGTCCATGCCAGTTCTAATAAAAATGTTCCTGCTAGGGTTAAGGCGAAGCAGACGTATGCAAACAATATACGGACAGGAAGCGAGGTGGGGAAAGAGCAGCCTTTTGTGTGCGGGACTTCGTTCGTGTACGCAAGTGTTGTTAAGTGACGTCAGCCGCAATCAGACTGCCTTGCAAGCGCTGACGGCACGTGCGTTTATCGTTTGATATCCTTTCCTTATTCTACCTTTCGCCTTTCCCCCTCCCTGTTTCGTATATATACGCTACGAGACGGAGGCAATAAAGATTCATCTTTCAACCTTCGAACGGCGTGCTGTCATATACAGTAAGACACGCCACGTGTGTCGTAACTATGTAACAGTGGCGACGAGGCCAGACAGAACCGTCGAGGTGAACAATGGATTAATCCAGGCAGTTAAGCAGGAAATAGTGGCCGCGGAAATATCGACCATGGCTTATCACCGGAATGCGATGACCAGTCCGACAACTGGAAGGCCTACATCACGAAGGCAGAAGCTGATTTTGAGGCAACTGGCGTCAGCGACTCGGGAAAGAAGAGGGCGCTGCTGGTAGCAGCATTGAGTACGCGCACCGTGCAAGTGCTCTCACGACAGGTTGCACCGAGGAAGCGAAACTCGCTTACGTACGAGGAAGCAGTCAAAGTTTTGGATGACTACTTCGACCCCAAGCGTCATGAAATAACGGAGAGCTATCGGTTCTTCAATCGCTGCCAGTTGGAAGGTGAGCCCATTCAACAGTTCATCGTTGAAGTTCGCCGGATTGCGGATGGCTGTAATTTCGGTGGCATGCTAGACCGGATGCTTCGCGACAGGATCGTCTGTGGAGTGAGGTCAAGCGCTGTTCAGAAGCAGCTATTAGCGAAGACATATTTGACGTTGAGAGAGGCTGAAACAATTGCCATATCAGCAGAAGCAGCGGAAAAATATGCAAAGAAGATGTCATCTGACATTGAACCCGTGCTCAAAGTCAATGCACGACAAGCTGATGAACTGGTGTCAGTATGTGGGCGTTGCGGAAGTCAGAAACACAACAGAAATGCCTGCGGCTTGGCGAATGCGAGGTGTTACCGCTGTGGTGTATACGGCAATCTGGCGAAGATGTGCCAAAGCGACGTGCGGAAAGGACGCCCAAAAGCTCGTTTACAATGCAAGCAAGGAGAAGCGTTTGCAGTAACAGCGGATGTCACTGAGGAAAATGGAGACGATGCGCACATTTGGACACTAACCGTACCCTCCAATGGGAGGCTACCACCATCTATTCTTCGTACTTTCACATGGTGTGGCATTGACGTATCTGTGATTGTGGACACCGGCTCACCCGTCTGTGTTTTGTCCAAAGGGATTTTTGAGAAAAACCGTGAACATTGGCCGCAATTAGAAACCGCATTTATTAAACTGTCCTGTTATCTTGGAGAACTTCCAGTATTAGGGAAACTGAGTATGTGAGTGTCCTACAACGACAAGGAGGTCAAGAGTTCCTTGATGGTCCGGAACTGTTCAGCTCCGAGCCTCTGCGGACGAGAGTTGATTTCCAAGTTCAATGGCGCAGGATCCTCGGTGTTGAACATATCAGTGCAACAAAGCTCTGGTCCAGGAAGCAGCCGTACCCCCGCTATTCATGCCGTCCTGTCCTGAGTTCAAAGACGTCTTCAGCCCCGAACTGGGTCTAATTGACGGACACCCTGTCCATCTGAAGCTCAAGGAAGGCGCATGTCGAAATTTTGTAAGGCCCGTTTCCTTCCATTTGCTTTACGCGACAAAGTTTCGAAAGAGATTGATAGGCTCGTAACGCTTGGAGTACTGTCACCTGTAACGCACGCCGAGGGGACTACTCCCATTGTGACCGTAATGAAGAAGAACGGCGCGGTTAGAATCTGCGTTGATTTTAAGGTGACCTTGAATACCGTCTGTGAACAGGAGCAGTACTCGTTGCCAGCTATTGATGACATTTTCGCATGCCTGAACAGTGGGGACTGCTTCAGCACGCTGGATTTAAGAGACACGTGTAACCATGTTCCCCTCGATGAGGACTCAAGGAAGATGTGCGTAATCAATACACACCGTGGGTTGTTTTGCTACAACCGACTGCCGTTCGGCATAGCTTCCGCGCCTGCCATCTTCCAGCGGAAAATAGAAACAGTTCTGCAGGGCCTGACGGGTGTTCAGGCTTACCTTGACGACGTTTTGGTATCAGAAAAACTTGGTAGCACCGACAGGTTACAAGTACTGCAGCCTTTTCGTGAACATGGAGTGAAGCTCATATTTGAGAAATGCAGCTTTCGGCAAGAGGCAGTGACGTATCTGGGTCATAAAATTGATCGTGAAAGTCTGCATCCAATAGAGAAGCATGTTGAAGCAATCACGCGGGCCTCCAACCCAGAAACTGTTCAGCAGTTGAGGTCGTTTCTGGGCATGATTACAGTTCATTCGAAGTTCGTGCCCAACATGTCTTCCGTACTTGCACCGCTGTACAAGTTATTAGAGAACAGCACACGTTGGTTCTGGGGACATGCGCAAGAAGCAGCTTTTCGTGAAGCAAAAAAAAGCCTTCGGGAAGCGGCTGTGCTGGTTCACTATGATCCCGAGAGACCCCTCAGGCTAGAGTGTGACGCTTCACAGGACAAAATAGGTGCCGTGCTTTTCTATACATTCGGAAAGATAAACAAACGTGTCGGGTTCCGTTCTAGAACGCTAACAAGGGCTGAGAAAAATTATTCCCAGCTTGAGAGGGAAGCCCTTGCTCTTCTGTTTGGAGTGTCCAAATTCTGTGATTATCTCTTAGGCCGAGAATTCGTATTGGTCACCCACCACCAGCCGCTCGTGGGCCTGCTGAAGGCGGATCGACCAACCCCAGCATTGGCAGCCGCCAGAATACAGCGCTGGGAGCTGTACTTTGGCGGATTCCGCTATCAGCTTCAATACTCTCCTGGTAAACAACTGCTCAACGCTGACACCCTTAGTAGACTGCCACAACGGACGTCTGAGCCGAAGCCATCAGAAGCGGACCCACCAGACTATCTGCTGTCCTTGGCTGTGTTCGATGAGGGAACTGTGTCAATTGAGGAGCTAAGGCTGTAAGACTGCTGGTGACCCTGCTCTCAGTCAAGTTGTGCGATTCACTAAGAACGGTTGGCCGCCCTTAGCAAAAGGCTTGAACACGAGTGTCGCACCTTTTTTTGACACTCATTCATTCATTCACAAAACTTTATTAGTGTCCTCAAGCCCGGTCTTTTCAGACCGAGGCGGGCCGCGTCCACGTCGGCACCGCCAGGCCGAGCCTTACGGCGTCATCGTGGACCCTCTGGACAGCCCGAAGCTGATCTTTATATGAAGAGCTTGTTATCAACTTGTGTCAGTAAAGCCATCTTTCTTCGGGGTCGGCGAGAGTCGCGGGACAGCCGGCCAGCATGTGTCTGATGTCAATGATGCCATCGCTCGCGTTACATTCTTTCCTAATTTCTCTTTCGGGGTGAATTTTATTTATGAAATACGGAGTGGGGTACGTCCCGGTTTGCAATAAACGTAGCGTGACTGCCTGAGCCCTGTTCAATTTTACGTGTGGCAGAGGGAATCGGCTACGCTTCAAGTAGTAATATTTAGTGATGTCGTTGTAAGTTAGTAAGTGATCTTTACGCTCCCCGGAATGGTAGTGGGCGTCGGTTCGGTTCTGACCGGCACGGCAAGCAAGTCCTCGTGCCAGTTCGTTCGTCGCCTCGTTGAGGTTGGGCCGAGCCTCGTCCACTTGTCCCATAAGTGCAGGAAACCATCGGATTTCAGTTTTGATAGTTTCGACCTTGTCGATAATTTTACCTGCAGTCCCAGCTACAAAGCCTTTGTCAAAGCTCTTTATTGCTGCTTTGGAATTCCTATAGATGAAAGACCATTTACGGTTTCTAATGGCTAGAGCAATCGCGGCTTGCTCCGCCACCGTGGAATCCTTAGTGAAGATGGTGACGGCGTCCCGTACCTCGCCCCGGCTGTCGACCACCACGGCGGTGTAGGCCTCTTTGCCTTTGACCCAGGCAGCGTCTACAAGGGCCGCCTGTTGTCCTAGCCGTTCAATTTCTGTCAACAAAGCTTTCGCTCTCGCTTTTCTCTTGCTAACATTGTGTTCCGGGTGCATATTTCTCGGGAGGGGGTGGTTTTGATCGCGTCTCTAAGGTTCGCGCTCAATTCTACCTCGGATTCCTTCGGGTTCATCGATCTATTTTGGTCTGTCCCTATCACTTTGAGTATAAGCCTGCCCGCTCGCGTTTTCGTCAGTCTTTCCTGCTGCGCCATCTGTTGCGCTTCCGCCATCTCTTCTATCGTATTGTGCACGCCTAGGTTCATGAGCTTCACGTTCGACGCTCGACGTATGTACTAGAGAGACCATGGAGGGTGGCCCGTACCTCACCCTCGGTGAAATCGCGGTCCATTTCCTTGCACGGTCCTCCCATGTACTCCACGCGTTCGTCGCTATCGCCCGGTTGTTTGAGCGGGAGATATTTGTCCGCGAGCTGTCTCATGACTACCTCCTGAGTCGTGTACTGGCTGACTTGATGTACCAGTTTTGCAATTGCCGTTCTGTTGTTTGACTTAGTGTCGCTCTTGTTCAATAGATGTTTAAGGATGTTCCAACTGCCTCCATGTTTAATTCTGCCGTCAGCCAAGTGGCAAACTTCGTCCCACTGCTGTTTCACGAGTGTTCTCGAATGCTCCCCGATCTGTCTGTTTAGCAACGCTATCTTTTTCCTGAGCTTTCGGTTCAGTCTTTGCGTTTTCCATCTTTGCAGGATGGATTGTTTGGCCTCGATCAGATGCACGGGCCTGCTGTCTATGCTCTCTATGTTTTCTTCGGTCTTAATTTCTTTAGTGGCCTCCCTGAGGTCCTCTTCGAGCTGGTTGATCCAGGTCTGGAAGGACTGTCTGCCCGCTTCTATCGGTTCCGATTCTAGTCTCTTCGCTCTAACTTTCCTAAAAAGCTCCCAGGCCGTGCACCGAAAGGTTCTAGTCTCTTGTTTCGGCATACCTATACCTATGTGTATGATATAGTGGTCGCTGCCTAGATCAGTCCCCGAGTTTTCCCAACTAGCTTGTTTCGAGTTGTTGACAAAAGTCAGGTCGGGCATAGAGTCCCTGCACGTGGACATGCCACAGCGGGTGGGGAAAGCCGGATCGGTGATCAGGCACAGTCCCAGGTCCGTGGCAAGGTTCCATAACCCCTCACCTTTCTTTGTATTCCAAGCGTATCCCCACGCTTGGTAGGGGGCATTAAAGTCCCCTCCGATGATGAGCTGGGAGCTCTTTGCAACTGCGAGTGCCTTGTTGAAAAGTGCCCTAAAGCTTTGTTTCTTGTAGGTGGGACTGCTATAAATGTTTAGGCAGAAGATACTCTGCGCCCTGCCCTTGTGCCTTTTGAGTACGACTTCTACAAGGATATACTCGATTTTACTCAATCCGAGATGGATATCGTGTTCGATAAAGGGTAGCTTTTTGTCAACGAGGGTGGCCAATCCCCTCCCGGAATCTTTTTCTCTGCATACCGATTTGTACCCGGTTAGCTTTACTTCGTCCGCTAAAGTTTCCTGCAGCATAATTACATTTGATTTGACCCCCATCGATCTAATTAATTGGCGCAGCGATGCCTTTTTGTGGTGGAATCCGCGACAATTCCACTGCCACACACAAAAACTGTGGGCGCTATCAATGATTATTGAATAGGTTAATTTTGCTGTTACCCGCGATCGATCTCTTTCGAGCGCCCCCTGACGTTCCGGAGAGCGATTTTACGCTTTCTGATTCTGACGGCAAGAATTCGTCATCGTCGCATTTCGTTTCGAGTTTCTTGAATCGCTGTTCGGCCGTGAACCTCCGTTTCCATAGTTTATCCACTTTAAAGTTAGTCCTTTCCGTCGTCTCTCTAATTTCTTTGATTACCTCTTTCAGCTCGCTGAGGACTGAGAAAACCGAGTCAGTTTCGGGGCTTACTGCTCTTTTTTTTTTTGGGCGGGGGAGTTATCTCCCTCGCTTGGTTCGTTGCTTTGACCTACTGGTCTGGCTACTGCTACGCTGGCAGGGCTCGGCTGTGCCTTCTTTTTCAGTTCTGCTACCTGTTTGGTCAGATCTTCATTAGCTTTACGAAAAGAGTTTACCTCCCTAATCAACTGTTCTATTCTGGCATCATTGCTTTCAGTCACCGCCGGCGTAGTGGCGCCACCGACGATTCTTACCGTACCTTTGACTTTATCCGCCCAGGCGGTCCCAACTGTCGGCTTGGCACCAGGTGTTCCATCTTCTAAGCGCGCCTGCGCTCCTCCCGACTTGGAGCGGCTTCTCTCCCTCGCGGTCGATCGCGACCGGGCGCGTTCCCTTTGCACCTGCGCTCCTCCCGACTTGGAGCGGCTTCTCTCCCTCGTGGCCGATCGTGACCGGGCGCGTTCCCTTCGGCGAGCTCGTGCCACATAGGGTGTTTGAAATCTCTGCTTGCACGCCTTGTCTCCGGTGGGAGGGTCTCCTCCACAGAACTTGCACTTGGGCGTGCAAACGTGGTCCGCTCGTGGGTTGGGGGCTCCACACCCTCTACACTGAACTGAGTCCGGCGTAGGGCACACGTCCGAGCGGTGTCCTACCCTACCACAAGTAAAGCACACATCAAATTGTTTCCTGTAGAGATAACGTCTCAACAAGGTTGGCCCGTAGCGCACAAAGTTTTGCACTCTCGGTCCATCGAAGAGGACGATGACTGAGCCCGACGTCTTGATGCGCTTGGCGGCCAAAGCGAGCGGGTTGCGCTCATGCACGATATTTCGTGTGATAGTAGACTGGGAGTCCCTGATGTCGATTTGCTAATCACCCCTTTGCACGTGGCGTGCGGGGCCGTCTCGTACGCATTGACCTCGTACTCCGTTTCCACGATTTTGAAGGACTTGATTCTCACGTACCCTGCCGCATGGTCTGGTTCAGGCGTGCTCACCACCACGATATTTTGTGTGAAGTTGGGGCACACCATGTCTTCACTTGCTTGCTCTGCAGTTAGGCCTGAAGCCTCGATCACTGCAGTTCCAATAGCGGTGGTACTTACTTTGCTCAAATTTAGTCCTCCTCGTGGCCTGATTATAATTTTCCGATGCTCCTCGGGCAGTAGGGGCATCCTTGAGGCCTTGACTATACGATACTTGATAGAGCCGGTGTTGGTGGCGGGTCCCTTGCTGCCGCCGGTAGCGGCGTCTCCGCCGGACGCTTGCGAGGTACTTGGCGTCGCGTTCGCCGCGTTGCTGCTCTTCTTTCCAGCACGGGATCGTCGTCCGGTAGCCACTTGCCAACCGAAATCTTCCTCGTTGTTGTCCTCTTCCTCTTCCATACGGGATGTGCCATGTCCCCCTGACACGTAGGCCGGCAAGGCCTAATGGGCCCTGCTCCTCGCTAGGGTTATCTCCGCACGTAGTGGGATGATCAGGGAAAGTCCAAGAATATTGTCAAAAATTGGTTCCCACCTCGAAACTTCGTATCAGTCGAGTCTGGGCAACTTCACGAATCTGATGATGTGCTTGAAATTGTCGTACCTCGAAAAAGACGGAGCCGATGTAAGAGACGTGTCTGCTCCGTGCTCTTCTTCTCCATTTTTTGACAAGAAATTGGAGCTTTCCTTTCCCCACGGGTTGTTATACTGGGGCCGGCGAGTAGTCGTTCCGATGGAGGCGCGACGTCGCATATTATACCTTTTCCATGAGACGCACCAAGGATCGTCCGCTATGAAGGCGGTTGCTAGATCGTCATTCTGGTAGCCAGGGTTAGATCGCGAAATTGAGGTAGTGACAGCGTCATGTCAGAGTTGTGTTCAAAACCTGCCCATGCCAGCTACAGCAACGCCAAAAAGCTGGCCCGCTACTGTTGAAAAATGTATATCACCCTCAATCGAACGGACTATAGCAGAAAGGGCTGTCAGGACAATTAAGGAGGGCCTCAAAAAGATTGGTGAGAGGCGGTTGGAAGATAATATAAACAGGCTGCTCTTCAATTACAGAAGGACGCCTAACCGCTCTGGAAAATCACCGTCAGAGCTGCTCTTCGGATACAAAATTCGATCCCGTTTAGATACATGTTTCCCTCCTGTACACGCAGGGCCATCCAACGAAGCAGACGAGTGGCCACTGCCACTGCCTGAAGCTAACGTGTCGCCCACAACTTCGGAGCGGGTGAGAAATGGATTCCAGAAATTGTAGAGTCTACAACAGGCTCTCGGATGGTGAGCATTCGAACCCCAGCCGGATCAGTAAGACGACATGTTGACCAGGTGTGGAACCGGGAAGATGCGACGCCACCGCTTGGTAAATACCAAGAAGCGGCAAAACAAGAATCAAGAACAGGTACTCCTCGCGACTACCCACTGTCGCCGAGAACGCCAGCAGAACAAGGGGGCATAACAGAACCTGAGCATGAACTTCAGCCGGGACTCGCAGGGAGCAACGCTGAACCCGTCAGATCACCCCAAGCCTTGCGGCGCTCTACACGTCAAAGAAAACCAGTACAGCAACTTCAGTATTAAGGGAGAAGAGATGTTGTAAAGTGACGTCAGCCGCAATCAGACTGCCTTGCAAGCGCTGACGGCACGTGCGTTTATCGTTTGATATCCTTCCCTCGTTCTCCCTTTCCCCCTCCCTGTTTCGTACATATACGCTCCGAGACGGAAGCAATAAAGATTCATGTTTCAACCTTCGAACGGCGTGCTGTCGTATACAGTAAGACACGCCACGTGTGTCGTAAATATGTAACAGCAAGCCAGCAGGCGGTGGGAAAGCGTCGGTAAACTACATGGTACCTTTCAAGATTGTCGGCAGAAAAGACAAAAGTAGCTCTTTGATGAGCGACGGTCGTTGCTGGAATGCGTCTAAACTAGTTCGGGTTCCGTGCAACCAATCTGACAACAGAACAATGGGCATGGGAATGGCCTCGTCATGACTACTCGGGTACCGCTGGGGCTAGAAGCCGCGCAGACGCTGAACAGCGTGAAATTTTGCGATCGCCGGAAATAAGGGCTCAAGTTAATGAAGAATTGGTCGCGCCTTTAGAGGATTCGGTGGAGCAACCTTTGCATTGCAGCACTAGGATATGCCGACCTGTCGAAAGATTTGGGTTTTCTTTGCCTGAACAGTAAGTGTTTAGTTCGAGTTATCTTAGTTGTTACAAAATTACTATGCTGTATTGTCAAGCGCGAGGCTATGTTGTATCCTTCTTTATTGTTTCAGTTTAGTTTCTTTCAGTGTACATATCGTCATCGTCATTCAGTACGTTTTGCTATATAAGTGACTTTACTGTGATGAATAAAAAAAATGTACATACTGCGCTTGCGTGGTCCAGAGCCATGCGTCTGGTCTGAGCCAAACACCACACACCTGTTGTTGTTCATCATCATCATCATCATCATCATCATAATCATCATCACGATCATCATCATCAGCCTGTTACACCCACTTCAGGGCAAAGGCCTCTCCCATACTTCTCCAACTACTCCGGCCATGTACTAATTGAGTACTAATTGTGGCCACGTCGTCTCTGCAAACTTCTTAATCTCATCGGCCCACCTAACTTTCAGCCGCTCCCTGCTACGCTTCCCTTACTTCGGAATCCAGTCCGTAACCCTTAATGACCATCGATTATCTTCCCTCCTCATTACATGTCCTGCCCATGCCCCCCCATTTCTTTTTCTTGATTTCAACTATAATGTCATTAACTCGCGTTTGTTCCCTCACCAAAACTGCTTTTTTCTCATCACTTAACGTTACACCCATCATTCTTCTGTCCATAGCTCGTTGCTCGTCCTCAATTTAAGTAGAACCCTTTTTGTAAGCCTCCACATTTCTGCCCCGTGCGTGAGTACAGGTAAGACACAGGTGTTGTAACCTATTCTCTTGGGGGATGGCAACCTGCTGTTCATGATCTGAGAATGCCTGCCAAACGTACCCCAGCCCATTCTTATTCTTCTGATTATTTCAGTCTCATGATCCGCATCCGCAGTCATACCTGTCCTAAGTAGATGTATTCCCTTACCACTTCCAGTGCCTCGCTACCTATCGTAAACTGCTGTTCTCTTCCGAGACTGTTAAACATTACTGTAGTTTTCTGCAGATAAATTTTAGACCCACCCTTCGGCTTTGCCTCTCCAGGTCAGTGAGCATGCATTGCAGTTGGTCCAATGAGTTAGTAAGCAAGGCAATATCATCAGCGAATCTCAAGTTACTAAGGTATACTCCATTAACTCTTATCCCTAATTCTTCCCAATCCAGGTCTCTGAATACCTCCTGTAAACACGCTGTGAATAGCATTGGAGCGATCGTATCTCCCTGCTTGACGCCTTTCTTTAATGGGATTTTGTTGCTTTCTTTATGGAGGACTACGGTGGCTGTGGAGCCGCTATAGATATCTTTCAGTATATTTACATACGGCTCGTCTACACCCTGATTCCGTAATGCTTGCATGACTGCTGAGGGTTCGGCTGAATGAAACGCTTTCTAGTAATCCACGAAAGCTATATATAAGGGTTGGTTATATTCCGCACATTTCTCTATCACCTGATTGATAGTGTGAATATGGTCTATTGTTGATTAGCCTTTACGGAATCCTGCCCGGTCCTTTCGATGACAGAAGTCTAAGGTGTTGCTGATTCCATTTGCTATTACCTTAGTAAATACTTTGTAGTCAACGGACAGTAAGCTGATTGGTCTATAATTTTTTAACTCTTTGGCGTCCCCTTTCTTATGGATTAGGATTTGGTTTGCGTTCTTCCAATATTCCGGTACGCTCGAGGTCCTGAGGCATTGCGTATAGAGGGTGGCCAGTTTTTCTATAACAATCTGCCCACCATCCTTCAACAAGTCTGCTATTACCTGACCCTCTCCAGCTGCCTTCCCTCTTTGCATAGCTCCCAAGGCTTTCTTTAATTCTTCCGGCGTTACTTGTGGGATTTCAAATTCCTCTAGACTATTCTTTTTTTCTTTTTTTTCCATTGCTAAAACACAATGGCGGGGGCTAAGATAAAAGGTGCAGTGAGGCAGCTTGAGGTGCCCTTAGCCCCCGTGTTACATTGTGGCAGTGAGTCGCGCAAACAACCGTACATAAAAAAACATTATATATAAATATTAAGCACAATCATTAATTAATTCAAGAGAACTTTCTATAGGGGAACAAATAAATTGGATAATTTTATACATTACATACATTACAGACAATTACATATACTTGGCAATACGTAAATAAAAGTGAAAATTGCTTACACTTGACGATGCATAATTAAACGTGAGAAGATATGGTGCTCGATTAATATTGGAATGATTAGGAGAAAGAAAGGGACGAGCAATAATTATGTCATTACAAACATGTAACAAGACGCACATGATAATACAGGTAAAAAAGAAATTACGCTTGATTCATTATTCAGGAGAAGGTTCTGATAAGTGACGACAGCTCTGACCTTGTTATGTTAATGATGTCAATGTCAGTGTCATGTAATGAATTAAGCAGTCTTGGTAATTTATTTTTCGTCATTTGCAACTATATTTGGTTCTGGAAGAGGGTGTAGACCAGTGTTCTCCATGACGGGTAATATAGGCAGCTGTATTTTTTTGCAGACAAGCAATTTCAATAAATACGCTGTTTTCAGAGTTTGAGTTTGAGTTTGAGTGCCATATACGAAGGAGAGAGCGGTTGTATAGAGAGTAGTTTGGGGGTATGTTGTATTGTTTAAAGAGGTGCTCACGTGACTGTGATATGGCACGTTTGCAATGATACGTACGATCTTTTTCTGTGGTAAGTGTATTTTCCTGAGGTCAGTTTCAGTTGTTGTGCCCCACACAAGGTGTGTATAATTCATGTGTGATGCAAATAGTGAGCGGTAAACTCTTACGGATGATGGTAGACGATATCTGTTCTTGTTTAGCATTCCTGTCATCCGGCTAAGCTTTTGTTCTACAGAGTCTACATGTCGATCTCAGTGTAGCGTACTAGAGAAGTATGTACCTAATACTTTAATTTTATTCACTATTTCTATGCTCCCTTTGTTCATCTCTAAAGTGGCTTTGTGGAATCTTCGTGCCTTTCTCATAAAAAAATTACGGCTCTTTGTCTTATTTGAATTTAATTTTAGATAATTTCGTGTAGACCATGTGGATATGTTCTGGAGCAACTCGTTTGCGCTGTTTTATTAAGCTAATATGACATGGCGAAGAAATAAACACACCAGTATCGTCTGCATATATGATAAAGTTTGCCTTGTGATATATCAGAACAACATCGATTATATATAAGAAAAAAAGCAGCGGTCGAAGAATACTTCCTTGGGGGACTCCTGTTTTTATTTCTAGAGAAAACTATTTAAAGTTATTTAAGTGCACATATTTCCGTCTTTTTCATAAGTATGACTTAATTAACTGCAGTGGGAGGCCCTTGATACCATACGTCTCAAGCTTTGTTAATAAGTTATGGTTAATATGATTGAAGACCTGAGTAAAGTCTATAACTATACCTATTGTCAGTTGTTTTCTTTCAAAATTTTGCAGTATATATATGGTCTTACCGGTCTAGTAGTGCTAATTATGTTGATTAGCTTTTTTTTGAACGTGATAACGCGATATTTTTCACAGAAGCATGTTAACTGAATCAATATTATTTTTCAAGTCGTTTAGGAAAGTGCGGCAAAATTGATATGGGGCGATAACTTTGAATATTGAGCCTGTCTGCCTTCTTATGTATTGGAATGACTTTAGCAACCTTTATTTTTGATCGAAAGATGCCTTCAGCAATAGAGATATATATATAGACTACAAAGGGGGCTATATTGCGTATGACATATTTTATTCGTTTTATCTGCAGGTCGTCTGAATCACAACTTTTACAGTTTTTCATTGCCATAAATACAAAGCAGACCTCGTCAACATTAGTTGGATGGAAAAATATTGTGTTTAAGTTTCCAGGTATGGAGAGAGTGGTTTTGGATCGCGTATGCGCTTGTGTTTCTCTGTTTAGGAAGTATTCGTTAAACGCATTCACCATGTCTGTTTCGGACGGTAAACGACCTTCTAGGCTAATTTTTTTCAATAGGTTCTGTGCGTTGTGTCCGTTCCATTATATTATCAATGTTCCTCCACAGTTTTTCTTAGTTTCCATCACACAATAAAAAAGACTGTAGATAATAGTTATTTCTGGTTTCCATATTTCCTTGTTTAGACTGTTCCTGTAAACATTAAATTCTTTAAGATCAGCAATTTCACGAGTTTTGATGAACCTGGCGTACACCTTTTCGCGTTTTTTTTTATTTTCTTTAATAGATCTCTTGCTATCCATGGTTTTCGGCACGACTTAAGTTTATCTTGTTTGATGGTGAAGTGTTTCTTATACACAACTAAGAATTTTTCAATAAAGATATTGTAGGCTCTTTCCGCATTATTTTCCTCAAGTACGTCCTCCCAATTTACTCGTTGTAATTCTGTTTGAAACGGCGCCATTGTACGCTCATTGATGTTCTGACATAACCTAGTCATATTTCTGTTAACTTTTTTTCATTGGCGCTCGATAAAAATGCACATTGGATTATGATCACCAATTGGGCAGCTTAAAACAGCGCTTTTTTACGTATGACGGCTCACAATTTGTATTAAATAGATCTAACGTAGTCTCAGATGACATTGTGATTCTAGTACTCGATTCTATAACATAAATGCAACCGTTCGACAAGATTATATTTAATATGTCATGCTGTCTAGCACTACATGCACTCGTGTCAATGTTCTAATCGCCATCAAGGATAACGTTTTGCCTGTTTTCGCATGCACACGCCAACAGATGATCTACAAAAGTGAGGAATTCCTGCACAATACCATCTTGTGGACGATAGCGCGCAGCAAATATAACACCATCAGCCTGAATGCACAGTGACTCGACGTTACGCGTTATTATTGTAAAGCCTTCGAACATGTCACAGGGTATGGAATTTTTCACCAGCAGAGAGACACCACCGCCACGTTGAGCTGTTCTGTTCAAGAAAATTGCTTTCTTTTGCGGTAGTCGAAGAATATTAACATCATTTGAGTACCAGGTTTCACATAACATAATGACATCCCAGAGTTCAATTATGTCATTGAAAAAGGTTTCTAGTTCACCAAGTTTGTTACAAGCAGATTGTACATTCATATGTAAACAGCTCACGCCTTTAACTGCAACTGCAGCGAAGAAGAAAACCATTTTTCTTTATCGATAAGACCGAACTGCTCCATCGTAATGAGATCATGAACACAAGAAACGAAGACTCAGGTGCTGATGGCCCGGAGTTCATTCACGTCTTTCACTACCGTCGCTTGTTCACCACTCGATCTGCGCATCAGTACCTTGTCATTTGCATGACAAACTTATAGTCTGCATTCTTCGCCCATTCTTTAGTGACAGCAAGAAGCTTTCTGGTTCGTGAGGTTTGGTTTTCATTAATTATTTCTTTGTTTCTTGTTTCTTTGTTCTTTCAAACCCTTTCGCTTAGCAATCCAAGTGTCTCTAGCCTCCTGGAGCACGAAGCGCAAGATGATCCCGCGCACTTTCCCTGTTAGCCGGCAATCTGTGAACAGCGACTATATATTGGGCTGCGATGGGTTGCATTTCCAGCTGTGCACCTAGGTTATTAACCTTTTCAAGTAGATTCTCCCCCTCGGTTTCCGCAATCCTATGTATTTCAATGTTTAGTTTTCTACTGCGCCACTCAAGTGCTTCAAGATCAGACTCAAGTCGACAGAGTTGTTCTGAAGTGCCACTGCGCTCAATCTTTTCTGCCTTACGTTTCACTTCCTTGATTTCCTTCTCTTGGATACCTTGATGATTTTCAATTTTGTCAAATTGATCAGATAGCATTTGCATCAGCTTCTCGATTTCTGTCATGTTGTTGGGAATCACAAGGAGTGATGAGAGTGGCTTGTTGGGCTAGTAGGTACGTGGTTATACTAAGAGAAGGCCAGCAAACTTGACAGTAGAAAAAATCAAGAGGCAGACATAGACGAAGAGATAGGAAGGTGGCTGGACTAACAACTGAACTTCATTCATGAAAACGACGTCCCCCAAGTCCGTACTGAACATGCGCAGGCACAACAAAACAAAAACACGGTCAACACCTTATCTATGCACCGTGTACGCTTATCAAGAAATAAAAACTCTTTCTTGGTTAGGAACACAGATGGCGCGCTTACACACATCTCAGGGCCAAGTTTATAGATGCGATAGACTTCAATCGGCTCTCTTTCCTGCTGAGTCTTAGCCTTCGCCAAGATTGAAACGTCACTGAAGATAGGGTTACATCCGCAGTCCTTGCAATGCAGCGGAAGATTACATCCTGTGCCTTTGGGTATTAGATTTGCATGCTCACGCATGCAATCATTCACACAGCGACGGGTTTGTCCTATGTAATCTCTACCACATTTCAAAGGAATACTGTGCACTGCACATGTGTCGCACGTGCGGTGCTTCACGACATGCTTGATATTGCACGTACTCTTTCACGAACTGTGCTGCGAGACCCTCATGCAAAGTTTTGCGAGCATAGATTGAAAAAGGTTGCGGCAAAAACGACGTCAGTTTGGTTTGTTCTCCGCCGTGTAAACTTGCAAAACTTTGCATGAGGGTCTCTAAGCACAGTTCCCGAAAGAGTACGAGCAATACCAAGCATGTCCTGAAGCACCGCACGTGCGACACATGTGTAGTGTACAGTATTCATTTGAAATGTGGTAGAGATTACATAGGACAAACCGGTCGCTGTATGAATGATCGCATGCGTGAGCATGCAAATCTAATATCCACAGGCAGAGGAGGTAATCTTCCGCTGCATTGTAAGGAGTGCGGATGTAGGAAGGAAGGAAATCAACTTTATTCAGGTCCTGCAGGCCACGAGAGCTTTGGGCTCTCATGGAGTGGGCGTCTCCTACGACGGAACCGGGAGGTTGAGTTTCCTGGCTGCGTCGTGGACCTGCTGGACGGCCCAGGTTTGGGGAGCGAGTGCTTCGCTTCGGATTGCTTCTTCAAACTTGCGCTTGTCCTGTTCGTAGTTTACGTGAGCTTGCGAGCACGGCCAGAGTAAATGATATACGTTAAGGGATGTGTTGCAATTGGTGCAATGAGACTTGTCGTAGAGCTCAGGCATGTAATGGTGTAATCTGTTTTGAGTGGGGTATGTGTCTGTTTGTAGCATTCTGAGTGTAACCCCTTGAGCTCGAGTGAGCGTGCGGTGGGGCGTGCTATACTGTCTGCGTTGTAGATAGTAGTGTTTAGTGATTTCATTGTATGTAGTGGGCGCGTCCTTATTCTCCGAGTGGTTGGGTGAAGCCGCGCGGTCTGTAAGCGCGCGCGCAGCCTCGTGTGCCGCCTCGTTAAGGTTGGGGACGTCGCCGATCTTTGGTCCTAAGTGTGCCGGGAACCAGTATATGAAGTGGTTCTTAATCTCTTTCTTTGAAACAATTCTGAGAGCCTGTGCGCAGACCGTGCCCTTTTGGAAAGCTCTGATAGCGGCTATGGAGTCGCTGTAGATATGGGAAAGATTGTCGTCGGTGAGCGCAACAGCGATCGCAACCTGTTCGGCCTGTTCAGGCTTCCTTGCAATTATCGTGGCTGCATATCTTGTGGATCCACGACCGTCCACAACCGCCACTGCGAAAGCTTTGTTTCCCGTGTATGCCACCGCGTCCACAAAAGCTGAGCGTTCACGGTTCGCCAAGGCTTGGTTAAGAAGGAATTGTCCTCTCGCTTGTCGTCTGCCCCTGTTGTTTTCGGGGTGTACGTTTCTGGGTATAGGGCGGACCATGATCTTGGCACGGATGTCCCGTGGGAGGTCCGCAAAGTCTTTTTCTATGTTTCCTTGTGCAAAGCCTAGCTTCTCTAGGATCGTGCGCCCCGGAGGCGTCGTCGAAAGCCTAGCAAGCTGGGCGCGCTGCTGGGCTTCGGCAATTTCTTCCAGGGTGTTGTGCATGCCCAGGTGGCCCAGCTTCTCGTTGCTGGTGCTGGTTGGAATGCCGAGGGCTTGCTTGGTGACCTTTCTGATTTGGGCATTCAGTCTGTGTTCAGTGACGTTTCAATCTTGGCGAAGGCTAAGACTCAGCAGGAAAGAAAGCTGATTGAAGCCTATCGCATCTATAAACTTGGCCCTGAGAAATGTGTAAGCGCGCCATCTGGGTTCCTAACCAAGAAAGAGCTTTTATTTCTTGATAAGCGTTGACGTGTATAGATAAGGTGTTGACCATGTTTTTGTTTTGTTGTGCCTGCGCATGTTCAGTACGGATTTGTGGGACATTGTTTTCATGAATGAAGTTCAGCTGTCAGTCCAGCCACTTTCCTGTCTCTTTGTCTATGTCTGCCTCTTGATTTTTTCTACTGTCAAGTTGCTGGCGTTCTCTTAGTATAACCACGAGGAGTGAACTGAGCTTACAGTCCATTTCTGCAGGTTTTGTAAGAATCTCCAAGACTGTCCTTGGCGCCGGCGTGCTGGTGCCACTTTTACCTCTGCCAGCCCTCCACGCCTCATATTTCGAACTCTTCCTGTACTGCTCCCGTTTACCCTTCAGCGTCTTTTCGCTTACTTCTGAGCATTCACTGCAATGAAAAGAAAACTCGCATTCACCGCAAATCAGAACAGAGTCAATATCGTGCAGTACGTTGCGGCAATAATAACAGCGATACATCGCCAATAAAAGGACACTTCGCGACAAACACACTGTTCAACTGTAGCACAATGTTGTACCCGTTGGTGGCAGCGGCAGAACGCGGAAAAAAACGGCAAATAGACAGTTACCAACCTGCGAAAATGGAGGAGCAAGGTAAGACCGTTGCGTCCAGCGCGTTCCACCGCTGCCACCGAATGTAAGGACACACCCACGCCGAACGATATGCCGCGGCTTTTCCCCGTTGTGGCAGCACACTCGTTCACAGATAACCGGTGGCGCGCGTTTCAAAGGCTCTGGTCTGCAGTGAATTGGTCGATTCCGGTCTGAGAAAATAGAGGAGCAAGGTAAGACCGTTGCGTCCAGCGCGTTCCGCCGCTGCCACCGAATCATTATCTCTCTTCCATTATCTTCGTGGGTGCCACTGGTACTGTGTAAATCACTACAGAACTCATCAGCCACTTGAACTGTCTCATCCATATTAGTAATGATATTGCAGGCTTTTTCTCTTAACGCACACATCTGATTCTTGCCAATTCCTAGTTTCTTCTTCACGCCTTTTAGGCTTCCTCCTCTCCTGAAAGCATGTTCAGTTCAATCCATATTGACCCATGCACTTATCTTTATCGGGCGACCACGTTTCGCCGCCTAACAAATGTTATCGCACAGCGCAGGCGCAGGATGCGCCTTAAACCCTTCTACGGACGCTGACGAACTTCCTTATTTTTGTTGTTTTCTTTGCTACGAGTGCTTTGTTTATTACTTTCGTTTGTTTGCAGCATCGGGTCGATGCTTTTTAAGTGGGGGGTAATGACACGTCTACTTATCTTTATCGGGCGACCACCTTTCTCCGCCTAACAAATGTTATCGCATAGCGCAGGATGCGCCTGCATGCAAAACAAGTTTCTGGAATGTTATCGATGGTTCGGTCCACTGTCTTTCGCCGCAACTTGTGTAATCTGATTGCATCTATGCGCGACGCGAATAGTGTAGAACTTTGTGGAAGACACGCGGGTCCTAGTGGTTAATCTGGAGCATTCGACGACTCAACTATAGAAACAGACGCACTTGACCCGCTGAGCAGATTTTCGACGATCACCGACTGTGTAGCCTGTTTTTGAGGGCACAAGTTCGTGCAATAAAACGCTAGTTTCGTCTTTCCCAGTTTGGCTGCTTTCTTTACCGTCACTATCACGTGACATCTGGTGGAGGTGTTTTGCGTTCATGTACCAAACGCCCCCACAAAGCTGTGACCCAAGCCCGAACGCGGAAGACATCACGAACGTTAACAAGAACCAGCGCGGTAGCCGCAGGCTGCAAAAACTGCCCCCGGAGCACGGACTTTTGCCTGAGACGGGCAGGAAGATTGTCACCAAGTCCACCCCAATGGCAGCCGCAGCGTCCCCCATCGTGCTGCAGCAGCCCAGGGAGCCTCCGACGTTCGGCGGTTCAACGTTCGAGGAGCCGGAACGCTGGCTTGAGGCGTATGAGAGAGTCGCTACATTTAACAGCTGGAACAGTGACCACAAACTGCGACATGTCTTCTTCGCATTGGAAGACGCTGCCAGGACGTGGTTCGAGAACCGAGAAGCTACCTTAACGACCTGGGACCTGTTCCGAAGCGGCTTCCTGCAAACATTTACAAGCGTCGTTCGAAAAGAGCGAGCCCAAGCTCTACTGGAGACCAGAGCGCAGCTGCCGAATGAGACGATCGGGATCTTCACTGAGGAAATGACCCGTCTGTTCCTCCACACCGACCCGGAAATGTCAGATGAGAAGAAAGCCCGCCTACTGATGCGCGTTGTAAAGGAGGAACTTTTCGCCGGAATGGTAAGAAGCCCACCCAAGGCCGTCGACGACTTTCTTCGTGAGGCGACGAGCATCGAGAAGACACTGGAATTGCTGAACCGGCAATTCAACCGACGCACCAAGCCAACAAGCTACGCCGGAGTTCAATCAATGGCCACCGACGACCTGCGCGAGCCCATCCGGGCAGTCGTACGAGAGGACCTTCAGAAGATCTTCCCTTCACCGCAACCTCAAGTGGCCTCAATCACCGTAGTTGTCAAAGACGAAGTCCAGCGATCGCTCGGAGTTCCCGAGGTACAGCCACAGTCATCGCAGCCCCAGCCAGAAGCGGTGACCTACGCCGCCGTCAAGGTCCCCCTCCACGACAACGCAAGGGCCCTGTAACGCCGCAATTCCGTCGACCACTGCCGCCACCGCCAGCACGCCCACCCGTCGCCCAGCGCAGCTAGGCGAGGAAGACAGACGTTTCGCGCGCTCCTGACCACCGCCCGCTGTGCTACCACTGCGGGGAAGCCGGCCATGTGTACCGCCGATGCCCATACCGTCACCTGGGATTGCGAGGCTTCGCCGTCAACGCACCGCGCCCTCGGGTAGGTGAACGCTTTCGTGACATCGCCGACTACCTCGCCGCTACTCAGTGGAGCCCTCGACGACCGTCCCGTTCGCCGTCACCAGGCTGCTACCTGTCGCCGCAGCGCCGTCCATACACTGGCCCAGCACGGGGCCGCTCTGCGAGCCCATATCCGGTAAACTAAAAGCAGCAACTGATGGAGGTGCGGTTGCTATTCGTCGAACTGACGAAGATCCTCCGCCGCCGACGAAGACGACGAAGAGACCATCTCGACGACATAACGACACGCAGGCGTCCCGACGAAGTCAGGAAGGCAAGACTACACCGACGAAAGACGACTTGACGACGCGAGGTTCCAACTTCAGTTAAACACGACGCAGCCGTGATCCGACGCCAAGACCTAACTGTAACGCCAGACAAAGAACCACCGACCTTGACGTGCTTCTCGACGGCCACGCACTTACCGCTTTAGTGCACACAGGGGCTGATCACTCCGTAATGAGTGGACACATCGCCGCCCAGTTGAAGACAGTTAAGACCGCATGGGAAGGCCCTCAAATTCGGACCGCTGGAGGGCACTTCATCACGCCGACTGGAATTTGCACGGCAAGAATACCAATTCATGACCGGACTTACTATGCCACCTTCGTTATCCTCCAATAGTGTTCACGAGACGTCATTCTCGGTATGGACTTCCTGAACCAACACCGCGCAACAATCGACCAAAAGTGGAAGCCAATAACGCGGTCGGAAGATAAATCGATACCGCCGTAGAGCCCTCGTAATCACCACGCCTTGAGTGTGCTCGAAGATCAAGTTAGCATCCCGCCTCGCTCCAGCATTGTTATTTCGGTCGGCACCGAAACACCCGCTTACGTAGAAGGCGTCATCGAAGGCGACCAATGTGTACTGCTAGATCGTGAAATTTGCGTCGCAAGAGGGATCGCTCGACGGCATGGAGGGATAACTGAAGTGTTGCTGACAAACTTCAGCCAGGCGTTCAAGCACATAAACAAGGGCACGACGATCGCGTACATCGAGGAAATTCTAAAAACCAGTAATGCGTTTGTCCTCTCGGATTCCGCCGCATCTACCCAGACGACCACGGTTCCCGAACCAGACTACGACATTAATCCAAGTCTCCCCGTGATTGAGCAACAGCAGCTCACAAGTCTGCTCCGACGATACAAAGGCTGCTTTTCGACGTCATCGAGGATTCGACAAACACCAGTCACCAAGCATCGCATAATCACCGAGGAGTGCGCTCGACCACTCCGCCAGAGCTCTTACCGAGTTTCGCCGCAAGAACGTGAAGCTATAAGAGAACAAGTCGACGAAATGCTGCGCGACGACATCATCCAGCCGTCGAAAAGCCCGTGGGCATCTCCTGTGGTCCTGGTAAAGAAAAAGGACGGAACCCTACGCTTGTGCGTCGATTATCGTCGACTGAACAAGCTCACGAAGAAGGACTTGTACCCCCTTCCACGGGTAGACGACGCATTGGATCGGCTCCGCAACGCTAAATACTTCTAGTCGATGGACCTCAAGTCTGGCTACTGGCAAATAGAAGTCGACAAGAGAGATCGCAAAAAGACCGCCTTCATCGCGCCAGATGGCCTCTACGAGTTCAAGGTCATGCCATTCGGACTGTGCTCGGCGCCTGCAACGTTCCAGCGCGTCATGGACACGGCGTTGGCAGCAATGAAGTGGCAGACGTGTCTTGTTTATTTGGATGACGTCGTTGTCTTCAACGGAAATTTCGACGATCACTTTAGGCGGTTTGCGACAGTATTAGAAGACATCAAGTGATCAGGGCTCACTCTGAAGCCAGAAAAGTGCCGCTTCGCTTAAGATGAGCTTCCGTTCCTAGGCCACGTCATCAGCAAGTCTGGAGTCCGCCCTGACCCGCAGAAGACAGCTGCCATCGCAAAGTTCCCGCAGCCCATCGACAAGAAGGCAGTGCGTAGATTTCTTGGCATGTGTGCCTACTACAGGCTGTTTGCCAAGGACTTTTCACGCATCGCTGAGCCGCTGACACAGCTAACTAAATGTGACGTCGAGTTCAAGTGGGAAACGCCGCAAGCCGACGCATTTCATGAACTCAAACGACGCATGCAGTCACCGCCCGTACTTGCGCACTTCGACGAGCACGCCGATACCGAAATCCACACTGACGCCAGTAGCCTAGGCCTCGGTGCCGTCCTAGTCCAGAGAAAAGATGGACATGAACACGTGATATCTTACGCTAGCCGGTCGTTGTCAAAAGCAGAAGGCAATTATTCTACAACGGAAAAGGAATGCCTCGCCATCGTTTGGGCTACAGCGAAATTTCGCCCTTACCTATATGGCAGGCCATTCAAAGTGATTAGCGACCATCACGCGTTGCGTTGGCTAGCTAAATTAAAGGACCCTTCAGGACGACTGGCGCGGGGGAACCTCATACTACAAGAATACGACATCACTGTAACATACAAGTCCGGACCAAAACACTCAGATGCCGATTGCCTATCACGCGCCCCGATTGACCCACCGCCGCAAGATGACGAGGATGACGACGCCTTCCTTGGAATAATAAGCGCGGAAGACTTCGAACAACAACGAGGAGACGCGGAGCTAAAGCCCTACTCGAGTATTTGGAAGGGCACACCGACTTTGTCCCTAGAGCATTTAACCGTGGATTGTTTTCGTTCACGCCTCAAAACAAAGTACTCGTGAAGAAGAACTTCTCACCAGTCCGCGCCAACTACCTTCTTGTTGTTCCGTCGGCACTGCGTCCAGAAGTACGTCACGCCCTACATGACGATCCGACCGCTGGACACCTCGGCTTCTCCCGGACGCTATCGAGGATACAAGAAAGGTATTACTGGCCGCACCTAACCGTCGATGTCGCCCGTTACGTTAGGAGATGCCGAGACTGTCAGCTACGCAAGACACCACCGACAAGGCCAGCGGGATTACTACAGCCGATCAAGCCTCCTTACCGACCTCTTCAGCAGATCGGGATGGACTTGTTGGGACCGTTTCCGACATCAACTTCCGGAAATAAGTGGATCGCCGTTGCGACGGACCATCTCACCCGCTTCGCTGAAACTAAAACTCTACCGAAAGGCAGCGCAGCCGAAGTGGCGAAATTTTTCGTCGAGAACATCCTGCTGTGACATGGTGCTCCAGAAGTCCTCATCACCGACAGAGCAACGGTTTTTACAGCAGAGCTCACGCAAGCCATTCTGCAATACAGCCAGACAAGTCACAGGAGGGCAACTGCCTACCATCCGCAGACGAATGGTCTCACGGAGCGCCTGAACAAGACCCTCGCCGACAAGCTAGCAATGTACGTCGACGTCGAGCACAAGACGTGGGATGTGGTCCTGCCGTACGTAACATTTGCTTACAACACGGCAGTGCAAGAAACAACACAGATCACGCCATTTAAGCTGGTCTACGGCAGGAACCCGACGACGACGCTCGATGCCATGCTGCCACTCGTAACTGACGAGGACAACCTTGACGTCGCTACCTATCTCCAGCGCGCCGAAGAAGCCCGCCAGCTCACCCGCCTGCGGATCAAGAACCAGCAGAGGACCGACAGCCGACACTACAACCTCCGACGACGCTTCGTTGAGTACCAGCCCGGCGACCGTGTTTGGGTATGGACCCCGATACGCCGACGAGGACTCAATGAGAAAGTTCTCCGACGCTATTTCGTACCCTACAAGGTCATCCAACGTATTTGCGGTCTGGACTATGAGGTCGTGCCAGACGGAATTTCGCATTCACAGCGGCCCCGCGCACGATCTGATGCGCCTTAAACCCTTTTACGGACGCTGACGACCTTCCTTATTTTTGTTGTTTTCTTTGCTACGAGTGCTTTGCTTATTACTTTCGTTTGTTTGCAGCATCGGGTCGATGCTTTTTAAGTGGGGGGTAATGACACGTCTACTCATCTTTATCGGGCGACCACGTTTCTCCGCCTAACAAATGTTATCGCACAGCGCAGGATCCACCTGCATGTAAAAGAAGTTTCTGGAATGTTATCGATGGTTTCGTCCACTGTCTTTCACCGCAACTTGTGTAATCTGATTGCATGTATGCGCGACGCGAATAGTGTAGAACTTTGTGGAAGACACGCGGGTCCCAGTGGTTAATCTGGAACACTCGACGACTGAACTATAAAAGCTGACGCGCTTGACCCGCTGTGCAGATTTTCGAAGATCACCGACTGTGTTCGCAGCTGTCACCGTTCTTTGAGTGTAGCCTGTTTTTGAGGGCACTAGTTCGCCCAATAAAACACTAGTTTCGGCTTTCCCAGTTTGGCTGCTTTCTTTACCGTCACTACCACGTGACAATGTTATACTTCCTTATGTCCGCTGTCTTACGCTTGTTGATTAACTTGGAAAGTTCTGCCAGTTCTTATTCTAGCTGTAGGGTTATAGGCTTTCATACATTGGCGTTTCTTGATCAGATCGTTCGTCTCCTGCGATAGCTTACTGGTATCCTTTCTAACGGAGTTACCACCGAGTTCTATTGCACACTCCTTAATGATGCCCATAAGATTGCCGTTTATTGTTTCAGCATTGTGTTAGCATTGTTCATTGTTCCTGTTGTTCAGCATCGTACTAACACTGGAGACACGAATCCAATTCGTTGGCGTCTCTATCGTGTATCGCATGCTGAACGTCTTGCCATCCAATCGGAAGTAGAGAAAATGCTGGGCAAAGGGGGTCATCGAGCCCTCAGTCAATCCTTAAGCTTCGTTTGTCGTCCGTTTCCAAAAGAAAGATGGTACCTGGCGTTTTTGCGTCGATTATCGCCACTTAAACAAGATCACGCGAAAAGACGTCTACCCACTACCACGCATCGATGACGCCTTGGACTGCTTGCACGGAACTAAATACTTCTCGTCTATCGATCTTCGATCCGGCTATTTGAAGATTTCAGTTGATAAAATGGATCGCGAGAAGACGGCCTTCCTAACAACGGATGGCTTATATCAGTTCAAAGTCATGCCATTTGGCCTATGCAATGCTCCTGCGACATTTGAACGTAGGATGGACTCTCTTCTGCGAGTATTTACAAATGGATCACGTGTCTCTGTTACCTTGACGGCGACATTTTTTCACCTACGTTCGGCAGCCACCTTATCCCACTCGCTGCCATTCTTGCGGTCTTCCGAAAAGCCGGCCTTCAACTGAACTCCACTAAGTGTCAATTCGGGTGCCACCAGATTACCGTGTTGGGACACCTCATTGACGCTTCCATTGTCCAACCAGATCCGGAAAAAGTTCGCGCCGTACGCAGTTTCCTTGTGCCACGTTCTGCTTCTGACGTGCGCTGCTTCGTCGGCCTGTGTTCTTAGTTTCGCCGTTTCGTCAAAAACTTCGCCGATATTGCTCGGCCCTTGACAGATATTCTAGAGAAGAATACACCATTCTCATGGGGCCCAGAACAGGCTCACGCGTTCGCCGCTCTCATCGAATTTCTGACCACCCCTCCCGTACTTACCCACTTTCATACATCTGCACCGACCGAAGTCCACACTGACGCAAGCGGCCATGGCATCGGCGCTGTTCTCGCACAACAACAGAATGGTACCGAGTGCGTGATAGCTTACGCCAGCCACCTGCTGTCCCCTGCCCAGAGAAATTACTCCGTCACCGAGCGGGAGTGCTTGGCTTTCGTTTGGGCTGTCGCCAAGTTCCGGCCATATTTGTACGGCCGCACGTTTTCGGTCATTACAGACCACCACGCACTCTGCTGGCTATGTTCCCACCGGGACTCGACAGGACGGTTTGTTCGCTGGGCTTTGCGGCTCCAGGAATTTTCGTTTGCTGTCAACTATAATTCTGGACGTCTGCACAAGGACGCTGACTGCCTCTCTCATCACCCCGTGGATCCCCTTATCCTGCTGTGCATGATCGGGTGACCTGCGTGATGGCTTTTACTTACATGTCCGACATGCGCGCTGAACAACAGCGCGACGAATCCTTACAGTCCATCATCGCCGGAGTGCAATCTGGCAGCCCTGACGCAACGTGCCGCATGTTTGTTCTGCACCACGGCATTCTCTACAGCCGCAATCTCAACTCTGACGGCCCTGAGTTGCTCCTTGTCCTTCCTCGTCTTCTGCGATCCGTCGCTTTCGAACAACTTCACGATGCGCCAACGGCGGGATATGTTGGCGTTTTGCCTATTTACGACCGCGTACGGCGCCGGTTCTTCTGGCCGGGTTTCTACCGCTCCGTGCATAGTTATGTCGCCACTTGCGAATTTTGTCATCGCCGGAAGAAACCTCCTCTGCCACTTGTCGGATGACTCCATCCAATTGAAGTTCCCTCTAAACCATTCTTTCGCGTAGGCCTTGACCTGCTGGGCCCTTTTCCGACGACGACTACAGGGAATAAGTGGATCGCCGTCGCTACTGATTACGCGACACACTACACGATAACAAAGGCATTCTCGACTAGTTGCGCAAGAGACGTCGCCGATTTTCTTCTCCACGATGTCATTCTCCATCACGGTGCAGATAGACAGTTACTTACAGACCGCGGCCGCTCGTTCTTGTCTCGAGTTGTCGACGACCTCCTCCGCTCTTGTGCCACTGAGCACAAGCTGTCCAGCGCCTACCAACCACAAACGAACGGTCTTACGGAAGTCTCAACCGAACAATCACAGAGATGCTGTCTATGTGCTTCTCCAACGATCACCGCGACATTCGCGTATAACTGGTCCCGACATGACACCGTGGGATATTCACCCTTTTATCTTTTGTATGGTTGCGACCCCACTTTACCGTTTGGCACCGTCCTCCCTTCGTGCCACATGTCGCAACTGAGTACACTCTTGAAGTCATCGATCGCGCTCACATGGCCCGTCAAGTCGCTAGATCTCGTTTATTAGCCTCGCAGCATATGTAAAAACAGCGCTACGACCGGTGTCATCGCAATGTTAAGTTCGCGCCAGGTGCTTGGGTGCTCCTTTGGTCACCATATCGTCGGGCTCGCCCCTCCCGGAAGCTTCTCTGTCGCTACACAGGGCCTTATCAAGTCCTACGTCAAGTTAACGACGTAAATTAAGAGATTGCGCCGCTACACTTTGATGCGTCCTCAAGTCCGGCGCATGTTGACGTCGTCCACGTTTCGCGGCTGAAGCCATACTTCGCTCGCAATTCTTCGCCTACCATGCGCCCAGGCGGCGCTTCACCACCCGGGGGTCCTGTTACGGAAGGAGGACAGACGAGAGGAAGAAGATCGCGGTACGCTGACTGGTGCGTGTTGTTGGTGGTCAGCCATCTTATCTAACCTGACTCATTTTGTATGTATATATATATATATATATATATATATATATAGTAAATAGAATCTACTATACTCCCGACATACCCGTAACAATATGATATGCAGTAATCACCAACTAGGCCAAGCTGAAGTTCTTCTGACCCCGCAGGGGCGTCTGCGTCAGCAGGCGTTTGGTGTGTTGCGACACCACGAGGGTTGGACCCTCCCGCGTGTAGCCGTGCGCGGCTTAGCCGTGTCTGGGGATAGGGGGATCCTGGGGGTTGAGCTGATGCTGGGTGTTTGAACCTTTAAGGCCCCCCGGCGGAGGCAACACACCCCTTTGGCCTCTGCTTCAGACTGACCTCCAGACTGACCCACCTGGAGGACATCGGCAGTCGCCTTTTCCTGTCTCTCCCTCCTCGAATCTTCGTCTTTATATCGACTTTTTGACCTTTCCTGTCTCCTTCTCTCTTCTTTTTACTTCTTTTCTCCTGGCGGCAAGGGTTAACCCTGTGTGGCTATCCAACCTTGGATATACCATATTCGGTTATAGTGACGGCGTATGACTGGCGTCGTGCAGACTTGTATGCAAGCTCTGCCGCGTCCCCTCGTTGGGCTCCGTGGTGGGCGGTCGGCGCTGTTGCCGAATATATACATTTTTTCATGGAAACTTCTTTCCCCTCCCTTGCTGATCACTCTCAGAAACGAGGGCGCACCGAAGATGTCTTCAAGTTTTTTGGACGCCAAACCCAGAATTTTCCCCACCTTCACGTTATTCATTCTGAAAAGCCAAACAAAGTAGTCCGAAACATTTCGCCATTCCTTGTTTCAAAATGCCTGACTGCTCTTTTTGGTCAAGGTTACAAGGTGTCGAGGACGGCAAGCGGCGACGTCCTCTTGGAGCTCCGCGATGTAAAACAATATGAGAAACTACCGCAACTAGTGTCATTTGGGGAGACCCCCATAACAGTAACCCCGCACCGTACAATGAACACCACCCGTGGTGTTGTGTCAGATGATGATTTGCTTGAGCTGACTGAAGCGGAACTCCTGGAGGGCTTCAGCGAACAAAATGTGATCAATGTCAGAAGAATTAAGATGAGGCGGGATGGTAAAGAGATTCAGACGAAACACGTAATAATTACTTCTGGATCAAGTATCTTGCCCGAATCAATCGAGGCCGGGTACATCAAGCTTCGTGTTAGGCCGTACGTGCCAAACCCACTCCGATGTTTCAAATGCCAGCGCTTCGGTCACAGCTCGCAGAGCTACCGAGGCCGCCAAACTTGTGCAAAGTGCAGTGCTCAAGAACAAACCTCTGAAGCCTGTGAGAACACTCCACACTGCGTGAACTGTGATGGCGAGCATGCCGCATACTCGCGGTCGTGCCCGTCTTGGAAGAAAGAAAAAGAGATAGTCACTATTAAAGTAAAAGAAAACATATCATTCAAAGAGGCACGCAGGCGGGTTGCATACCTTCCTAAGGCCAGCTTTGCCGAAGTGGCGCGTCAGGGGGCTGCGTCACAACAGCCTCCGGCGGCTGTCCGACCCACAGGCAGTGAGTCGGCAGTTACGCCATCTGCCCCCGCGGCGGTTGCAGCTAGCGCTGCTCCGTCAACCCAGCAGACGGGGCCACCGACCCCGAAGTTGGGCGCAGCTAAGGCTGCCCCAACCTCCCCGGCCCCTTTCAGCGCTGGCAACAGCCGGCGTAGCCAAATCCCTGAGGAAGCCCCATCGACCTCCGGGCTGGTGGGGGCAGGGGTCTTGCCCTCCAAGGCGGGACTCTCTCTTGTAACTTCTCGCTCGCAAGAGCACGTGTCCGGCGCCTCACAAGAGGCAATGGACACTACACCTGTCGTCAAGGCGCACCAAACGCTTAAGGAGCGGCGACGCTCCCTCGAACGCTCCAGAAAGGGCAGAACCCCCGTTACAGGGCCTCGAAAGAGCTCTGTAAGCTAAGGCATCACCTCCGTTTCCATACACACAGCACTTATTTACATTCAATATGGATACACAAATTATTCAATGGAACGTCAGAGGTCTTCTTAGGAACCTTGATGACGTACAAGAGCTTATCCACAAACACAATCCAAAAGTGCTGTATTTACAGGAAACACACTTAAAATTCAAACACACAAACTTTCTCCGAACGTATGTTACGTTTCGCAAAGATCGCGATGATGCTCTCGCATCATCGGGCGGTGTTGCAATTGTAATTCAAAAAAGGCATAGCCTGTCAACGTTTACAGCTACGAACGGCCCTTGAGGCAGTGGTGGTTCGAGTTATTCTGCTAAACAAACTGATCATTATTTGCTCACTTTATGTACCCCCACATTATAAACTAAGCAAACATGAATTTCAGTCCTTTATAGATGAATTGCCCGAACCCTATGTTGTTCTTGGCGATTTCAATCCACTAATGATGTACTGATGCACAATGTACTAATGATGAATCACGAAATAACTACCTGTGGGGTGACCCTCGTATAGATGCGCGAGGACGTCTTGTCGAACAGTTCCTTTTTTCTTCTGGTGCGTGTCTGCTGAATAAAAAGGAACACACATATTACTCTCTTGCAAACAGAACCTATTCTTCCATTGTGCGTAGCATAGTCTCCCCGTCTGTACTGCCTGAACTTGAATAGGAAGTTACCGACATCCCTTACGGCAGCGACCACTTCTCTATACTGCTAAGATCACCTAAAGAAAGCGAATATCCACCACACGCTCCTAGGTGGAAGATTGAGACAGCTGACTGGGAGAAAGTTCGATCTCTTACTAGTATCTCATGGGCTGACCTGTCTTCGTTAGGAACTGATGCTGCAGTCCAGTTCTTTAAAGCCTTTATAATTGATGTCGCATCTAAATGCATATCAGAAGTAAAAGGCTTGGCCTGCAAACGGCGTGTCCCGTGGTGGAACGACGATTGTAGGATCGCTCGTAAAAAACAGAACAGGGCGTGGGGGTAGCTACTCGCTTCACCCACTGCGGAGAATCTTAGCAACTTTAAAAAAGTAAAATCCCAAGGCAGGCGAGCCCGCCGACAGGCCAGACGAAAAACTTGGCAGAAGTTTCTATCGCGTATCAACTCGTTTACTGATGAGGCCAAAGCCTGGAACAGGGTCAATAGCATAAGAGGGCGACAAGCATATTCACTCCCTTTGGTAAACACACAAGGCGATACCCTACAAGATCAGGCGGACTCACTTGGGGCGCACTTTGAGAGCGTGTCAAGTGCCAAAGATTACTTGCAATCCTTTCTGAAATATAAACAAATAGAAGAATGTAAGCCACTCATAAGAAAATGACAACAGAATGAACCATACAACTATCCTTTTATTATTGCCGAGTTGAGAGCTGCCTTGAGCGCACGCAAGAGCACCGGGATCTGACAGAATCATGTATCAAATGATCAAAAACTTACATAAAGAGACACAAGTTGCACTAGTCACAATTTTCAACACCATTTTGGCTGCGGGATACCTCCCGACTGCATGGAAAGAAGCCATTGTGATCCCGGTCTTGAAACAAGGCAAAGATCCTTCCTCAGTGGCAAGTTACCGCCTGATAGCCCTGACAAGCTGCCTTTGTAAGGTATTTGAAAAAAATGACCAATCGCCGTCTCGTACATCTCCTAGAGTCCAGTAATATGCTTCACCCATTTCAATGTGGTTTTCGGGAAGGGCCATCTACAACCGACCATATTGTGCTCATTGAAGCGAACATTCGCGATGCCTTCGTGAACAAGCAGTCTTTCTTATCTGTATTTCTGGATATGGAAAAAGCGTACGACACAACCTGGCGATACGGAATCCTGCGCGATCTTTCCGCGCTAGGTATCCGCGGCAATATGTTAAATACTATGGAGAGCTACCTAGAGAACCATACATTTCGACTGAAAATACGTCCTGCACTGTCGCGTACATTTATACAGGAAACTGGGGTACCCCAGGGTAGCGTACTCAGCTGCATGCTCTTTGTCGTAAAGATGAACACGCTTCGTGCATCTCTACCACCAGCTATTTTCTATTCCGTCCACGTAGACAATATACAAATAGGTTTCAAATCCTGCAACCTCACGGTCTGCGAGAGACAGGTACAGCATGGTTTTAACAAGGTGTCACAGTGGGCAGAGAAAAATGGGTTTAAAATCAATCCTCACAAGAGTTCTTGTGTCCTGTTTACAAGAAAGAGAGGCCTGGTTCCGGATCCTTGCTTAGAACTGTGTGGACAACAGATACCCGTAAACAAAGAACACAAATTTCTAGGTGTTATACTTGAGAATAGACTCACTTTCATCCCACAAATTAAACATCTTAAAGAAAAATGTCTGAAAACAATGAACCTAATGAAACTTCTATCGCAGACTACGTGGGGTAGTGACAGGACGTGCTTAATGAATCTCTATAAGAGCCTGATTCGGTCACGATTAGATTATGGTGCCGTGATCTATCATTCGGCCGCCCCGAGCGCGCTAAAGATGCTAGATCCGGTCCACCATCTAGGAATGCGCTTAGCCACGGGTGCTTTCAGAACAAGTCCCATTGAAAGTTTATACGTAGAATCAAATGAGTGGTCACTTCATCTGCAGAGAACATACATCAGCCAAACATATTTTCTGAAAGTGCACTCTAAGCCTCAACATCCGTGTTTTAATACCGTTAAAGGGACACTAAAGGTTACCAGAAACTCAAGTTAAAGTGGTAGAGCAATGTTCTAGAACGTCTAAGGCGTCAATATAATCGCGAACAGAGCTTTAGTAACCGAGAAATTGAGGTAAATGCATGACACGATTTGAGACCCCCCCAGCGACATTCCGGTACTAGCCCGATGACGAAAGGACTCCTCATAATTTGTGTTACTAATACTCAACTACTCGTATTAAAAATATCATTTCATTCGATTGTAAGACGGAAAAAAATGCTACTTGTCTACGTCTATTCGATTCTAAGAAAAAATAACATTTTGACGTTACCCTTCAGTAATATGGGTGTTCGAAAGGTTTCGTTTTCGCTCGACTCTGCGCGCTCGACTCTGCGCCGCGCACGCTTTGGAGTTTCAGTAGTTTCGTTATCGCGTGGTGCTGTGAGGGTTCTGCTGGCTCGCGAAACTTTCATTTGGAACAAGCAGCGAGAATGCCACGTCCATGTGATGTCGTGGGAAGCCCTCGTTGCTTTCCGGCTCCGGAGAGCCGGTGTCGAGGCCGCCGTCGTAGTACGCAACGACGCCGGCAGTGCGAGCCCTCAGCAGCAGGTCGCGCTCGTCGGTGCTCAAATCGCTGAAGTTGAGCCCACCATCGCGGGCCAATCTGTCGGTGTCAGGGTCCATCGCGACGAGCGTCGAAGTTAGCGTCATAGAATGAAGTACCAGCTTATGGGCGTCTTGCGCTGCAGTTTGAGGTATAGTAGCGGCGCCTGGTGGCGGTGCGGGAAACGACATCTGGGTCGTGCCAGCTTGGGTCGTATTGAACCTTGGCTGTGGCGAAGCACGTTTCTAGGCCGAGTTTTGCGTCGATTCGCACATTTTTATGCCCTGTTGCGAGTGCGAAAAGGCTCGTCGCTTCTCATAGACCACAACGACCACGCTGCGATCTCGCCGCAGCCTATAGTTTAACGAAAACGCACTCTCCGTGTGCCGTGGGACGTAATATAGGACGTAATTCGTTTCTCCTTCCGCTAGCCACCATACTCCCGCTTTCGCTCTGCTGTCGGCTCTGTCTTGGCTCTGTTTCTGGCCGCGCGTTCGCGTTTTGCGCAGAAAAGCCGTAGCGCCGTCTGCGGACGCCGTTCTACTCACCGATGGCGCAACGTCACTATGAGACCATGATGTCAGTACTCCTCGATCGGAGGGCGGGCGATTTGAACTGCGCTAGAGGTACGCGGACACTTCAGAACGCATTTTCTCTTAAAATAAGTCTCTCCTTTGCACGAAACAAGCGTTTCGAGGTTTCTGTGATGGTATTTCAACAGTCTACGTTGACTTAATAGTAACCTTTAGTGTCCCTTTAATGATATGACATATTCTACACTCTTTCGGAATCGTCCCTCCGTAAGACAACCTTTCTCGTAGCGTGTGAGAGAGCTTAGTGAAGAAATGCATGTCCCACTCTTCGAGCTTCGCCTAATGCATCCAGCCAAGCTGCTACCTCCTTGGGAGTGGCAGCTGGTTCAATGTGATATATCTTTCCTACAAGTTACAAAGGAAGCCCCAGATATGGAAATCCGAATGCATTTCCTGGAACTCCAGTACAAGTACTCCTTCATGGAGTTCTACACAGACGCATCGAAGTCACGCGAGGGGGTGTCCTATGCAGCCGTCGGCCCATCCTTCTGGGAATCCGATGTACTGCATCCGGAAACAAGCATCTTTAAGGCTGAGGCTTACGCACTGTTGTCGGCTGTAAAGTATATAAAGAAATCAAAACTCGAGAAATCAGTTATATATACGAACTCCCTAAGTGCTGTGAAGGCCTTTATGTCATTTTCGAAGCACAAAAATCGAGTAATCAATGAACTCTATTCCGTCCTATGTAAAACGTATATATGCAACCAGCATGTCATCATATGCTGGGTGCCGGGTCATAGGGGCATCGAAGGCAATGTTCTGGCGGACCAGATGGCCACATCAATTGCATCGTATTCTGTAAATCCTACCGCAGCAGTCCCTGTCACAGATCTGAGGCCCTTCTTACGCAGAAAACTGCGAAACTACTGGCAACGCTCGTGGGACATGGAAACAAATAATAAACTGCACGTAATAAAGCCATAATTAGGGTTCTGGCCTTCTGCAACCAAATCACGCCGAACAGATGTCCTATTCTGCCGTCTAAGAATAGGACACACATTTGGCGCCCACAATTTTTACTCACTGGAAATGAGCCCCCAACCTGTGGGAGATGTGGGGATAGGCTGACCGTCCTCCATGTCCTCGCGGAATGTCGGAAAGCCGAATCTGACAGAAAGAAACATTTTCCGTTAGCATATCGGCAGCACATTCCCCTTCATCTTGTAATGTTACTCGGCCCAGAACCGCTCTTTGACACTAACGCAGTCCTAGACTTCCTGAAAGATGTTGTGTTACATGTATTTAGCCCTATACGTTCATAGCGTCTCCTCTCTCCAGAGGATGCCGCTGTGAAAGCTATTTCGTATAGCACATGCCTCTCGGCCCTTGTGTTTCAAGGGCTCTGGCGAGGCAGTAGTGCTCTTAGAAAATTTTAACATCTCGCATATTTTATGTAATGTATCATTCTTTTTTATTGCATTTTAGTGGTCATAGTACCATGCCATTAATCATTGTCATTATTTTATTACGTGTAATTTTTATGTAATTTACACCAACTCTTTTAGTCCCCTTTAAAGCCACGTCACATTAAATTCACAGAGCCCATCAGACCACGACATATTCATGACCACTAGCATGGCGCTCTTTGGCCATACCTGGCCCATTAAACCTGAAACATCAAGTTCTTCCGAGGACTGTTGCAAGCGGCACCAGTTTCTTCGTTTGCATCTTGCGGTTGAAATGGAAGCTGGTAACGGCGCTGACTCTCGTGGGTGCGATAATAACAGGTGAATGGCGGTCGTCAAGGGGAGGAGACAGTACGATTTTTACATTGGCGAGCAACGTGACCGATACGCTATCGGTCAAAACAGGTTGGTCGATTGCCTGGGGTTCGTCACCCGGCTGGATTTTGGTAGCGTGCAGGATACCGCTGATCAGAGGATGGACAAGGAGCACTGGACAGCTGTGAAGCAGCAACGGCACACACAGGATAAACTTCAAGATTTGCGAGTAATTTGATTTGCGGAATATTGCCTGCATAAATTGCACGCAGGGAACTTGTTTGGCTAACTGGGACGTCCAAAATTACACAGTCTCCTAAGATCTCTCTTAGGAGGTGAACGGCGAAAGCCTACTCGTCTTGCTCTTATGATGACCGATGACGCCGCCATAAGGCATGCGGCGAACGCGTCCACTGGTGCCATATATTCCGACAAAGCACCGCATGAGCGGAAGTCTGTCTGCGGTGGCTATTGTGAATTGCGCCCACGCGTAACCCACGTGCTGCCTCCCGCGATCTCCCGATTAGGGAGGCAGTCGCGCCACACTTTCCTCCGTTTTCAAAGTGCCGCGCGAGACAGATTATCCGCTCCAGCCAATATGTCACTAAATGAAAACACGTATAGAGCTGCGCTCAAATCTTCAATTAAAGAGTATCCTAATCGTCGGTGAATTTTTTTTATTTGGGCCGTCAATTTCTTTTACTATGGTTGTTGACATATCAAAAATTAAAGAATGCTTCCGTATGATGTTTACAACTCTAACTCAGCAATAAAATACAATATCACAATTCGGTAAATGCCAGGCAACACTACATCTAAATGGGCCAAGCTTTTTGCTATAGAGTTCAATAAAATACACTAACTTTTGAGTCGCACAAAAGCCTCGTAAACGCTGTAACAGTTCCACGTATGCTGTATATTCATCATGCAAATTTGTCCCCTTCATATGCATTAACAGATGCAGTTTACAAAACTGCGACATCAGTTTTTGGTGCACAGTAACAAATTTGTAAACATTTTTCTGCTTTTCTATATTTTACTAATATCTACTGATATATGATATATGAATATCTACTAATATATTATGTATGGCAAAAATTGTAAAAAGGAGTCTCTTTTTTGCTTCCAAGGCCATTGGAGTTCAACTTTCTCTCTCAAATTTAACAATTGTAATTCAAAGCGATTCAGTGGTTTGAATGAATTCCATGAAATAAAAGCATTTCTGCGTTTCACATGTATTTGAATAAGGATATCGGCCACGAGCCTCGTGGACAATTTCGCTCACTAGTTGACGCAGAGAGGCCTCGTCAGTCACTGCCATAGGTCGGCGCATTCACTCACACTCATTTAAAAGGCGTGCGGTGAGCTCCAGCGTGGCGTAGAGGTAGAGAATCCACTTCGCGTGCAAGAGGACCGTGGTTCGAATCCCTGTGCCGCGCAATTTTCCACCGGATTTTTTTTGAATCCGCATGTTGATAAAATTGCCTGATCCAGGTGACCAAAAAAACCGTAACGCACTCCCCACCAGAGCAGGATTGGCCACTCTGGTGCAGTACTTGGCCACGACCTCCCATTTGAACACTACAATCAAACCCCGGCCCTCACTACCCAGCAGCTGCGAAGTAGCTGACCACTGCGGCTGTCAGATCTGCAACACAGCAGAGAGTGCTAAGAATCCCTGGATCCGGACAGGCCGCCATTGGAATCTGAACCTGCCAACGTTTAACGCTAGAACGTTATCTAGTGAGGCGAGTCTAGCAGTGCTATTGGAGGAATTAGAGCGCAGTAAATGGGATATAATAGGGCTCAGTGAAGTTACGATTACAAAAGAAGCATATATATTGCTAAAAAGCGGGCATGTCCTGTGCTACCGGGGCGTAGCGGAAAGGCGAGAACTAGGAGTCGGATTCCTGATTAATAAGAATATAGCTGGTAACGTACACGAATTCTATAGCATTAACGAGAGTGTGGCAGGTCTTGTTGTGAACCTTAATAAAAGGTACAAATTGAAGGTTGTACAGGTGTACGCCCCCACATCCAGTCATGATGACGAGGAAGTCGAGAGTTTTGTATGAAGACGTGGAATCGGCGATGGGTAAGTCAAAACAACATACACTGTACTGATGGGCGACTTCAATGCCCAGGTAGGCAAGAAGCAGGCTGGAGACAAGGCCGCGGGGGAGATCGCATAGGCACTAGAAATAGCAGGGGAGAGTTATTAGTAAACCTTGCAGAACAGAATAACATGCGGATAATGAATACCTTCTTCCGCAAGAGGGATAGCCGAAAGTGGACGTGGAGAAGCCAGAATGACGAGACTAGAAATGAAATAGACTTTATACTCTGCGCTAACCCTGGCATCATACAAGATGTGGACGTGCTCGGCAAGGTGCGCTGCAGTGACCATAGGATGGTAAGAACTCGAATTAGCCTAGACTTGAGGAGGGAGCGGAAGAAACTGGTACATAAGAAGCCGATCAATGAGTTAGCGGTATCAGGAAAAATAGAGGAATTCCGGATCAAGCTACAGAACAGGTATTCGGCTTTAACACAGGAAGAGGACCTTAGTGTTGAACCAATGTACGACAATATTATGGGCATCCTTAAGGAGTCTGCAATAGAAGTCGGTGGCAACTCCGTTAAACTGAATACCAGTAAGCTATCGCAGGAGACGAAAGATCTGATCAAGAAACGCCAATGTATGAAAGCATCTAACCCTACAGCCAGAATAGAACTGGCAGAACTTTCCAAGTTAATCAACAAGCGTAAGACAGCGGACATAAGGAAGTATAATATGGATAGAATTGAACATGCTCTCAGCAACGGAGGAAGCCTAAAAGCACTGAAAGAGAAACTAGGAATAGGCAAGAATCGGATGCATGCGTTAAGAGACAAAGCCGGCAATATCATTACTGATATGGATGAGATCGTTCAAGTGGCTGAGGAGTTCTATATAGATTTATACAGTACCAGCGGCAACCACGACGATAATGGAATAGAGAATAGTCAAGAGGAATTTGAAATCCCACAAGTAACGCCAGAAGAAGTAAAGAAAGCCTTGGGAGCTATGCAAAAGGGGAAGGCAGCTGGGGAGGATCAGGTATCAGCAGATTTGTTGTAGAATGCTTGGCGGATTGTTCTAGAAAAACTGGCCACCCTGTATACGCAATACCTCAAGACTTCGAGCATACCGGAAACTTCGAAAAACGCTAACATAATCCTTATCCATAAGAAAGGGGACGCCAAGGACTTGAAAAATTATAGACCGATCAGCTTACTGTCCGTTGCCTACAAACTATCTACTAAGGTAATCGCAAATAGAATCAGGAACACCTTAGACTTCCGTCAAGCAAAGGACCAAGCGGGATTCCGTAAAGGCTACTCAACAACAGGCCATATTCACACTAATAAACAGGTGACAGAGAAATGTGCGGAATATAATCAACCCTTATATATAGCTTTCATTGATTACGACAAAGCGTTTGATTCATTCGAAACCTCAGCAGTCATGGAGGCATTGCGGAATCAGGGTGTAGACGAGCCGTATGTAAAAAAACTGAAAGATATATATAGTGGCTCCACAGCCGCCGTAGTCCTCCATAAAGAAAGCAACAAAATCCCATTAAAGAAAGGCATCAGGCAGGGAGATACGATCTCTCCAATCCTATTCACAGCGTGTTTACAGGAGGTATTCAGAGACCTGGATTGGGAAGAATTGGGGATAAGAGTTAATGGAGAATACCTTAGTAACCTTAGATTCGCTGATGATATTGCCTTGCTTAGTAACTCAGGGGACCAACTGCAATGCATGCTCACTGACCTGGAGAGGCAAAGCCGAAGGGTGGGTCTAAAAGTTTATCTGCAGGAAACTAAAGTAATGTTCAACAGTCTCTGAAGAGAACAACAGGTTAGGATAGGTAGCAAGGCACTGGAAGTGGCAAGGGAATACATCTACTTAGGACAGGTAGTGACTGCGGATCCAGATCATGAGACTGAAATAATTAGTAGAATAATAATGGGCTGGGTGCGTTTGGCAGGTATTCTCAGATCATGAACAGCAGGTTGCCATTATCTCTCAAGAGAAAAGTATATAACAGCTGTGTCGTACCGGTACTCACGTACGGGGCAGAAACCTGGAGGATTCTAAAAAGGATTCTACTTGAATTGAGGACGACGCAACGAGCTATAGAAAGAAGAATGATAGGTGTAACGTTAAGGGATAAGAAAAGATTTGACAGATTTGGTGAGGGAACAAACACGAGTTAATGATATCCTAGTTGAAATCAAGAAAAAGGAATGGGCATGGGCAGGACATGTAATGAGGAGGGAAGATAACCGATGGTCATTAAGGGTTACGGACTGGATTCCAAGGGAAGGAAAGCGTTGCAAGGGGCGGCAGAAAGTTAGGTGGGCGGATGAGATTAAGAAGTTTGCAGGGACAACATGGCCGCAATTAGTACATGACCGGGGTAGTTGGAGAAGTATGGGAGAGGCCTTTGCCCTGCAGTGGGCGCAACCAGGCTGATGATGATGATCGGCCACGAGCCTCGTGGAGAATTTCGCGCACTAGTTGACGCAGAGGCCTCGTCAGTCACTGCCATAGGTCGGCGCACTCACTCACACTCACTCGCACTCATTTAAAACACGTGAGCGCGAGTGCGAGATAGTGCCAGTTGTGAGCAGTGGTGAGTGTGAGCGCGGGCGAGTGCCTGTGAGTATGAGTGGAGGTGTGTGTGAATGTGGTGAATGCGATTGAGTGGAGGTGAGTATGAACGTGAGTGCCTGTGAGTGCGAGTGCAGCTGAGTGTGAACGTGAGTGTGAGCGTGAGTGAGTGAGTGCAGGTGTGAATGAGAGTGAGTGCTTGTGAGTGTGAGTGAAAATGAGTGTGAACGTGGTGCTTGTGAGTGAGCAGTGGTGAGTGTGAGTGTGAGTGCAGGTGAGTGTGAACATGAATGAGTGTGAGTGGAGGTGAGTGTGAACGAGAGTGAGTGCTTGTGGGAGTGGAAGTGAGTATGAAAGTGGTGAGCGCTTGGGACTGAGTGGACGTGAGTGTGAACGTGAGTGCCTGTGAGTGCGAGTGCAGCTGAGTGTGAACGAGAGTTTGAGTGTGAGTTTGTGAGTGAGTGAGTGCAGGTGTGAATGTGAGTGAGTGTTTGTGAGTGTGAGTGAAAATGAGTGTGAACGTGGTGTTTGTGAGTGAGTAGAGGGGAGTGTGAGTGTGAGTGCAGGTTAGTGTGAACGTGGGGGAGTGTGAGTGGAGGTGAGTGTGAATGAGAGTGAGTGCTTGTGGGAGTGGAAGTGAGTGAAAGTGGTGAGTGCTTGGGACTGAGTGGAGGTGAGTGTGAACGTGAGTGCCTGTGAGGGCGAGTCCAGCTGAGTGTGAACGTGAGTGTGAGCGTGAGTGAGTGAGTGCAGGTGTGAATGTGAGTGAGTGCTTGTGAGTGTGAGTGAAAATGAGTGTGAACGTGGCGTTTGTGAGTGAGTAGAGGTGAATGTGAGTGTGAGTGCAGGTGAGTTTGAACGTGGATGAGTGGAGGTGAGCGTGAACGTGAGTTATTGAGTGCGGGCAAGTGTGAATGTGAGTGAGTGCTTGTGAGTTGAGATGAGTCTGGATATGAGTGTTAATGCTGCTTGAATGTGAGTAAGTGCTCGTAAGTGTTAGTAGACGTGAGTACGAAGGTCACTCAGTGAGCGTGAGTAGACGTGAATGTTAACGTAGGTGAGTATATCACAGCTAGCACAAGTGAAGACATTTAAGGTTCCCTTTAAAAGTGGCACGCGATAGCGTAAACGTGCTAGGTTCACATCGGAAATCATGAGAGTCTGCTGTTGGCGGAACCCTATCGAATAGGAAGTGGACGCAGCATCGAAGTCATGTGCCGTGTCCGAACTTCTTCCTTCTTCGTTTAAGAGCGTGCGCGCTATCGACCGACACTGGCTGAACGGGTGCTGTTCTCACAACCCATGAATACTTTGTTTAGCGCAAAACGACAGACACAAGAAAGACGACAGGACAAGGCGCTACTCTCAACTGACATCATTTTATTGCGTCACTCATTTATAGACCGATCAAACCAGAGGAACATGCGCAGTGAACACCATGCGGTGGAGCTACCAACATCCGATCCCAATATCCCAACTTCACGTAATAAATGCATAAACGGCTGTGCCAGTAATAGTTATATATTCATTTCAATCTAGAAAAAAATAAGTTTCTGTAAAAGGGAAAATTTTCTAAAAGGAGGAGGAGCCACACAAATGCAGATGACGCAGATGCAAGATTCAATGGTTCTGGCAGGTTGACCGGATGTCTCCGCGTCATATCACCTCCAGAACTCGCTCCTTTCTCTCTTCTCATTGACATATTATACGTAAAGACTCTGCACCTTTTAATTCATACGGCGTAATCTTTCTAATGTCGCATTACATGATCACCTTCAATCTCCTAACCTTTATAACTTCTCATATTGAGCTATCATACGGCGTGATGTCGTCCCCATATTGCATCACCACTGCCGATGTTTCTTTACTTCCTCGATTCGCTCACTCCGTATTTACGCGCCTCCCCGCATTGCTAGGCATTGCATCAATTCAGAGCCAATGATGATTTCAAGATGATGCATGTGGTACAAAGCCAGAAAGTGTGGCTTCATCGAAAGGCCGATAGAATAAGGCAACCATGCAGTCCGGCGCGGATCACGCCAAACGCGTGTCTCAAAGAAGTGACGAAACGCTCATTTTTTGCCATTGTGGCTGTGTGACTAAGAAGTTGGTTCTGAAAACGAAGTGTGAACACTGTCGCAATATTCTACTAACCAAGAAAGAATGTGCTATTCAGCTGAGCGCAGCTGATTACTCTTAGGCACCACTTGTCACGGCCAGACCCTTCCTGGTGGGCGACCGAATCCTGGGCTCAGGCCTAGTTGCGTAAACTTGCGTGGGCACTTTCCACGCTGCGGCTGTTCACAGGTGTCCCGAACATTTATTTATTCCTTTATGCAAAGTGCCAGTATTTCAATTTACGCCGCACCTGCAGCTGTGTCGGGACGTAAGGACACCGTGTAATACAAAAACTAGAAAAACAAAGCAGGGAAATTTAATTTGGCCCACGCACTTGAACGATCAGGCGTGGACCTCGTCCTGAATGATTGTGGCGCACAGTCACCGTGGTCAGGTGGTGAATAGAAATGCACGAGGAAATATAGCCAACCGAAATCATTCTCCGCACGCGGCGCAAGTCGCATGTGATTTTTGCTGAAGGGGGCACCACGTGGTAGAGATCGGTGACGCCACCATGAGCGAATGGTACTCAATTTAGGCGTCGATCGAAGTATTTTTCCTCTCAAGGCCAGTTTCTTAAGCGATGCCAAGGTGGCAGAATGTTCGCTTTCCAAGGAATAAAATTATTGCGGCTGTGATCTGGGGACGAGGCATTCTTATGAAATAAGCACATGCTCACGTAAAGGAACAGTGAACGTTCTAGCAATATGCTGAAATTGCGATCGCAGCAATTTGGATACACAAGAAGCGCTCTTGTGCAGACAGACGTGGTCAGCCGAAACGCTATTTCGGCCATCGCGGATCGTCATGCTGCTTGGAAACAGGTCTGTTAATTCCTTAAGCCAGCCATAATAGACAATGTCCCGGTGCACTACTTTTATCTGCGTAGGTTACAAAAGCAGACGGCTTCATTATTAAACCATTGCGTTTTTCTTTCTTGCCTCTTGCAAACCCACGCCCGTCTTTGCACCGGTAGTTCTCGTGGAGGAGCATTGCCATTCCAGCGTTCATGGAAATGGAACCATCAGCAACGGCGACGTCACTCGTGTTGGTGAGCATTGTGGTTTTGGTGCCGTTCAGTAGCCGTGATACTGTGCAACTCCGCGTGCACCCGCGGCAAGCAGCACTCCAAGCCGTGCGTTCGCTGCGTCACGCAAGTGGCACACCGGAATGGGAACAGGCGAACGTGCAAGCAGGGATCGCCGTTTCCGAGAACATCGATGACAGAAAAAGGAAGTAACACATATGCGCGTAAGGTATTGGAAGCTCACTACAGCGAAGCGTTGCGAATTTAAACGCTCGCAAATGTTATATAAAATTTTATTCACCCTTTTATCCTCATAGCCTTGCGGTATCACAGTGTGTGTGTGAAGGAGGGTGCATAAAAACACTATTGCAGAAGCACAGGTCAAACAGTGATCATTGTACATGCAAAAAAATAAAAAAGAATTCAAGAAAGAACGTGAAATATCGCTACACAGAAATTTCAAAATTAGCAGCAAAAGAAAGCGGCAGTGTACATCATGTGAATAATATGCCAGCGACGGAGATACTCGTATAAACAGCAAGAGAACCCAAGCAGCCACTGAAAGAGCCACGACAAATGACTCATTTTGTTCACTAGCAATTCGTTTCGGCAAGAAATTCTACATATAAATTGTTTTGTGGAATACATAATTTTGTTCATCGTCAAATACAATGTTTGTCCTATATTGCCACACCTATAATTTCTGATTGATACTGTGGCTCCAGAATGCACATGTATTCCTTCGTGCCAGTTTGAAAATAAGATTTAGGAGGGAAAGCAAAAGGTGAAGAGAAATAACATGGTTAAAAATCCATGGACGTAACTTTTGCCTTCTTTTCTGCAGGGACTCTCATTCTAAAGATTGCTTTATTGCAGTTATGTTAAGAAATCTGGCGTATTTAATCACAACGCAGCGCGTCAAGATTTTGCACTTTTCCGAGATTATCTTACCGGTACCTGTTGAGATATCTTAAACTGTGCATCCGTTACAATATTGATCTTTCCTTGCTTGCATACATCATATCGCGAGCATGTTCAGTTAGTAGTTTAGTATCCTTCCTTAAAAAACCTAGAACTTTGCTCGCCTATGCTGTAACAAAATCAACATGTCGATTGCTAACACATACATGAGGTGCGGTAGGCGAATAAATACTTATATTCGATAAAACTGTAGCAGGGATAATGATTTACGTTATAGGTTGTTGCTAACGAATTTTCTTTTTCGTAAATTGCATGTGAAGGTTTTCTGCACATTTCTTGCATATTGCATGTTATACGACATAGCTCAATATTATGCAAATGATCCTGGAGTCACTAGAATCCCTGGCGCTGGTTATTTCCCGGTATACCACACAGCCGTCAGTGAATAATAATCATCATCTATGATTATATAATCATCTGTATCAATTAAAAAAGGGTAATAGGCCCAATACCGTCCCCTGAGGGATGCCGGTCGTTACTTTAACAACACCGGATGCTGCTACAACCATCACTACGAACTGAGTGTGTAAGTACACGTATTCGAAGACCCACTCAACTATTGGGAATTGGCATTAAGCAGTGTGCTTCGTGGAGAAAGAGATCATGGTGAACACCGTCAAAAGCCTATCTAGAGTCTATAAAACACCGATTCTGTGCAACTACCCCGATCCTCGTGAACCTTTCCTCTTGCCCTTTGTGTTTTTTACTGTTTTTTTTTCGTTCAAGTATGTACCAACTGGCCCAGATTTCAACCCTTCGTGAACAAATTCACCTAGCTGAGTTATACAGGGTGTCCCAACTATCACGCACCAAGATTCAGATGCTACGTATCTGGACAGAACCAAAGTAATCGTGTATGCCGTCGCTTGGAGATACTCAGATTCTTTTTTGCATTCCACCTAATTACACAATGAGTCTTAATAAAAAAGCAACTTCTCAAATATTACAATTATATTAAAAGTGTTAATGAGAAAATTGTAAAGCAACGTGAATGGAATTCACGACATCTCAGGATATGTGGCAAAACAGTGCGTGCTACCGACCAAATGTCCTGATTGCATTTCCCGCCTCTTGCTGTCAACTGAGCAAGGGCGCTTGTTGGCTGCTTCTGCCTTTGTGCAGTTCAAAGATAAGGGTGGTTTGTTGTAACCTTGAGTTTAACTCTTTACATTTATTAAACGCCTAGAGGATGTTTTCACTAGTTGTTTCTCTACTAATAAGGTCCACAGTGAGAGTGTAATGGATACTCTGGAGATGATTCATGGCCCTTGAGTATTGGTTGCAAAGCGCATGCAGAATGCTTGACACCCCGTGTTGTCAGCTTTTATGTCACAACCAGGCTCCACTTTTTTGTAAAGGGGCTGAACAAAGCCAACACCTCCAAGCGCAATACAAATTAACCTTTGTATTGTCTGTACAGCACAGTTGCTTATCTGTATTGTGAATTTCTTTAAATCTTTCAGTAGGTGTCGCTTTTTATATATTTGTACTTATTTAACCTTGGCATTGCTGAACATGTGTATTTCTATTGTGCATTTTTGTATTAAGTTCTCAATTTTGTCATACCATGGAAAACCTTTTAATGTATTTCTAGTATCACTGTATTTTTGTGTATGTTAGCTTCTGCATTGTCCTGACCTGGAACATTTTGTATATTTGTGTTGTGCATTCGAATAGTATGTGAATTCTTCGCAACCTTATACCACGGAAATGTGCATTAAAAATTTGAAGATAATCATTATCTGTTGCAGTATTTTTTTATTTATTTCGGCTCATCTATTCATACCAGTAAACACTGCGCACGGCGTGTACCGTCATTTGAAATCGGTGCAAGCAAGCATCTTTGCATCGCGGTTTTGGCCAAAATAGAGAAAGAGTAAATTTCAAGCGCCAGAAAAATTCGTTTCACTTAACGGGCGCGTCCTGGGTGCGAATGAATGAAAGAAGTTGAGGAAGTACCCTTCAGAGTCCACATGCCGCGTAGGCTTCGATGCGCGCCTCCCCGTAGTCGCCGATCACAGCGCCGCCGCTACTTTTGCCGCCGCGATAGTCGCCCAAGGAGCGCGGTCGTTCCACTGCCAATTCTAGTACACTGTGCCACTACGCAATGTCGGCACGCCTAGGGACAAACGCCTACAACATGCGCTAGGAATCCACAGAAGAAACCTCCGTAGTGCCAAGGCAGAGTCATATATTCAAGGAGCAAAAGCCCCCAGATTTTCTCTCTCACGCCCGCTCTTACTCGCGCCTGCGCATAAACGGCTGGCGATCCCTCAAATGAACGTCTCGCCCCTAGCAACTGTCAGCTTGCGCACCTTGCATCATGCGCAAATTTTCGGGACCGCTATTTCCGTATTCGAAAACACAGCCAGCTTGCTACATTTAGCCTGCGGGTGAGGCAGGGGTCCGGAGAAAGTATTACAATCAGCCGCACCCAACGAGTGGCGTGCCTTACGGCATGCAATCGTTTGTTTATCAGATCGTGTAACTATTTAATCTCTGTCTAGAGATAGCCTATAGTAGCGTTGCAGTCTCAGTATATTAACACAACCAGCAGTCTGATCAAACTCTTAAAGGTATAACTGTCTAATTTCATCGTGCAATCACGGCTTATCGTAGATATGCTAGCGAAAATGACATTGACCGAACGTGCAGAGCCATTTCAATACCAATGCAACACTGATCTGAATTTTTTGTAACGCAGTGTGTCACTCTTGACATTGGCGATTTTATTTTCAGGCTCTTTTTACACAAGAGCTACACTATTACTTGTTTCTCGGCAGAAGAACAAGAAACGGCAGATATTCCGTTTTTTGAAAAACGAGGGACACTTTTTGGTGATGTGTACCGAAAATTCGCACTGTGTAGGTTGCTTATGTCCTCTCAAAAAAGTTACTGCTAGTCGCTTTCGCCGAGTTCTCATGCGTTATACATGGCATTTAGTTGCTTTCCCCTGGCATCCTCGGTAACGTATGCGGGTCACGGTGTTCATATTTATTCGAAGCACGAAGTGAGAGTGACGAGCGATATATGTGTATTCTGTGTAGGTTCATTGCGGCCTTTGCGGTGTAGGTTCATTGTGGTTCATAGCTAGTTATTCATTGAAGCGTTCCAGAGTGTCATACTGCCGCTGATCTGAATGTTTCTCAGACTCCGAAAACAACAGCACAAGAAGCGGTTGGCATAACGTAAAAATAGAGATAATTTTAAATGCAATGCATTACGAAAATTTCACTTTCCTCTTTGCAATGTAAGTGTTGAAGATAATTACTAACTTCCCGTTTTTCTATGTGTTTTCGCGCATCATACCAGATTCGTAGTTTGTTTTTGTTTCTCCGGCGTCCACGCTGAGCTAAACAAGGCATCTTGCTTATACATGGGGGGAAATTACGAGAACGGTAGACAATGTTCCAAATGGGTGGGTCAAATCCGCATCTTCTAGTACGATACACATGCAAATGGTCCACAGCGTTGTTAGTCTGTTTAAGGAGCGGTGTCAAATTTAGACGGCCGCACTGACATAATTACAACTATCTGAGGTAAAATTTTGCGAACATAAGGGAACAATACGCCAAGTTTATTTGCGATGGTAAATGCGTGATGATCAAATACAGCGCTAAAAAATTGTGAGCGTGTTCGAAAGTGTCACGATGCTGCTATTAGCAAGGTTTCACAATGTCCCAAGAAGACTCTGACTTTCCTTTCCTTCCTTCTTTTCCGCCCTTAAACTGGCTCTCTAAACTACTACACGCAGAGCCAAAGCAACAGCGCGCGCATTGAATCCCATAGATGAGATGAATATTTACAATTTTTATTAGGGTTATCATTATATTCGAGTGCTTATTGCTGTGCTATGATTTGTTAACGAAGCTGTCCCTCAAGTCTAAATATTTTAAGGCAGTTTGCCGTGTACGTACCATGGCCACGCGCGCTTATATTGCCTTCCGTTTCTGTACCACGGGTGCGCTTTAAAACCACGGCGCTGCAATTTTGATTCTCTTTCCTTCCTTCTTCTCCGCCCTTAATCTGGCTGTCTCAACTACTACACGCAGATACAAAGCAACAACGCGCGCAATAGATCCCATAGATGAGATGAATTTCCAATTATTATTAGAGTAATAATTAAATTCGAGGGCTAATTACCGTGCTATCGTTTGTTAATGAAGCTTTCCCTCAAGTCTAAATATGTTAAGGCAGTTTGTCGTGTGCGTATCATGGCCATGCACGCTTACATCGCCTTCCGTTTCTCTACCACGGGTGCGCTTTAAAACCACGGCACTGCAATTTCGCTTTCCTTTCCTTCCTTCTGCTCCGCCCTTAAACTGGCTCTCTTAACCACTACACGCAGAGACAAAGCAACAGCGCGCGCATGCGATCCCATAGATGAGATGAATCTATATATATATAAATATAATTATCAGTCATAGCTCTTGTAGTGTAGCCCTATGGGCCTTTTCCTCTTTTTCTTTCGGAAATAGTCCTATTAGGATTATTATAGTTACACGAAGGTATTTCGCCCTCGTCAGCAGCAGTCCTTGAGATAGTTAATCTGGCGGCTAGCTTCCCACGCTATGCGCGCCGCCCTCGCACCTGTTTAAGCTTTTCCTAGACGCTAGAGTTATACTATGTCCGCGCAACCTTGAGCGATCAGAAAGCGCGTTTTCCCCTCTTGACCGGCGGAGAAGGGAAGCTTGGTTCCGGCCACAGAGCCGTCCACATCTCAATAAGGTGCCTGGTGGTGGTCTCGTGCTGACGATGCCCTCTCGGTGAGCGCATATTCCCCCTCATCTTTTAAGAGGTTCAATACTTACAAGCATTTGTCTCGCAAACCATAGTTATTTCAAGGGAATTTTCCACCTCTCAATAATTTCTCTCGTCGTATTCGAGTGCTGATTACCGTGTTATAGTTTGTTAACGAAGCTTTCCCTCAAGTCTAAATAATTTAAGGCAGTTTGTCATGTGCGTATCATGGCCACGCACGCTTACATCACCTTCCGTTTCTCTACCATGGGTGCGCTTTAAAACCATGGCGCTGCAATTTTGCTTTCCTTTCCTTCCTTCTTCTCCGCCCTTAAACTGGCTCTCTTAACTACTACACGCAGAGCCAAAGCAACAGCGTGTGCATTAAATCCCATAGATGAGATGAATATTTACAATTATTATTATGGTTATAATTATATTCGAGTGCTGGTTGCCGTGCTATCGTTTGTTAACGAAGCTTTCCCTCAAGTCTAAATATTTTAAGACAGTTTGTCGTGTGCGTATCATGGCCACAGACGCTTATATCACCTTCAGTTTCTACACCACGGGTGCGCTTTAAAACCACGGCGCTGCAATTTTGCTTTCCTTTCCTTCCTTCTTCTCCGCCCTTAAACTTGCTCTCTTAACTACTGCACGCAGAGCCAAAGCAACAGCACGCGCATTAAATCCACTAGATGAGATGAATATTTACAATTATTATTAGGGTTATAATTATATTCGAGTGCTGGTTGCTGTGCTATCGTTTGTTAACGAAGCTTTCCCTCAAGTCTAAATATTTTCAGACAGTTTGTCGTGTGCGTATCATGGCCACGGACGCTTATATCAACTTCCGTTTCTCTACCACGGGTGCGCTTTAAAACCACGGCGCTGCAATTTTGCTTTCCTTTCCTTCTTCTCCGCCCTTAAACTGGCTCTCTTAACTACTGCACGCAGAGCCAATGCAACAGCGCGCGCATTAAATCCCATAGATGAAATGAATATTTACAATTATTATTCGGGTTATAGTTATATTCGAGTGCTGATTGCAGTGCTATCGTTTGTTAACGAAGCCTTCCCTCAAGTCTAAATATTTTAAGGCAGTTTGTCGTGTGCGTATCATGGCCACGAACGCTTAGATCGCCTTCCGTTTCTCTACCACAGGTGCGCTTTAAAAATACGGCGCTGCAATTTTGCTTTCCTTGCCTTCTTCTCCGCCCTTAAACTGGCTCTCTTAATTACTACACGCAGAGACAAAGCAACATTGTGCGCATTAAATCCCATAGATGAGATGAACATTTACAATTATTATTACGGTTATAGGTATATTCGAGTGCTGATAACTTTGCTATCGTTTGTTAACGAAGCTTTCTCTCAAGTCTAAATATTTTAAGGCAGTTTGTCATGTGCGTATCATGGCCACGCACGCTTACATCGCCTTCCGTTTCTCTCCCACGGGTGCGCTTTAAAACCATGGCGCTGCAATTTTGCTTTCCTTTCCTTCCTTCTTCTCCGCCCTTAAACTGGCTCTCTTAATTACTACACGCAGAGACAAAGCAACATCGTGCGCATTAAATCCCATAGATGAGATGAACATTTACAATTATTATTACGCTTATAGTTATATTCGAGTGCTGATAACTGTGCTATCGTTTGTTAAAGAAGCTTTATCTCAAGTCTAAATATTTTAAGGCAGTTTGTCATGTGCGTATCATGGCCACGCACGCTTACATCACCTTCCGTTTCTCTACCACGGGTGCGCTTTAAAACCATGGCGCTGCAATTTTGCTTTCCTTTCCTTCCTTCTTCTCCGCCCTTAAGCTGGCTCTCTTAACTGCTACACGCAGAGCCAAAGCAACAGCGTGTGCATTAAATCCCATAGATGAGATGAATATTTACAATTATTATTATGGTTATAATTATATTCGAGTGCTGGTTGCTGTGCTATCGTTTGTTAACGAAGCTTTCCCTCAAGTGTAAATATTTTCAGACAGTTTGTCGTGTGCGTATCATGGCCACGGACGCTTATATCACCTTCCGTTTCTCTACCACGGGTGCGCTTTAAAACCACGGCGCTGCAATTTTGCTTTCCTTTCCTTCTTCTCCGCCCTTAAACTGGCTCTCTTATCTACTGCACGCAGAGCCAATGCAACAGCGCGCGCATTAAATCCCATAGACGAAATGAATATTTACAATTATTATTCGGGTATAGTTATATTCGAGTGCTGATTGCTGTGCTATCGTTTGTTAACGAAGCCTTCCCTCAAGTCTAAATATTTTAAGGCAGTTTGTCGTGTGCGTATCATGGCCAGGCGCGCTTATATCGCCTTCCATTTCTCTACCACGGGTGCGCCTTAAAACCACGGCGCGGCAATTTTACATTTCTTTCCTTCCTTATTCTCCGCCCTTAAACTGCCTCTCTTAATTACTACACGAAGAGCCAAAGCAACAGCGCGCGCATTAAATGCCATAGATCAGATGAATATTTACAATTATTATTAGGGTTATAATTATATTCGGGTGCTGGTTGCCGTGCTATCGTTTGTTATCGAAGCTTTCCCTCAAGTCAAAATATTTTAAGACAGTTTGTCGTGTGCGTATCATGGCCACGCACTCTTATATCGCCTTCCGTTTCCCTACCACGGGTGCGCTTTAAAACCACGGCGCTGCAATTTTGCTTTCCTGTCCTTCCTTCTTCTCCACCCTTAAACTGGCTCTCTTAACTACTACACGAAGAGCCAAAGCAACAGCACGCGCATTAAATCCCATAGATGAGATGAATATTTACAATTATTATTAGGGTTATAATTATATTCGAGTGGTGATTGATGTGGTATCGTTTGTTAACGAAGCTTTCCCTCAAGTCTAAATATTTTAGGTCAGTTTGTCGTGTGCGTATCATGGCCACGCACGCTTATATCGCCTTCCGTTTCTCTACCACGGGTGCGCTTTTAAACCATGGTGCTGCAATTTTGCTTTCCTTTCCTTCCTTCTTCTCCGCCCTTCAACTGGCTCTCTTAACTACTACACGCAGATCCAAAGCAACAGCGCGTGCAATAAATCCCATAGATGAGATGAATATTTACAATTATTATTAGGGTTATAATTATATTCGAGTGCTGGTTGCCATGCTATCGTTTGTTAACGAAGCTTTCCCTCAAGTCTAAATATTTTAAGTCAGTTTGTCGTGTGTGTATCATGGCCACGAACGCTTAGATCGCCTTCCGTTTCTCTGCCACGGGTGCGCTTTAAAAATACGGCGCTGCAATTTTGCTTTCCTTTTCTTCCTTGTTCTCCACCCTTAAAGTGGCTCTCTTAACTACTACACTTAGAGACAAAGCAACAGCGCGCGCAATAAATACCATAGGTGAGATGAATATTTACAATTATTATTAGGGTTATAATTATATTCGAGTGCTGGTTGCCGTGCTTTCGTTTGTTAACGAAGCTTTCCCTCAAGTCTAAATATTTTAAGACAGTTTGTCGTGTGCGTATCATGGCCACAGACGGTTATAACACCTTCCGTTTCTCTACCACGGGTGCACTTTAAAACCACGGCGCTGCAATTTTGCTTTCCTTTCCTTCCTTCTTCTCCGCCTTTAAACTGGCTCTCTTAACTACTGCACGCAGAGCCAATGCAACAGCGCGCGCATTAAATCCCATAGATGAGATGAATATTTACAATTATTATAAGGGTTATAATTATATTCGAGTGCTGGTTGCTGTGCTATTGTTTATTAACGAAGCTTTCCCTCAAATCTAAATATTTTAAGACAGTTTGTCGTGTGCGTATCATGGCCACGGACGCATATATCACCTACCGTTTCTCTACCACGGGTGCGCTTTAAAACCACGGCGCTGCAATTTTATTTTCCTTTCCTTCCTTCTTCTCCGCCCTTAAACTTGCTCTCTTAACTACTACATGCAGAGCCAAAGCAACAGCGCGCGCATAAATCCCATAGATGAGTTGAATATTTACAATTATTATTAGGGTTATAATTATATTCGAGTGCTGATTGATGTGGTATCGTTTGTTAACGAAGCTTTCCCTCAACTCTAAATATTTTAGGTCAGTTTGTCGTTTGCGTATGATGGCCACGCACGTTTGTATCGCCTTCCGTTTCTCTACCACGGGTGCGCTTTAAAACAACGGCGCTGCAATTTTGCTTTCCTGTCCTTCCTTGTTCTCCACCCTTAAAGTGGCTCTCTTAACTACTACACTTAGAGACAAAGCAACAGCACGCGCAATAAATACCATAGGTGAGATGAATATTTACAATTATTATTAGGGTTATAATTATATTCGAGTGCTGGTTGCCGTGCTTTCGTTTGTTAACGAAGCTTTCCATCAAGTCTAAATATTTTAAGACAGTTTGTCGTGTGCGTATCATGGCCACAGACGGTTATATCACCTTCCGTTTCTCTACCACGGGTGCGCTTTAAAACCACGGCGCTGCAATTTTGCTTTCCTTTCCTTCCTTCTTCTCCGCCTTTAAACTGGCTCTCTTAACTACTGCACGCAGAGCCAATGCAACAGCGCGCGCATTAAATCCCATTGATGAGATGAATATTTACAATTATTATTAGGGTTATAATTATATTCGAGCGCTGGTTGCTGTGCTATTGTTTATTAAAGAAGCTTTCCCTCAAATCTAAATATTTTAAGACAGTTTGTCGTGTGCGTATCATGGCCACGGACGCATATATCACCTACCGTTTCTCTACCATGGGTGCGCTTTAAAACCACGGCGCAGCAATTTTGCTTTCCTTTCCTTCCTTCTTCTCCGCCCTTAAACTGGCTCTCTTAACTACTACACGAAGAGCCAAAGCAACATCACGCGCATTAAATCCCATAGATGAGATGAATATTTACAATTATTATTAGGGTTATAATAATATTCGAGTGCTGATTGATGTGGTATCGTTTGTTAACGAAGCTTTCCCTCAAGACTAAATATTTTAGGTCAGTTTGTCGTGTGTGTATCATGGCCACGAACGCTTAGATCGCCTTCCGTTTCTCTATTACAGGTGCGCTTTAAAAATACGGCGCTGCAATTTTGCTTTCCTTTCCTTCTTCTCCGCCCTTAAACTGGCTCTCTTAATTACTACACGCAGAGACAAAACAACATTGTGCGCATTAAATCCCATAGATGAGATGAACATTTACAATTAATTTTACGGTTATAGGTATATTCGAGTGCTGATAACTTTGCTATCGTTTGTTAACGAAGCTTTCTCTCAAGTCTAAATATTTTAAGGCAGTTTGTCATGTGCGTATCATGGCCACGCACGCTTACATCACCTTCCGTTTCTCTCCCACGGGTGCGCTTTAAAACCATGGCGCTGCAATTTTGCTTTCCTTTCCTTCCTTCTTCTCCGCCCTTAAACTGGCTCTCTTAATTACTACACGCAGAGACAAAGCAACAGCGTGCGCATTAAATCCCATAGATGAGATGAACATTTACAATTATTATTACGGTTATAGTTATATTCGAGTGCTGATAACTGTGCTATCGTTTGTTAAAGAAGCTTTATCTCAAGTCTAAATATTTTAAGGCAGTTTGTCATGTGCGTATCATCGCCACGCACGCTTACATCACCTTCCGTTTCTCTACCACGGGTGCGCTTTAAAACCATGGCGCTGCAATTTTGCTTTCCTTTCCTTCCTTCTTCTCCGCCCTTAAACTGGCTCTCTTAACTGCTACACGCAGAGCCAAAGCAACAGCGTGTGCATTAAATCCCATAGATGAGATGAATGTTTACAATTATTATTATGGTTATAATTATATTCGAGTGCTGGTTGCTGTGCTATCGTTTGTTAGCGAAGCTTTCCCTCAAGTGTAAATATTTTCAGACAGTTTGTCGTGTGCGTATCATGGCCACGGACGCTTATATCACCTTCCGTTTCTCTACCACGGGTGCGCTTTAAAACCACGGCGCTGCAATTTTGCTTTCCTTTCCTTCTTCTCCGCCCTTAAACTGGCTCTCTTATCTACTGCACGCAGAGCCAATGCAACAGCGCGCGCATTAAATCCCATAGATGAAATGAATATTTACAATTATTATTCGGGTGAAAGTTATATTCGAGTGCTGATTGCTGTGCTATCGTTTGTTAACGAAGCCTTCCCTCAAGTCAAAATATTTTAAGACAGTTTGTCGTGTGCGTATCATGGCCACGCACTCTTATATCGCCTTCCGTTTCCCTACCACGGGTGCGCTTTAAAACCACGGCGCTGCAATTTTGCTTTCCTGTCCTTCCTTCTTCTCCACCCTTAAACTGGCTCTCTTAACTACTACACGAAGAGCCAAAGCAACAGCACGCGCATTAAATCCCATAGATGAGATGAATATTTACAATTATTATTAGGGTTATAATTATATTCGAGTGGTGATTGATGTGGTATCGTTTGTTAACGAAGCTTTCCCTCAAGTCTAAATATTTTAGGTCAGTTTGTCGTGTGCGTATCATGGCCACGCACGCTTATATCGCCTTCCGTTTCTCTACCACGGGTGCGCTTTTAAACCATGGTGCTGCAATTTTGCTTTCCTTTCCTTCCTTCTTCTCCGCCCTTCAACTGGCTCTCTTAACTACTACACGCAGATCCAAAGCAACAGCGCGTGCAATAAATCCCATAGATGAGATGAATATTTACAATTATTATTAGGGTTATAATTATATTCGAGTGCTGGTTGCCGTGCTATCGTTTGTTAACGAAGCTTTCCCTCAAGTCTAAATATTTTAAGTCAGTTTGTCGTGTGCGTATCATGGCCACGAACGCTTAGATCGCCTTCCGTTTCTCTACCACGGGTGCGCTTTAAAAATACGGCGCTGCAATTTTGCTTTCCTTTTCTTCTTCTCCGCCCTTAAATTGGCTCTCTTAATTACTACACGCAGAGACAAAGCAACATTGTGCGCATTAAATCCCATAGATGAGATGAACATTTACAATTATTATTACGGTTATAGTTATATACGAGTGCTGATAACTGGGCTATCGTTTGTTAACGAAGCTTTCTCTCAAGTCTAAATATTTTAAGGCAGTTAGTCATGTGCGTATCATGGCCACGAACGCTTACATCGCCTTCCGTTTCTCTACCACGGGTGCGCTTTAATACCATGGCGCTGAAATTTTGCTTTCCTTTCCTTCCTTCTTCTCCGCCCTTAAACTGGCTCTCTTAACTACTATACGCAGAGCCAAAGCAACAGCGCGTGCATTAAATCCCATAGATGAGATGAATATTTACAAATATTTTTAGGGTTATAATTATATTCGAGTGCTGATTGCTGTGCTATCGTTTCTTAACGAAGCTTTTCCTCAAGTCTAAATATTTTAGGTCAGTTTGTCGTGTGCGTATCATGGCCACGCACGCTTATATCGCCTTCCGTTTCTCTACCACGGGTGCGCTTTTAAACCATGGTGCTGCAATTTTGCTTTCCTTTCCTTCCTTCTTCTCCGCCCTTCAACTGGCTCTCTTAACTACTACACGCAGATCCAAAGCAACAGCGCGTGCAATAAATCCCATAGATGAGATGAATATTTACAATTATTATTAGGGTTATAATTATATTCGAGTGCTGGTTGCCGTGCTATCGTTTGTTAACGAAGCTTTCCCTCAAGTCTAAATATTTTAAGTCAGTTTGTCGTGTGCGTATCATGGCCACGAACGCTTAGATCGCCTTCCGTTTCTCTACCACGGGTGCGCTTTAAAAATACGGCGCTGCAATTTTGCTTTCCTTTTCTTCTTCTCCGCCCTTAAATTGGCTCTCTTAATTACTACACGCAGAGACAAAGCAACATTGTGCGCATTAAATCCCATAGATGAGATGAACATTTACAATTATTATTACGGTTATAGTTATATACGAGTGCTGATAACTGGGCTATCGTTTGTTAACGAAGCTTTCTCTCAAGTCTAAATATTTTAAGGCAGTTAGTCATGTGCGTATCATGGCCACGAACGCTTACATCGCCTTCCGTTTCTCTACCACGGGTGCGCTTTAATACCATGGCGCTGAAATTTTGCTTTCCTTTCCTTCCTTCTTCTCCGCCCTTAAACTGGCTCTCTTAACTACTATACGCAGAGCCAAAGCAACAGCGCGTGCATTAAATCCCATAGATGAGATGAATATTTACAAATATTTTTAGGGTTATAATTATATTCGAATGCTGATTGCTGTGCTATCGTTTCTTAACGAAGCCTTCCCTCAAGTCTAAATATTTTTAGGCAGTTTGTCGTGTGCCTATCATGGCCACGCGCGCTTATCTCGCCTTCCGTTTCTCTACCACGGGTGCGCTTTAAAACCACGGCGCTGCAATTTTATTTTCCTTTCCTTCCTTCTTCTCCGCCCTTAAACTGGCTCTCTTAACTACTACATGAAGAGCCAAAGCAACAGCGCGTGCAATAAATCCCATAGATGAGATGAATATTTACAATTATTATTAGGGTTATAATTATATTCGAGTGCTGGTTGCCATGCTATCGTTTGTTAACGAAGCTTTCCCTCAAGTCTAAATATTTTAAGTCAGTTTGTCGTGTGTGTATCATGGCCACGAACGCTTAGATCGCCTTCCGTTTCTCTGCCACGGGTGCGCTTTAAAAATACGGCGCTGCAATTTTGCTTTCCTTTTCTTCCTTGTTCTCCACCCTTAAAGTGGCTCTCTTAACTACTACACTTAGAGACAAAGCAACAGCGCGCGCAATAAATACCATAGGTGAGATGAATATTTACAATTATTATTAGGGTTATAATTATATTCGAGTGCTGGTTGCCGTGCTTTCGTTTGTTAACGAAGCTTTCCCTCAAGTCTAAATATTTTAAGACAGTTTGTCGTGTGCGTATCATGGCCACAGACGGTTATAACACCTTCCGTTTCTCTACCACGGGTGCACTTTAAAACCACGGCGCTGCAATTTTGCTTTCCATTCCTTCCTTCTTCTCCGCCTTTAAACTGGCTCTCTTAACTACTGCACGCAGAGCCAATGCAACAGCGCGCGCATTAAATCCCATAGATGAGATGAATATTTACAATTATTATAAGGGTTATAATTATATTCGAGTGCTGGTTGCTGTGCTATTGTTTATTAACGAAGCTTTCCCTCAAATCTAAATATTTTAAGACAGTTTGTCGTGTGCGTATCATGGCCACGGACGCATATATCACCTACCGTTTCTCTACCACGGGTGCGCTTTAAAACCACGGCGCTGCAATTTTATTTTCCTTTCCTTCCTTCTTCTCCGCCCTTAAACTTGCTCTCTTAACTACTACATGAAGAGCCAAAGCAACAGCGCGCGCATAAATCCCATAGATGAGTTGAATATTTACAATTATTATTAGGGTTATAATTATATTCGAGTGCTGATTGATGTGGTATCGTTTGTTAACGAAGCTTTCCCTCAACTCTAAATATTTTAGGTCAGTTTGTCGTTTGCGTATGATGGCCACGCACGTTTGTATCGCCTTCCGTTTCTCTACCACGGGTGCGCTTTAAAACAACGGCGCTGCAATTTTGCTTTCCTGTCCTTCCTTGTTCTCCACCCTTAAAGTGGCTCTCTTAACTACTACACTTAGAGACAAAGCAACAGCACGCGCAATAAATACCATAGGTGAGATGAATATTTACAATTATTATTAGGGTTATAATTATATTCGAGTGCTGGTTGCCGTGCTTTCGTTTGTTAACGAAGCTTTCCATCAAGTCTAAATATTTTAAGACAGTTTGTCGTGTGCGTATCATGGCCACAGACGGTTATATCACCTTCCGTTTCTCTACCACGGGTGCGCTTTAAAACCACGGCGCTGCAATTTTGCTTTCCTTTCCTTCCTTCTTCTCCGCCTTTAAACTGGCTCTCTTAACTACTGCACGCAGAGCCAATGCAACAGCGCGCGCATTAAATCCCATTGATGAGATGAATATTTACAATTATTATTAGGGTTATAATTATATTCGAGTGCTGGTTGCTGTGCTATTGTTTATTAAAGAAGCTTTCCCTCAAATCTAAATATTTTAAGACATTTTGTCGTGTGCGTATCATGGCCACGGACGCATATATCACCTACCGTTTCTCTACCATGGGTGCGCTTTAAAACCACGGCGCAGCAATTTTGCTTTCCTTTCCTTCCTTCTTCTCCGCCCTTAAACTGGCTCTCTTAACTACTACACGAAGAGCCAAAGCAACATCACGCGCATTAAATCCCATAGATGAGATGAATATTTACAATTATTATTAGGGTTATATTAATATTCGAGTGCTGATTGATGTGGTATCGTTTGTTAACGAAGCTTTCCCTCAAGACTAAATATTTTAGGTCAGTTTGTCGTGTGTGTATCATGGCCACGAACGCTTAGATCGCCTTCCGTTTCTCTACTACAGGTGCGCTTTAAAAATACGGCGCTGCAATTTTGCTTTCCTTTCCTTCTTCTCCGCCCTTAAACTGGCTCTCTTAATTACTACACGCAGAGACAAAACAACATTGTGCGCATTAAATCCCATAGATGAGATGAACATTTACAATTAATTTTACGGTTATAGGTATATTCGAGTGCTGATAACTTTGCTATCGTTTGTTAACGAAGCTTTATCTCAAGTCTAAATATTTTAAGGCAGTTTGTCATGTGCGTATCATGGCCACGCACGCTTACATCACCTTCCGTTTCTCTACCACGGGTGCGCTTTAAAACCATGGCGCTGCAATTTTGCTTTCCTTTCCTTCCTTCTTCTCCGCCCTTAAACTGGCTCTCTTAACTGCTACACGCAGAGCCAAAGCAACAGCGTGTGCATTAAATCCCATAGATGAGATGAATGTTTACAATTATTATTATGGTTATAATTATATTCGAGTGCTGGTTGCTGTGCTATCGTTTGTTAGCGAAGCTTTCCCTCAAGTGTAAATATTTTCAGACAGTTTGTCGTGTGCGTATCATGGCCACGGACGCTTATATCACCTTCCGTTTCTCTACCACGGGTGCGCTTTAAAACCACGGCGCTGCAATTTTGCTTTCCTGTCCTTCCTTCTTCTCCACCCTTAAACTGGCTATCTTAACTACTACACGAAGAGCCAAAGCAACAGCACGCGCATTAAATCCCATAGATGAGATGAATATTTACAATTATTATTAGGGTTATAATTATATTCGAGTGCTGATTGATGTGGTATCGTTTGTTAACGAAGCTTTCCCTCAAGTCTAAATATTTTAGGTCAGTTTGTCGTGTGCGTATCATGGCCACGCACGCTTATATCGCCTTCCGTTTCTCTACCACGGGTGCGCTTTTAAACCATGGTGCTGCAATTTTTCTTTCCTTTCCTTCCTTCTTCTCCGCCCTTCAACTGGCTCTCTTAACTACTACACGCAGATCCAAAGCAACAGCGCGTGCAATAAATCCCATAGATGAGATGAATATTTACAATTATTATTAGGGTTATAATTATATTCGAGTGCTGGTTGCCGTGCTATCGTTTGTTAACGAAGCTTTCTCTCAAGTCTAAATATTTTAGGTCAGTTTGTCGTGTGCGTATCATGGCCACGGACGCATATATCACCTACCGTTTCTCTACCATGGGTGCGCTTTAAAACCACGGCGCAGCAATTTTGCTTTCCTTTCCTTCCTTCTTCTCCGCCCTTAAACTGGCTCTCTTAACTACTACACGAAGAGCCAAAGCAACATCACGCGCATTAAATCCCATAGATGAGATGAATATTTACAATTATTATTAGGGTTATAATAATATTCGAGTGCTGATTGATGTGGTATCGTTTGTTAACGAAGCTTTCCCTCAAATCTAAATATTTTAAGACAGTTTGTCGTGTGCGTATCATGGCCACGGACGCATATATCACCTACCGTTTCTCTACCACGGGTGCGCTTTAAAACCACGGCGCTGCAATTTTATTTTCCTTTCCTTCCTTCTTCTCCGCCCTTAAACTGGCTCTCTTAACCACTACATGAAGAGCCAAAGCAACAGCGCGCGCATTAAATCCCATAGATGAGTTGAATATTTACAATTATTATTAGGGTTATAATTATATTCGAGTGCTGATTGATGTGGTATCGTTTGTTAACGAAGCTTTCCCTCAACACTAAATATTTTAGGTCAGTTTGTCGTTTGCGTATGATGGCCACGCACGCTTGTATCGCCTTCCGTTTCTCTACCACGGGTGCGCTTTAAAACAATGGTGCTGCAATTTTGCTTTCCTGTCCTTCCTTGTTCTCCACCCTTAAAGTGGCTCTCTTAACTACTACACTTAGAGACAAAGCAACAGCACGCGCAATAAATACCATAGGTGAGATGAATATTTACAATTATTATTAGGGTTATAATTATATTCGAGTGCTGGTTGCCGTGCTTTCGTTTGTTAACGAAGCTTTCCCTCAAGTCTAAGTATTTTAAGACAGTTTGTCGTGTGCGTATCATGGCCACAGACGGTTATATCACCTTCCGTTTCTCTACCACGGGTGCGCTTTAAAACCACGGCGCTGCAATTTTGCTTTCCTTTCCTTCCTTTTTCTCCGCCTTTAAACTGGCTCTCTTAACTACTGCACGCAGATCCAAAGCAACAGCGCGTGCAATAAATCCCATAGATGAGATGAATATTTACAATTATTATTAGGGTTATAATTATATTCGAGTGCTGGTTGCCGTGCTATCGTTTGTTAACGAAGCTTTCTCTCAAGTCTAAATATTTTAGGTCAGTTTGTCGTGTGCGTATCATGGCCACGGACGCATATATCACCTACCGTTTCTCTACCATGGGTGCGCTTTAAAACCACGGCGCAGCAATTTTGCTTTCCTTTCCTTCCTTCTTCTCCGCCCTTAAACTGGCTCTCTTAACTACTACACGAAGAGCCAAAGCAACATCACGCGCATTAAATCCCATAGATGAGATGAATATTTATATTATTATTAGGGTTATAATAATATTCGAGTGCTGATTGATGTGGTATCGTTTGTTAACGAAGCTTTCCCTCAAGTCTAAATATTTTAGGTCAGTTTGTCGTGTGCGTATCATGGCCACGAACGCTTAGATCGCCTTCCGTTTCTCTACCACAGGTGCGCTTTAAAAATACGGCGCTGCAATTTTGCTTTCCTTTCCTTCTTCTCCGCCCTTAAACTGGCTCTCTTAATTACTACACGCAGAGACAAAGCAACATTGTGCGCATTAAATCCCATAGATGAGATGAACATTTACAATTAATTTTACGGTTATAGGTATATTCGAGTGCTGATAACTTTGCTATCGTTTGTTAACGAAGCTTTCTCTCAAGTCTAAATATTTTAAGGCAGTTTGTCATGTGCGTATCATGGCCACGCACGCTTACATCACCTTCCGTTTCTCTCCCACGGGTGCGCTTTAAAACCATGGCGCTGCAATTTTGCTTTCCTTTCCTTCCTTCTTCTCCGCCCTTAAACTGGCTCTCTTAATTACTACACGCAGAGCCAAAGCAACAGCGTGCGCATTAAATCCCATAGATGAGATGAACATTTACAATTATTATTACGGTTATAGTTATATTCGAGTGCTGATAACTGTGCTATCGTTTGTTAAAGAAGCTTTATCTCAAGTCAAAATATTTTAAGGCAGTTTGTCATGTGCGTATCATGGCCACGCACGCTTACATCACCTTCCGTTTCTCTACCACGGGTGCGCTTTAAAACCATGGCGCTGCAATTTTGCTTTCCTTTCCTTCCTTCTTCTCCGCCCTTAAACTGGCTCTCTTAACTGCTACACGCAGAGCCAAAGCAACAGCGTGTGCATTAAATCCCATAGATGAGATGAATGTTTACAATTAATACTATGGTTATAATTATATTCGAGTGCTGGTTGCTGTGCTATCGTTTGTTAACGAAGCTTTCCCTCAAGTGTAAATATTTTCAGACAGTTTGTCGTGTGCGTATCATGGCCACGAACGCTTAGATCGCCTTCCGTTTCTCTACCACAGGTGCGCTTTAAAAATACGGCGCTGCAATTTTGCTTTCCTTTCCTTCTTCTCCGCCCTTAAACTGGCTCTCTTATCTACTGCACGCAGAGCCAATGCAACAGCGCGCGCATTAAATCCCATAGATGAAATGAATATTTACAATTATTATTCGGGTGATAGTTATATTCGAGTGCTGATTGCTGTGCTATCGTTTGTTAACGAAGCCTTCCCTCAAGTCTAAATATTTTAAGGCAGTTTGTCGTGTGCGTATCATGGCCAGGCGCGCTTATATCGCCTTCCATTTCTCTACCACGGGTGCGCTTTAAAACCACGGCGCGGCAATTTTACATTCCTTTCCTTCGTTCTTCTCCGCCCTTAAACTGGCTCTCTTAATTACTACACGCAGATCCAAAGCAACAGCGCGTGCAATAAATCCCATAGATGAGATGAATATTTACAATTATTATTAGGGTTATAATTATATTCGAGTGCTGGTTGCCGTGCTATCGTTTGTTAACGAAGCTTTCTCTCAAGTCTAAATATTTTAGGTCAGTTTGTCGTGTGCGTATCATGGCCACGGACGCATATATCACCTACCGTTTCTCTACCATGGGTGCGCTTTAAAACCACGGCGCAGCAATTTTGCTTTCCTTTCCTTCCTTCTTCTCCGCCCTTAAACTGGCTCTCTTAACTACTACACGAAGAGCCAAAGCAACATCACGCGCATTAAATCCCATAGATGAGATGAATATTTACAATTATTATTAGGGTTATAATAATATTCGAGTGCTGATTGATGTGGTATCGTTTGTTAACGAAGCTTTCCCTCAAATCTAAATATTTTAAGACAGTTTGTCGTGTGCGTATCATGGCCACGGACGCATATATCACCTACCGTTTCTCTACCACGGGTGCGCTTTAAAACCACGGCGCTGCAATTTTATTTTCCTTTCCTTCCTTCTTCTCCGCCCTTAAACTGGCTCTCTTAACCACTACATGAAGAGCCAAAGCAACAGCGCGCGCATTAAATCCCATAGATGAGTTGAATATTTACAATTATTATTAGGGTTATAATTATATTCGAGTGCTGATTGATGTGGTATCGTTTGTTAACGAAGCTTTCCCTCAACACTAAATATTTTAGGTCAGTTTGTCGTTTGCGTATGATGGCCACGCACGCTTGTATCGCCTTCCGTTTCTCTACCACGGGTGCGCTTTAAAACAATGGTGCTGCAATTTTGCTTTCCTGTCCTTCCTTGTTCTCCACCCTTAAAGTGGCTCTCTTAACTACTACACTTAGAGACAAAGCAACAGCACGCGCAATAAATACCATAGGTGAGATGAATATTTACAATTATTATTAGGGTTATAATTATATTCGAGTGCTGGTTGCCGTGCTTTCGTTTGTTAACGAAGCTTTCCCTCAAGTCTAAGTATTTTAAGACAGTTTGTCGTGTGCGTATCATGGCCACAGACGGTTATATCACCTTCCGTTTCTCTACCACGGGTGCGCTTTAAAACCACGGCGCTGCAATTTTGCTTTCCTTTCCTTCCTTTTTCTCCGCCTTTAAACTGGCTCTCTTAACTACTGCACGCAGATCCAAAGCAACAGCGCGTGCAATAAATCCCATAGATGAGATGAATATTTACAATTATTATTAGGGTTATAATTATATTCGAGTGCTGGTTGCCGTGCTATCGTTTGTTAACGAAGCTTTCTCTCAAGTCTAAATATTTTAGGTCAGTTTGTCGTGTGCGTATCATGGCCACGGACGCATATATCACCTACCGTTTCTCTACCATGGGTGCGCTTTAAAACCACGGCGCAGCAATTTTGCTTTCCTTTCCTTCCTTCTTCTCCGCCCTTAAACTGGCTCTCTTAACTACTACACGAAGAGCCAAAGCAACATCACGCGCATTAAATCCCATAGATGAGATGAATATTTATATTATTATTAGGGTTATAATAATATTCGAGTGCTGATTGATGTGGTATCGTTTGTTAACGAAGCTTTCCCTCAAGTCTAAATATTTTAGGTCAGTTTGTCGTGTGCGTATCATGGCCACGAACGCTTAGATCGCCTTCCGTTTCTCTACCACAGGTGCGCTTTAAAAATACGGCGCTGCAATTTTGCTTTCCTTTCCTTCTTCTCCGCCCTTAAACTGGCTCTCTTAATTACTACACGCAGAGACAAAGCAACATTGTGCGCATTAAATCCCATAGATGAGATGAACATTTACAATTAATTTTACGGTTATAGGTATATTCGAGTGCTGATAACTTTGCTATCGTTTGTTAACGAAGCTTTCTCTCAAGTCTAAATATTTTAAGGCAGTTTGTCATGTGCGTATCATGGCCACGCACGCTTACATCACCTTCGGTTTCTCTCCCACGGGTGCGCTTTAAAACCATGGCGCTGCAATTTTGCTTTCCTTTCCTTCCTTCTTCTCCGCCCTTAAACTGGCTCTCTTAATTACTACACGCAGAGCCAAAGCAACAGCGTGCGCATTAAATCCCATAGATGAGATGAACATTTACAATTATTATTACGGTTATAGTTATATTCGAGTGCTGATAACTGTGCTATCGTTTGTTAAAGAAGCTTTATCTCAAGTCAAAATATTTTAAGGCAGTTTGTCATGTGCGTATCATGGCCACGCACGCTTACATCACCTTCCGTTTCTCTACCACGGGTGCGCTTTAAAACCATGGCGCTGCAATTTTGCTTTCCTTTCCTTCCTTCTTCTCCGCCCTTAAACTGGCTCTCTTAACTGCTACACGCAGAGCCAAAGCAACAGCGTGTGCATTAAATCCCATAGATGAGATGAATGTTTACAATTAATACTATGGTTATAATTATATTCGAGTGCTGGTTGCTGTGCTATCGTTTGTTAACGAAGCTTTCCCTCAAGTGTAAATATTTTCAGACAGTTTGTCGTGTGCGTATCATGGCCACGAACGCTTAGATCGCCTTCCGTTTCTCTACCACAGGTGCGCTTTAAAAATACGGCGCTGCAATTTTGCTTTCCTTTCCTTCTTCTCCGCCCTTAAACTGGCTCTCTTATCTACTGCACGCAGAGCCAATGCAACAGCGCGCGCATTAAATCCCATAGATGAAATGAATATTTACAATTATTATTCGGGTGATAGTTATATTCGAGTGCTGATTGCTGTGCTATCGTTTGTTAACGAAGCCTTCCCTCAAGTCTAAATATTTTAAGGCAGTTTGTCGTGTGCGTATCATGGCCAGGCGCGCTTATATCGCCTTCCATTTCTCTACCACGGGTGCGCTTTAAAACCACGGCGCGGCAATTTTACATTCCTTTCCTTCGTTCTTCTCCGCCCTTAAACTGGCTCTCTTAATTACTACACGAAGAGACAAAGCAACAGCGCGCGCATTAAATCCCATAGATCAGATGAATATTTACAATTATTATTAGGGTTATAATTATATTCGGGTGCTGGCTGCCGTGCTATCGTTTGTTATCGAAGCTTTCCCTCAAGTCAAAATATTTTAAGACAGTTTGTCGTGTGCGTATCATGGCCACGCACTCTTATATCGCCTTCCGTTTCCCTACCACGGGTGCGCTTTATAACCACGGCGCTGCAATTTTGCTTTCCTGTCCTTCCTTCTTCTCCACCCTTAAAGTGGCTCTCTTAACTACTACACTTAGAGACAAAGCAACAGCGCGCGCAATAAATACCATAGGTGAGATGAATATTTACAATTATTATTAGGGTTATAATTATATTCGAGTGCTGGTTGCCGTGCTTTCGTTTGTTAACGAAGCTTTCCCTCAAGTCTAAATATTTTAGGGCGGTTTCTCGTGTGCGTATCATGGCCACGAACGCTTAGATCGCCTTCCGTTTCTCTACCACGGGTGCGCTTTAAAACCACGGCGCTGCAACTTCGCTTTCCTTTCCTTCCTTCTTCGCCCTTAAATTGGCTCTCTTAACTTCTACGCACAGAGCCAAAGCAACAGCGTGCTCATTAAATCCCATAGATGAGATGAATATTTACAATTATTATTATGGTTATAATTATATTCGAATGCTGATTGATGTGGTATCGTTTGTTAACGAAGCTTGCCCTCAACTCTAAATATTTTAAGTCAGTTTGTCGTGTGCGTATCATGGCCACGCACGCTTATATCGCCTTCCGTTTCTCTACCACGGGTGCGCTTTAAAACCACGGCGCTGCAATTTTGCTTTCCTGTCCTTATTTCTTCTCCAACCTGAAACTGGCTCTCTTAACTACTACATTTAGAGACAAAGCAACAGCGCGCGCATTAAATACCATAGGTGAGATGAATATTTACAATTATTATGAGGGTTTTAATTATATTCGAGTGCTGGTTTCCGTGCTTTCGTTTGTTAACGAAGCTTTCCCTCAAGTCTAAATATTTTGACAGTTTGTCGTGTGCGTATCATGGCCACAGACGGTTATATCACCTTCCGTTTCTCTACCACGGGTGCGCTTTAAAACCATGGCGCTGCAATTTTGCTTTCCTTTCCTTCCTTCTTCTCCGCCCTTAAACTGGCTCTCTTAATTACTACACGCAGAGCCAATGCAACAGCGCGCGCATTAAATCGCATAGATGAAATGAATATTTACAATCATTATTCGGGTTATAGTTATATTCGAGTGCTGATTGCTGCGCTATCGTTTGTTAACGAAGCCTTCCCTCAAGTCTAAATATTTTAAGGCAGTTTGTCGTGTGCGTATCATGGCCAGGCGCGCTTATATCGCCTTCCATTTCTCTACCACGGGTGCGCTTTAAAACCACGGCGCGGCAATTTTACATTCCTGTCCTTCCTTCTTCTCCGCCCTTAAACTGGCTCTCTTAATTACTACACGAAGAGCCAAAGCAACAGCGCGCGCATTAAATCCCATAGATCAGATGAATATTTACAATTATTATTAGGGTTATAATTATATTCGGGTGCTGGTTGCCTTGCTATCGTTTGTTATCGAAGCTTTCCCTCAAGTCAAAATATTTTAAGACAGTTTGTCGTGTGCGTATCATGGCCACGCACTCTTATATCGCCTTCCGTTTCTCTACCACGGGTGCGCTTTAAAACCACGGCGCTGCAATTTTGCTTTCCTGTCCTTCCTTCTTCTCCACCCTTAAACTGGCTCTCTTAACTACTACACGAAGAGCCAAAGCAACAGCACGCGCAATAAATCCCATAGATGAGATGAATATTTACAATTATTATTAGGGTTATAATTATATTCGAGTGCTGATTGATGTGGTATCGTTTGTTAACGAAGCTTTCCCTCAAGTCTAAATATTTTAGGTCAGTTTGTCGTGTGCATATCATGGCCACGCACGCTTATATCGCCTTCCGTTTCTCTACCACGGGTGCGCTTTTAAACCATGGTGCTGCAATTTTGCTTCCCTTTCTTTCCTTCTTCTCCGCCCTTCAACTGGCTCTCTTAACTACTACACGCAGATCCAAAGCAACAGCGCGTGCAATAAATCCCATAGATGAGATGAATATTTACAATTATTATTAGGGTTATAATTAAATTCGAGTTCTGGTTTCCGTGCTATCGTTTGTTAACGAAGCTTTCCCTCAAGTCTAAATATTTTAAGTCAGTTTGTCGTGTGCGTATCATGGCCACGAACGCTTAGATCGCCTTCCGTTTCTCTACCACGGGTGCGCTTTAAAAATACGGCGCTGCAATTTTGCTTTCCTTTTCTTCTTCTCCGCCCTTAAAGTGGCTCTCATAATTACTACACGCAGAGCCAAAGCAACATTGTGCGCATTAAATCCCATAGATGAGATGAACATTTACAATTATTATTACGGTTATAGTTATATACGAGTGCTGATAACTGGGCTATCGTTTGTTAACGAAGCTTTCTCTCAAGTCTAAATATATTAAGGCAGTTAGTCATGTGCGTATCATGGCCACGAACGCTTACATCGCCTTCCGTTTCTCTACCACGGGTGCGCTTTAATACCATGGCGCTGCAATTTTGCTTTCCTTTCCTTCCTTCTTCTCCGCCCTTAAACTGGCTCTTAACTACTATACGCAGAGCCAAAGCAACAGCGCGTGCATTAAATCCCATAGATGAGATGAATATTTACAAATATATTTAGGGTTATAATTATATTCGAGTGCTGATTGCTGTGCTATCGTTTCTTAACGAAGCCTTCCCTCAAGTCTAAATATTTTTAGGCAGTTTGTCGTGTGCCTATCATGGCCACGCGCGCTTATATCGCCTTCCGTTTCTCTACCACGGGTGCGCTTTAAAACCACGGCGCTGCAATTTTATTTTCCTTTCCTTCCTTCTTCTCCGCCCTTAAACTGGCTCTCTTAACTACTACATGAAGAGCCAAAGCAACAGCGCGCGCATTAAATCCCATAGATGAGTTGAATATTTACAATTATTATTAGGGTTATAATTATATTCGAGTGCTGATTGATGTGGTATCGTTTGTTAACTAAGCTTGCCCTCAACTCTAAATATTTTAAGTCAGTTTGTCGTGTGCGTATCATGGCCACACACGCTTATATCGCCTTCCGTTTCTCTACCACGGGTGCGCTTTAAAACCACGGCGCTGCAATTTTGCTTTCCTGTCCTTCCTTCTTCTCCAACCTGAAACTGGCTCTCTTAACTACTACATTTAGAGACAAAGCAACAGCGCGCGCATTAAATACCATAGGTGAGATGAATATTTACAGTTATTATTAGGGTTATAATTATATTCGAGTGCTGGTTGCCATGCTTTCGTTTGTTAACGAAGCTTTCCCTCAAGTCTAAATATTTTAAGAAAGTTTGTCGTGTGCGTATCATGGCCACAGACGGTTATATCACCTTCCGTTTCTCTACCACGGGTGCGCTTTAAAACCACGGCGCTGCAATTTTGCTTTCCTTTCCTTCCTTCTTCTCCGCCTTTAAACTGGCTCTCTTAACTACAGCACGCAGAGCCAATGCAACAGCGCGCGCATTAAATCCCATAGATGAGATGAATATTTACAATTATTATTAGGGTTATAATTATATTCGAGTGCTGGTTGCTGTGCTATTGTTTGTTAACGAAGCTTTCCCTCAAATCTAAATATTTTAAGGCGGTTTCTCGTGTGCGTATCATGCCCACGCACGCTAAAATCACCTTCCGTTTCTCTACCACGGGTGCGCTTTAAAGCCGCGGCGCTGCAACTTCGCTTTCCTTTCCTTCCTTCTTCTCCGCCCTTAAATTGGCTCTCTTAACTTCTACGCGCAGAGCCAAAGCAACAGCGTGCGCATTAAATCCCATAGATGAGATGAATATTTACAATTATTATTAGGGTTATAATTATATTCGAGTGCTGATATATGTGGTATCGTTTGTTAACTAAGCTTGCCCTCAACTCTAAATATTTTAAGTCAGTTTGTCGTGTGCGTATCATGGCCACGCACGCTTATATCGCCTTCCGTTTCTCTACCACGGGTGCGCTTTAAAACCACGGCGCTGCAATTTTGCTTTCCTGTCCTTCCTTCTTCTCCACCCTTAAACTGGCTCTCTTAACTACTACACTTAGAGCCAAAGCAACAGCGCGCGCATAAAATCCCATAGATGAGATGAATATTTACAATTATTATTAGGGTTATAATATTATTCGAGTGCTGATTGCTGTGCTATCGTTTGTTAACGAAGCTTTCCCTCAAGTCTAAATATTTTAAGGCGGTTTCTCGTGTGCGTATCATGCCCACGCACGCTAAAATCACCTTCCGTTTCTCTACCACGGGTGCGCTTTAAAACCACGGCGCTGCAATTTTGCTTTCCTGTCCTTCCTTGTTCTCCACCCTTAAAGTGGCTCTCTTAACTGCTACACTTGGAGCCAAAGCAACAGCGCGCGCAATAAATACCATAGGTGAGATGAATATTTACAATTATTATTAGGGTTATAATTATATTCGAGTGCTGGTTGCCGTGCTTTCCTTTGTTAACGAAGCTTTCCCACAAGTCTAAATATTTTAAGACAGTTTGTCGTGTGCGTATCATGGCCACGGACGCATATATCACCTACCGTTTCTCTACCACGGGTGCGCTTTAAAACCGCGGCGCTGCAACTTCGCTTTCCTTTCCTTTCTTCTTCTCCGCCCTTAAATTGGCTCTCTTAACTTCTACGCACAGAGCCAAAGCAACAGCGTGCGCATTAAATCCCATAGATGAGATGAATATTTACAATTATTATTAGGGTTATAATTATATTCGAGTGCTGATTGATGTGGTATCGTTTGTTAACGAAGCTTGCCCTCAACTCTAAATACTTTAAGTCAGTTTGTCGTGTGCGTATCATGGCCACACACGCTTATATCGCCTTCCATTTCTCTACCACGGGTGCGCTTTAAAACCACGGCGCTGCAATTTTGCTTTCCTGTCCTTCCTTCTTCTCCAACCTGAAACTGGCTCTCTTAACTACTACATTTATAGACAAAGCAACAGCGCGCGCATTAAATACCATAGGTGAGATGAATATTTACAATTATTATTAGGGTTATAAATATATTCGAGTGCTGGTTGCCGTGCTTTCGTTTGTTAACGAAGCTTTCCCTCAAGTCTAAATATTTTAAGACAGTTTGTCGTGTGCATATCATGGCCACAGACGGTTATATCACCTTCCGTTTCTCTACCACGGGTGCGCTTTAAAACCACGGCGCTGCAATTTTGCTTTCCTTTCCTTCCTTCTTCTCCGCCTTTAAACTGGCTCTCTTAACTACTGCACGCAGAGCCAATGCAACAGCGCGCGCATTAAATCCCATAGATGAGATGAATATTTACAATTATTATTAGGGTTATAATTATATTCGAGTGCTGGTTGCTGTGCTATTGTTTGTTAACGAAGCTTTCCCTCAAATCTAAATATTTTAAGACAGTTTGTCGTGTGCGTATCATGGCCACGGACGCATATATCAGCTACCGTTTCTCTACCATGGGTGCGCTTTAAAACCATGGCGCTGCAATTTTGCTTTCCTTTCCTTCCTTCTTCTCCGCCCTTAAACTGGCTCTCTTAACTACTGCACGCAGAACCAATGCAACAGCGCGCGCATTAAATCCTATAGATAAGGTGAATATTTACAGTTATTATTAGGGTTATAATTATATTCGAGTGTTGATTGCTGTGCTATCGTTTGTTAACGAAGCTTTCCCTCAAATCTAAATATTTTAAGACAGTTTGTCGTGTGCGTATCATGGCCACGGACGCATATATCACCTTCCGTTTCTCTACCACGGGTGCACTTTAAAACCACGGCGCTGCAATTTTGCTTTCCTTTCCTTCCTTCTTCTCCGCCCTTAAACTGGCTCTCTTAACTACTGCACGCAGAGCCAAAGCAACAGCGCGCGCATTAAATCCCATAGATGAGATGAATATTTACAATTATATTAGGGTTATAATTATATTCGAGTGCTGATTGATGTGGTATCGTTTGTTAACGAAGCTTTCCCTCAAGTCTAAATATTTTAAGGCGGTTTCTCGTGTGCGTATCATGCCCACGCACGCTAAAATCACCTTCCGTTTCTCTACCACGGGTGCGCTTTAAAGCCGCGGCGCTGCAACTTCGCTTTCCTTTCCTTCCTTCTTCTCCGCCCTTAAATTGGCTCTCTTAACTTCTACGCGCAGAGCCAAAGCAACAGCGTGCGCATTAAATCCCATAGATGAGATGAATATTTACAATTATTATTAGGGTTATAATTATATTCGAGTGCTGATATATGTGGTATCGTTTGTTAACTAAGCTTGCCCTCAACTCTAAATATTTTAAGTCAGTTTGTCGTGTGCGTATCATGGCCACGCACGCCTATATCGCCTTCCGTTTCTCTACCACGGGTGCGCTTTAAAACCACGGCGCTGCAATTTTGCTTTCCTGTCCTTCCTTCTTCTCCAACCTGAAACTGGCTCTCTTAACTACTACATTGAGAGACAAAGCAACAGCGCGCGCATTAAATACCATAGGTGAGATGAATATTTACAATTATTATTAGGGTTATAATTATATTCGAGTGCTGGTTGCCGTGCTTTCGTTTGTTAACGAAGCGTTCCCTCAACTCTAAATATTTTAAGTCAGTTTGTCATGTGCGTATCATGGCCACACACGCTTATATCGCCTTCCGTTTCTCTACCACGGGTGCGCTTTAAAACCACGGCGCTGCAATTTTGCTTTCCTGTCCTTCCTTCTTCTCCAACCTTAAACTGGCTCTCTTAACTACTACACTTAGAGCCAAAGCAACAGCGCGCGCATTATTTCCCATAGATGAGATGAATATTAACAATTATTATTAGGGTTATAATTATATTCGACTGCTGATTGATGTGGTACCGTTTGTTAACGAAGCTTTCCCTCAACTCTAAATATTTTAAGTCAGTTTGTCGTGTGCGTATTATGGCCACGCACGCTTATATCGCCTTCCGTTTCTCTACCACGGGTGCACTTTAGAACCACGGCGCTGCAATTTTGCTTTCCTGTCCTTCCTTCTTCTCCACCCTTAAACTGGCTCTCTTAACTACTACACTTAGAGCCAAAGCAACAGCGCCCGCATAAAATCCCATAGATGAGATGAATATTTACAATTATTATTAGGGTTATAATATTATTCGAGTGCTGATTGCTGTGCTATCGTTTGTTAACGAAGCTTTCCCTCAAGTCTAAATATTTTAAGGTGGTTTCTCGAGTGCGTATCATGCCCACGCACGCTAAAATCACCTTCCGTTTCTCTACCACGGGTGCGCATTAAAACCGCGGCGCTGCAACTTCGCTTTCCTTTCCTTCGTTCTTCTCCGCCCTTAAATTGGCTCTCTTAACTACTACGCGCAGAGCCAAATCAACAGCGTGCGCAATAAATCCCATAGATGAGATGAATATTTACAGTTGTTATTAGGGTTATAATTATATTCGAGTGCTGATTGCTTTGCTATCGTTTGCTTTTGAAGCTTTCCCGCAAGTCTAAATATTTTAAGGTGATTTGTCGTGTGCGTATCATGGCTAAGCAGGCTTATATCGCCTTCCGTTTCTCTACCACGGGTGCGCTTTGAAACCATGGCGCTGCAATTTTGCTTTCCTTTCCTTCGTTCTTCTCCGCCCTTTGGCTGGCTCTCTTAACTACTGCATGCAAAGGCAAAGCAACAGCGCGCGCATTAAATGCCATAGATGAGATGAATATTTACAATTATTATTAGGGTTATAAATATATTCGAGTGCTGGTTCCCGTGCTATCGTTTGTTAACGAAGCTTTCCTTCAAGTCTAAATTTTTTAGGACAGTTTGTCGTGTGCGTATCATGGCCACAGACGGTTATATCACCTTCCGTTTCTCTACCACGGGTGCGCTTTAAAACCACGGCGCTGCAATTTTGCTTTCCTTTCCTTCCTTCTTCTCCGCCCTTAAACTGGCTCTCTTAACTACTGCACGCAGAGCCAATGCAACAGCGCGCGCATTAAATCCCATAGATGAGATGAATATTTACAATTATTATTAGGGTTATAATTATATTCGAGTGCTGGTTGCTGTGCTATCGTTTGTTAACGAAGCTTTCCCTCAAATCTAAATATTTTAAGACAGTTTGTCGTGTGCGTATCATGGCCACGGACGCATATATCACCTACCGTTTCTCTACCACGGGTGCTCTTTAAAACCACGGCGCTGCAATTTTGCTTTCCTTTCCTTCCTTCTTCTCCGCCCTTAAATTGGCTCTCTTAAATTCTACGCGCAGAGCCAAAGCAACAGCGTGCGCATTAAATCCCATAGATGAGATGAATATTTACAATTATTATTAGGGTTATTATATTATTCGAGTGCTGATTGCTGTGCTATCGTTTGTTAACGAAGCTTTCCCTCAAGTCTAAATATTTTAAGGCGGTTTCTCGTGTGCGTATCATGCCCACGCACGCTAAAATCACCTTCCGTTTCTCTACCATGGGTGCGCATTAAAACCGCGGCGCTGCAACTTCGCTTTCCTTTCCTTCCTTCTTCTCCGCCCTTAAATTGGCTCTCTTAACTACTACGCGCAGAGCCAAATCAACAGCGTGCACAATAAATCCCATAGATGAGATGAATATTTACAGTTGTTATTAGGGTTATAATTATATTCGAGTGCTGATTGCTTTGCTATCGTTTGCTTATGAAGCTTTCCCGCAAGTCTAAATATTTTAAGGTGATTTGTCGTGTGCGTATCATGGCTAAGCAGGCTTATATCGCCTTCCGTTTCTCTACCACGGGTGCGCTTTGAAACCATGGCGCTGCAATTTTGCTTTCCTGTCCTTCCTTCTTCTCCAACCTGAAACTGGCTCTCTTAACTACTACATTTAGAGACAAAGCAACAGCGCGCGCATTAAATACCATAGGTGAGATGAATATTTACAATTATTATTAGGGTTATAATTATATTCGAGTGCTGGTTGCCGTGCTTTCGTTTGTTAACGAAGCTTTCCCTCAAGTCTAAATATTTTAGGACAGTTTGTCGTGTGCGTATCATGGCCACAGACGGTTATATCACCTTCCGTTTCTCTACCACGGGTGCGCTTTAAAACCACGGCGCTGCAATTTTGCTTTCCTGTCCTTCCTTCTTCTCCAACCTGAAACTGGCTCTCTTAACTACTACATTTAGAGACAAAGCAACAGCGCGCGCATTAAATACCATAGGTGAGATGAATATTTACAATTATTATTAGGGTTATAATTATATTCGAGTGCTGGTTGCCGTGCTTTCGTTTGTTAACGAAGCTTTCCCTCAAGTCTAAATATTTTAGGACAGTTTGTCGTGTGCGTATCATGGCCACAGACGGTTATATCACCTTCCGTTTCTCTACCACGGGTGCGCTTTAAAACCACGGCGCTGCAATTTTGCTTTCCTTTCCTTCCTTCTTCTCCGCCCTTAAACTGGCTCTCTTAACTACTGCACGGAGAGCCAATGCAACAGCGCGCGCATTAAATCCCATAGATGAGATGAATATTTACAATTATTATTAGGGTTATAATTATATTCGAGTGCTGGTTGCTGTGGTATCGTTTGTTAACGAAGCTTTCCTTTAAATCTAAATATTTTAAGACAGTTTGTCGTGTGCGTATCATGGCCACGGACGCATATATCACCTACCGTTTCTCTACCACGGGTGCTCTTTAAAACCACGGCGCTGCAATTTTGCTTTCCTTTCCTTCCTTCTTCTCCGCCCTTAAACTGGCTCTCTTAACTACTGCACGCAGAGCCAAAGCAACAGCGCGCGCATTAAATCCCATAGATGAGATGAATATTTACAATTATTATTAGGGTTATAATTATATTCGAGTGCTGATTGATGTGGTATCGTTTGTTAACGAAGCTTTCCCTCAACTCTAAATATTTTGTCAGTTTGTCGTGTGCGTATCATGCCCACGCACGCTAAAATCACCTTCCGTTTCTCTACCACGGGTGCGCTTTAAAGCCGCGGCGCTGCAACTTCGCTTTCCTTTCCTTCCTTCTTCTCCGCCCTTAAATTGGCTCTCTTAACTTCTACGCGCAGAGCCAAAGCAACAGCGTGCGCATTAAATCCCATAGATGAGATGAATATTTACAATTATTATTAGGGTTATAATTATATTCGAGTGCTGATTGATGTGGTATCGTTTGTTAACGAAGCTTTCCCTCAACTCTAAATATTTTAGGTCAGTTTGTCGTGTGCGCATCATGGCCACGCACGCTTATATCGCCTTCCGTTTCTCTACCACGCGTGCGCTTTAAAACCACGGCGCTGCAATTTTGCTTTCCTGTCCTTCCTTCTTCTCCAACCTTAAACTGGCTCTCTTAACTACTACACTTAGAGCCAAAGCAACAGCGCGCGCATTAAATCCCATAGATGAGATGAATATTTACAATTATTATTAGGGTTATAATTATATTCGAGTGCTGATTGATGTGGTATCGTTTGTTAAAGAAGCTTTCCCTCAACTCTAAATATTTTAAGTCAGTTTGTCGTGTGCGTATTATGGCCACGCACGCTTATATCGCCTTCCGTTTCTCTACCACGGGTGCGCTTTAAAACCACGGCGCTGCAACTTCGCTTTCCTTTCCTTCCTTCTTCTCCGCCCTTAAATTGGCTCTCTTAACTTCTACGCGCAGAGCCAAAGCAACAGCGTGCGCATTAAATCCCATAGATGAGATGAATATTTACAATTATTATTAGGGTTATAATTATATTCGAGTGCTGATATATGTGGTATCGTTTGTTAACTAAGCTTGCCCTCAACTCTAAATATTTTAAGTCAGTTTGTCGTGTGCGTATCATGGCCACGCACGCTTATATCGCCTTCCGTTTCTCTACCACGGGTGCGCTTTAAAACCACGGCGCTGCAATTTTGCTTTCCTGTCCTTCCTTCTTCTCCAACCTGAAACTGGCTCTCTTAACTACTACATTTAGAGCCAAAGCAACAGCGCGCGCATTAAATACCATAGGTGAGATGAATATTTACAATTATTATTAGGGTTATAATTATATTCGAGTGCTGGTTGCCGTGCTTTCGTTTGTTAACGAAGCGTTCCCTCAACTCTAAATATTTTAAGTCAGTTTGTCATGTGCGTATCATGGCCACACACGCTTATATCGCCTTCCGTTTCTCTACCACGGGTGCGCTTTAAAACCACGGCGCTGCAATTTTGCTTTCCTGTCCTTCCTTCTTCTCCAACCTTAAACTGGCTCTCTTAACTACTACACTTAGAGCCAAAGCAACAGCGCGCGCATTAAATCCCATAGATGAGATGAATATTAACAATTATTATTAGGGTTATAATTATATTCGAGTGCTGATTGATGTGGTACCGTTTGTTAACGAAGCTTTCCCTCAACTCTAAATATTTTAAGTCAGTTTGTCGTGTGCGTATTATGGCCACGCACGCTTATATCGCCTTCCGTTTCTCTACCACGGGTGCACTTTAGAACCACGGCGCTGCAATTTTGCTTTCCTGTCCTTCCTTCTTCTCCACCCTTAAACTGGCTCTCTTAACTACTACACTTAGAGCCAAAGCAACAGCGCCCGCATAAAATCCCATAGATGAGATGAATATTTACAATTATTATTAGGGTTATTATATTATTCGAGTGCTGATTGCTGTGCTATCGTTTGTTAACGAAGCTTTCCCTCAAGTCTAAATATTTTAAGGCGGTTTCTCGTGTGCGTATCATGCCCACGCACGCTAAAATCACCTTCCGTTTCTCTACCACGGGTGCGCATTAAAACCGCGGCGCTGCAACTTCGCTTTCCTTTCCTTCCTTCTTCTCCGCCCTTAAATTGGCTCTCTTAACTACTACGCGCAGAGCCAAATCAACAGCGTGCGCAATAAATCCCATAGATGAGATGAATATTTACAGTTGTTATTAGGGTTATAATTATATTCGAGTGCTGATTGCTTTGCTATCGTTTGCTTATGAAGCTTTCCCGCAAGTCTAAATATTTTAAGGTGATTTGTCGTGTGCGTATCATGGCTAAGCAGGCTTATATCGCCTTCCGTTTCTCTACCACGGGTGCGCTTTGAAACCATGGCGCCGCAATTTTGCTTTCCTTTCCTTCGTTCTTCTCCGCCCTTAAGCTGGCTCTTTTAACTACTGCATGCAGAGGCAAAGCAACAGCGCGCGCATTAAATGCCATAGATGAGATGAATATTTACAATTATTATTAGGGTTATAAATATATTCGAGTGCTGGTTCCCGTGCTATCGTTTGTTAACGAAGCTTTCCTTCAAGTCTAAATATTTTAAGACAGTTTGTCGTGTGCGTAGCATGGCCACAGACGCTTATATCACCTTCGGTTTCTCCACCACGGGTGCGCTTTAAAACCACGGCGCTGCAATTTTGCTTTCCTTTCCTTCCTTCTTCTCCGCCCTTAAACTGGCTCTCTTAACTACTGCACGCAGAGCCAATGCAACAGCTCGCGCATTAAATCCCATAGTTGAGATGAATATTTACAATAATTATTAGGGTTATAATTATATTCGAGTGCTGATTGATGTGGTATCGTTTGTTAACGAAGCTTTCCCTCAACTCTAAATATTTTAAGTCAGTTTGTCGTGTGCGTATCACGGCCACGCACGCTTATATCGCCTTCCGTTTCTCTACCACGGGTGCGCTTTAAAACCACGGCGCTGAAATTTTGCTTTCCTGTCCTTCCTTCTTCTCCACCCTTAAACTGGCTCTATTAACTACTACACGAAGAGCCAAAGCAACAGCGCGCGCATTAAATCCCATAGATCAGATGAATATTTACAATTATTATTAGGGTTATAATTATATTCGAGTGCTGGTTGCCGTGCTATCGTTTGTTAACGAAGCTTTCTCTCAAGTCTAAATATTTCAAGGCAGTTAGTCATGTGCGTATCATGGCCACGCACGCTTACATCGCCTTCCGTTTCTCTACCACGGGTGCACTTTAAAACCACGGCGCTGCAATTTTGCTTTCCTGTCCTTCCTTCTTCTCCAACCTTAAACTGGCTCTCTTAACTACTACACTTAGAGCCAAAGCAACAGCGCGCGCATTAAATCCCATAGATAATATGAATATTTACAATTATTAATAGGGTTATAATTATATTCGAGTGCTGATTGATGTGGTACCGTTTGTTAACGAAGCTTTCTCTCAAGTCTAAATATTTTAAGGCAGTTAGTCATGTGCGTATCATGGCCACGCACGCTTACATCGCCTTCCGTTTCTCTACCACGGGTGCGCGTTAATACCATGGCGCTGCAATTTTGCTTTCCTTTCCTTCCTTCTTCTCCGCCCTTAAACTGGCTCTCTTAACTACTACATGAATAGCCAAAGCAACAGCGCGCGCATTAAATCCCATAGATGAGATGAATATTTACAATTATTATTAGGGTTATAATTATATTCGAGTGCTGGTTGCCGTGCTATCGTTTGTTAACGAAGCTTTCTCTCAAGTCTAAATATTTTAAGGCAGTTAGTCATGTGCGTATCATGGCCACGCACGCTTACATCGCCTTCCGTTTCTCTACCACGGGTGCACTTTAAAACCACGGCGCTGCAATTTTGCTTTCCTGTCCTTCCTTCTTCTCCAACCTGAAACTGGCTCTCTTAACTACTACATTTAGAGACAAAGCAACAGCGCGCGCATTAAATACCATAGGTGAGATGAATATTTACAATTATTATTAGGGTTATAATTATATTCGAGTGCTGGTTGCCGTGCTTTCGTTTGTTAACGAAGCTTTCCCTCAAGTCTAAATATTTTAGGACAGTTTGTCGTGTGCGTATCATGGCCACAGACGGTTATATCACCTTCCGTTTCTCTACCACGGGTGCGCTTTAAAACCACGGCGCTGCAATTTTGCTTTCCTTTCCTTCCTTCTTCTCCGCCCTTAAACTGGCTCTCTTAACTACTGCACGGAGAGCCAATGCAACAGCGCGCGCATTAAATCCCATAGATGAGATGAATATTTACAATTATTATTAGGGTTATAATTATATTCGAGTGCTGGTTGCTGTGGTATCGTTTGTTAACGAAGCTTTCCTTTAAATCTAAATATTTTAAGACAGTTTGTCGTGTGCGTATCATGGCCACGGACGCATATATCACCTACCGTTTCTCTACCACGGGTGCTCTTTAAAACCACGGCGCTGCAATTTTGCTTTCCTTTCCTTCCTTCTTCTCCGCCCTTAAACTGGCTCTCTTAACTACTGCACGCAGAGCCAAAGCAACAGCGCGCGCATTAAATCCCATAGATGAGATGAATATTTACAATTATTATTAGGGTTATAATTATATTCGAGTGCTGATTGATGTGGTATCGTTTGTTAACGAAGCTTTCCCTCAACTCTAAATATTTTGTCAGTTTGTCGTGTGCGTATCATGCCCACGCACGCTAAAATCACCTTCCGTTTCTCTACCACGGGTGCGCTTTAAAGCCGCGGCGCTGAAACTTCGCTTTCCTTTCCTTTCTTCTTCTCCGCCCTTAAATTGGCTCTCTTAACTTCTACGCGCAGAGCCAAAGCAACAGCGTGCGCATTAAATCCCATAGATGAGATGAATATTTACAATTATTATTAGGGTTATAATTATATTCGAGTGCTGATTGATGTGGTATCGTTTGTTAACGAAGCTTTCCCTCAACTCTAAATATTTTAGGTCAGTTTGTCGTGTGCGCATCATGGCCACGCACGCTTATATCGCCTTCCGTTTCTCTACCACGCGTGCGCTTTAAAACCACGGCGCTGCAATTTTGCTTTCCTGTCCTTCCTTCTTCTCCAACCTTAAACTGGCTCTCTTAACTACTACACTTAGAGCCAAAGCAACAGCGCGCGCATTAAATCCCATAGATGAGATGAATATTTACAATTATTATTAGGGTTATAATTATATTCGAGTGCTGATTGATGTGGTATCGTTTGTTAAAGAAGCTTTCCCTCAACTCTAAATATTTTAAGTCAGTTTGTCGTGTGCGTATTATGGCCACGCACGCTTATATCGCCTTCCGTTTCTCTACCACGGGTGCGCTTTAAAACCACGGCGCTGCAACTTCGCTTTCCTTTCCTTCCTTCTTCTCCGCCCTTAAATTGGCTCTCTTAACTTCTACGCGCAGAGCCAAAGCAACAGCGTGCGCATTAAATCCCATAGATGAGATGAATATTTACAATTATTATTAGGGTTATAATTATATTCGAGTGCTGATATATGTGGTATCGTTTGTTAACTAAGCTTGCCCTCAACTCTAAATATTTTAAGTCAGTTTGTCGTGTGCGTATCATGGCCACGCACGCTTATATCGCCTTCCGTTTCTCTACCACGGGTGCGCTTTAAAACCACGGCGCTGCAATTTTGCTTTCCTGTCCTTCCTTCTTCTCCAACCTGAAACTGGCTCTCTTAACTACTACATTTAGAGCCAAAGCAACAGCGCGCGCATTAAATACCATAGGTGAGATGAATATTTACAATTATTATTAGGGTTATAATTATATTCGAGTGCTGGTTGCCGTGCTTTCGTTTGTTAACGAAGCGTTCCCTCAACTCTAAATATTTTAAGTCAGTTTGTCATGTGCGTATCATGGCCACACACGCTTATATCGCCTTCCGTTTCTCTACCACGGGTGCGCTTTAAAACCACGGCGCTGCAATTTTGCTTTCCTGTCCTTCCTTCTTCTCCAACCTTAAACTGGCTCTCTTAACTACTACACTTAGAGCCAAAGCAACAGCGCGCGCATTAAATCCCATAGATGAGATGAATATTAACAATTATTATTAGGGTTATAATTATATTCGAGTGCTGATTGATGTGGTACCGTTTGTTAACGAAGCTTTCCCTCAACTCTAAATATTTTAAGTCAGTTTGTCGTGTGCGTATTATGGCCACGCACGCTTATATCGCCTTCCGTTTCTCTACCACGGGTGCACTTTAGAACCACGGCGCTGCAATTTTGCTTTCCTGTCCTTCCTTCTTCTCCACCCTTAAACTGGCTCTCTTAACTACTACACTTAGAGCCAAAGCAACAGCGCCCGCATAAAATCCCATAGATGAGATGAATATTTACAATTATTATTAGGGTTATTATATTATTCGAGTGCTGATTGCTGTGCTATCGTTTGTTAACGAAGCTTTCCCTCAAGTCTAAATATTTTAAGGCGGTTTCTCGTGTGCGTATCATGCCCACGCACGCTAAAATCACCTTCCGTTTCTCTACCACGGGTGCGCATTAAAACCGCGGCGCTGCAACTTCGCTTTCCTTTCCTTCCTTCTTCTCCGCCCTTAAATTGGCTCTCTTAACTACTACGCGCAGAGCCAAATCAACAGCGTGCGCAATAAATCCCATAGATGAGATGAATATTTACAGTTGTTATTAGGGTTATAATTATATTCGAGTGCTGATTGCTTTGCTATCGTTTGCTTATGAAGCTTTCCCGCAAGTCTAAATATTTTAAGGTGATTTGTCGTGTGCGTATCATGGCTAAGCAGGCTTATATCGCCTTCCGTTTCTCTACCACGGGTGCGCTTTGAAACCATGGCGCCGCAATTTTGCTTTCCTTTCCTTCGTTCTTCTCCGCCCTTAAGCTGGCTCTTTTAACTACTGCATGCAGAGGCAAAGCAACAGCGCGCGCATTAAATGCCATAGATGAGATGAATATTTACAATTATTATTAGGGTTATAAATATATTCGAGTGCTGGTTCCCGTGCTATCGTTTGTTAACGAAGCTTTCCTTCAAGTCTAAATATTTTAAGACAGTTTGTCGTGTGCGTAGCATGGCCACAGACGCTTATATCACCTTCGGTTTCTCCACCACGGGTGCGCTTTAAAACCACGGCGCTGCAATTTTGCTTTCCTTTCCTTCCTTCTTCTCCGCCCTTAAACTGGCTCTCTTAACTACTGCACGCAGAGCCAATGCAACAGCTCGCGCATTAAATCCCATAGTTGAGATGAATATTTACAATAATTATTAGGGTTATAATAATATTCGAGTGCTGATTGATGTGGTATCGTTTGTTAACGAAGCTTTCCCTCAACTCTAAATATTTTAAGTCAGTTTGTCGTGTGCGTATCACGGCCACGCACGCTTATATCGCCTTCCGTTTCTCTACCACGGGTGCGCTTTAAAACCACGGCGCTGAAATTTTGCTTTCCTGTCCTTCCTTCTTCTCCACCCTTAAACTGGCTCTATTAACTACTACACGAAGAGCCAAAGCAACAGCGCGCGCATTAAATCCCATAGATCAGATGAATATTTACAATTATTATTAGGGTTATAATTATATTCGAGTGCTGGTTGCCGTGCTATCGTTTGTTAACGAAGCTTTCTCTCAAGTCTAAATATTTCAAGGCAGTTAGTCATGTGCGTATCATGGCCACGCACGCTTACATCGCCTTCCGTTTCTCTACCGCGGGTGCACTTTAAAACCACGGCGCTGCAATTTTGCTTTCCTGTCCTTCCTTCTTCTCCAACCTTAAACTGGCTCTCTTAACTACTACACTTAGAGCCAAAGCAACAGCGCGCGCATTAAATCCCATAGATAATATGAATATTTACAATTATTAATAGGGTTATAATTATATTCGAGTGCTGATTGATGTGGTACCGTTTGTTAACGAAGCTTTCTCTCAAGTCTAAATATTTTAAGGCAGTTAGTCATGTGCGTATCATGGCCACGCACGCTTACATCGCCTTCCGTTTCTCTACCACGGGTGCGCGTTAATACCATGGCGCTGCAATTTTGCTTTCCTTTCCTTCCTTCTTCTCCGCCCTTAAACTGGCTCTCTTAACTACTACATGAATAGCCAAAGCAACAGCGCGCGCATTAAATCCCATAGATGAGATGAATATTTACAATTATTATTAGGGTTATAATTATATTCGAGTGCTGGTTGCCGTGCTATCGTTTGTTAACGAAGCTTTCTCTCAAGTCTAAATATTTTAAGGCAGTTAGTCATGTGCGTATCATGGCCACGCACGCTTACATCGCCTTCCGTTTCTCTACCACGGGTGCACTTTAAAACCACGGCGCTGCAATTTTGCTTTCCTGTCCTTCCTTCTTCTCCAACCTTAAACTGGCTCTCTTAACTACTACACTTAGAGCCAAAGCAACAGCGCGCGCATTAAATCCCATAGATAATATGAATATTTACAATTATTAATAGGGTTATAATAATATTCGAGTGCTTATTGATGTGGTATCGTTTGTTAAAGAAGCTTTCTCTCAAGTCTAAATATTTTAAGGCAGTTAGTCATGTGCGTATCATAGCCCCGCACGCTTACGTCGCCTTCCGTTTCTCTACCACGGGTGCGCTTTAAAACCACGGCGCTGCAATTTTATTTTCCTTTCCTTCCTTCTTCTCCGCCCTTAAACTGGCTCTCTTAACTACTACATGAAGAGCCAAACCAACAGCGCGCGCATTAAATCCCATAGATGAGATGAATATTTACTAATATTATTAGGGTTATAATTATATTCGAGTGGTGATTGATGTGGTATCGTTTGTTAACGAAGCTTTCCCTCAACTCTAAATATTTTAGGTCAGTTTGTCGTGTGCGTATGATGGCCACGCACGCTTATATCGCCTTCCGTTTCTCTACCACGGGTGCGCTTTAAAACCACGGCGATGCAATTTTGCTTTCCTGTCCTTCCTTGTTCTCCACCCTTAAAGTGGCTCTCTTAACTACTAAACTTAGAAAAAAAAGCAACAGCGCGCGCATTAAATCCCATAGATGAGATGAATGTTTACAATTATTATTAGGGTTATAAATATATTCGAGTGCTGATTGCTGTGCTATCGTTTGTTAACGAAGCTTTCCCTCAAGTCTAAATATTTTAAGGCGGTTTCTTGTGTGCGTATCATGCCCACGCACGCTAATATCACCTTCCGTTTCTCTACCACGGGTGCGCTTTAAAACCGCGGCGCTGCAACTTCGCTTTCCTTTCCTTCCTTCTTCTCCGCCCTTAAATTGGCTCTCTTAACTTCTACGCGCAGAGCCAAAGCAACAGCGTACGCATTAAATCCCATAGATGAGATGAATATTTACAATTATTATTAGGGTTATAATTATATTCGAGTGCTGATTGATGTGGTATCGTTTGTTAACGAAGCTTGCCCTCAACTCTAAATATTTTAAGTCAGTTTGTCGTGTGCGTATCATGGCCACGCACGCTTATATCGCCTTCCGTTTCTCTAGCACGGGTGCGCTTTAAAACCACGGCGCTGCAATTTTGCTTTCCTGTCCTTCCTTCTTCTCCAACCTGAAACTGGCTCTCTTAACTACTACATTTAGAGACAAAGCAACAGCGCGCGCATAAAATACCATAGGTGAGATGAATATTTACAATTATTATTAGGGTTATAATTATATTCGAGTGCTGGTTGCCGTGCTTTTGTTTGTTAACGAAGCTTTCCCTCAAGTCTAAATATTTTAGGACAGTTTGTCGTGTGCGTATCATGGCCACAGACGGTTATATCACCTTCCGTTTCTCTACCACGGGTGCGCTTTAAAACCACGGCGCTGCAATTTTGCTTTCCTTTCCTTCCTTCTTCTCCGCCCTTAAACTGGCTCTCTTAACTACTGCACGCAGAGCCAATGCAACAGCGCGCGCATTAAATCCCATAGATGAGATGAATATTTACAATTATTATTAGGGTTATAATTATATTCGAGTGCTGGTTGCTGTGCTATCGTTTGTTAACGAAGCTTTCCCTCAAATCTAAATATTTTAAGACAGTTTGTCGTTCGCGTATCATGGCCACGGACGCATATATCACCTACCGTTTCTCTACCACGGGTGCTCTTTAAAACCACGGCGCTGCAATTTTGCTTTCCTTTCCTTCCTTCTTCTCCGCCCTTAAACTGGCTCTCTTAACTACTGCACGCAGAGCCAAAGCAACAGCGCGCGCATTAAATCCCATAGATGAGATGAATATTTACAATTATTATTAGGGTTATAATTATATTCGAGTGCTGATTGATGTGATATCGTTTGTTAACGAAGCTTTCCCTCAACTCTAAACATTTTGTCAGTTTGTCGTGTGCGTATCATGGCCACGCACGCTAAAATCACCTTCCGTTTCTCTACCACGGGCGCGCTTTAAAACCGCGGCGCTGCAACTTCGCTTTCCTTTCCTTCCTTCTTCTCCGCCCTTAAATTGGCTCTCTTAAATTCTACGCGCAGAGCCAAAGCAACAGCGTGCGCATTAAATCCCATAGATGAGATGAATATTTACAATTATATTAGGGTTATAATTATATTCGAGTGCTGATTGATGTGGTATCGTTTGTTAACGAAGCTTTCCCTCAAGTCTAAATATTTTAAGGCGGTTTCTCGTGTGCGTATCATGCCCACGCACGCTAAAATCACCTTCCGTTTCTCTACCACGGGTGCGCTTTAAAGCCGCGGCGCTGCAACTTCGCTTTCCTTTCCTTCCTTCTTCTCCGCCCTTAAATTGGCTCTCTTAACTTCTACGCGCAGAGCCAAAGCAACAGCGTGCGCATTAAATCCCATAGATGAGATGAATATTTACAATTATTATTAGGGTTATAATTATATTCGAGTGCTGATTGATGTGGTATCGTTTGTTAACGAAGCTTTCCCTCAACTCTAAATATTTTAGGTCAGTTTGTCGTGTGCGTATCATGGCCACGCACGCTTATATCGCCTTCCGTTTCTCTACCACGCGTGCGCTTTAAAACCACGGCGCTGCAATTTTGCTTTCCTGTCCTTCCTTCTTCTCCAACCTTAAACTGGCTCTCTTAACTACTACACTTAGAGCCAAAGCAACAGCGCGCGCATTAAATCCCATAGATGAGATGAATATTTACAATTATTATTAGGGTTATAATTATATTCGAGTGCTGATTGATGTGGTATCGTTTGTTAACGAAGCTTTCCCTCAACTCTAAATATTTTAAGTCAGTTTGTCGTGTGCGTATTATGGCCACGCACGCTTATATCGCCTTCCGTTTCTCTACCACGGGTGCGCTTTAAAACCACGGCGCTGCAATTTTGCTTTCCTGTCCTTCCTTCTTCCCCACCCTTAAACTGGCTCTCTTAACTACTACACTTAGAGCCAAACAACAGCGCGCGCATTAAATCCCATAGATGAGATGAATATTTACAATTATTATTAGGGTTATAATTATATTCCAGTGCTGATTGCTGTGCTATCGTTTGTTAACGAAGCTTTCCCTCAAGTCTAAATCTTTTAAGGCGGTTTCTCGTGTGCGTATCATGCCCACGCACGCTGAAATCACCTTCCGTTTTTCTACCACGGGTGCACTTTAAAACCGCGGCGCTGCAACTTCGCTTTCCTTTCCTTCCTTCTTCTCCGCCCTTAAATTGGCTCTCTTAACTACTACGCGCAGACCCAAAGCAACAGCGTGCGCATTAAATCCCATAGATGAGATGAATATTTACAATTATTATTAGGGTTATAATTATATTCGAGTGCTGGTTGCCGTGCTATCGTTTGTTAACGAAGCTTTCCCTCAAGTCTAAATATTTTAAGACAGTTTGTCGTGTGCGTATCATGGCCACGCACGCTTATATCGCCTTCCGTTTCTCTACCACGGGTGCGCTTTAAAACCACGGCGCTGCAATTTTGCTTTCCTGTCCTTCCTTCTTCTCCAACCTGAAACTGGCTCTCTTAACTACTGCACGCAGAGCCAATGCAACAGCGCGCGCATTAAATCCCATAGATGAGATGAATATTTACAATTATTATTAGGGTTATAAATATATTCGAGTGCTGGTTCCCGTGCTATCGTTTGTTAACGAAGCTTTCCTTCAAGTCTAAATATTTTAAGACAGTTTGTCGTGTGCGTATCATGGCCACAGACGCTTATATCACCTTCCGTTTCACTACCACGGGAGCGCTTTAAAACCACGGCGCTGCAATTTTGCTTTCCTTTCCTTCCTTCTTCTCCGCCCTTAAACTGGCTCTCTTAACTACTGCACGCAGAGCCAATGCAACAGCTCGCGCATTAAATCCCATAGATGAGATGAATATTTACAATAATTATTAGGGTTATAATTATATTCGAGTGCTGATTGATGTGGTATCGTTTGTTAACGAAGCTTTCCCTCAACTCTAAATATTTTAAGTCAGTTTGTCGTGTGCGTATCACGGCCACGCACGCTTATATCGCCTTCCGTTTCTCTACCACGGGTGCGCTTTAAAACCACGGCGCTGCAATTTTGCTTTCCTGTCCTTCCTTCTACTCCACCCTTAAACTGGCTCTATTAACTACTACACGGAGAGCCAAAGCTACAGCGCGCGCAATAAATCCCATAGATAATATGAATATTTACAAATATTAATAGGGTTATAATTATATTCGAGTGCTGATTGATGTGGTATCGTTTGTTAACGAAGCTTTCTCTCAAGTCTAAATATTTTAAGGCAGTTAGTCATGTGCGTATCATGGCCACGCACGCTTACATCGCCTTCCGTTTCTCTACCACGGGTGCGCGTTAATACCATGGCGCTGCAATTTTGCTTTCCTTTCCTTCCTTCTTCTCCGCCCTTAAACTGGCTCTCTTAACTACTACATGAAGAGCCAAAGCAACAGCGCGCGCATTAAATCCCATAGATGAGATGAATATTTACAATTATTATTAGGGTTATAATTATATTCGAGTGCTGGTTGCCGTGCTATCGTTTGTTAACGAAGCTTTCCCTCAAGTCTAAATATTTTAAGACAGTTTGTCGTGTGCGTATCATGGCCACGCACGCTTATATCGCCTTCCGTTTCTCTACCACGGGTGCGCTTTAAAACCACGGCGCTGCAATTTTGCTTTCCTGTCCTTCCCTCTTCTCCTCCCTTAAACTGGCTCTCTTAACCACTACGCGAAGAGCCAAAGCAACAGCGCGCGCATTAAATCCCATAGATAATATGAATATTTACAATTATTAATAGGGTTATAATTATATTCGAGTGCTGATTGATGTGGTATCGTTTGTTAACGAAGCTTTCTCTCAAGTCTAAATATTTTAAGGCAGTTAGTCATGTGCCTATCATGGCCACGCGCGCTTATATCGCCTTCCGTTTCTCTACCACGGGTGTGCTTTAAAACCACGGCGCTGCAATTTTATTTTCCTTTCCTTCCTTCTTCTCCGCCCTTAAACTGGCTCTCTTAACTACTACATGAAGAGCCAAAGCAACAGCGTGCGCATTAAATCCCATAGATGAGATGAATATTTACTATTATTATTAGGGTTATAATTATATACGAGTGCTGATTGATGTGGTATCGTTTGTTAACGAAGCTTTCCCTCAACTCTACATATTTTAGGTCAGTTTGTCGTGTGCGTATGATGGCCACGCACGCTTATATCGCCTTCCGTTTCTCTACCACGGGTGCGCTTTAAAACCACGGCACTGCAATTTTGCTTTCCTGTCCTTCCTTGTTCTCCACCCTTAAAGTGGCTCTCTTAACTACTAAACTTAGAAAAAAAAGCAACAGCGCGCGCATTAAATCCCATAGATGAGATGAATATTTACAATTATTATTAGGGTTATAATTATATTCGAGTGCTGATTGCTGTGCTATCGTTTGTTAACGAAGCTTTCCCTCAAGTCTAAATATTTTAAGGCGGTTTCTCGTGTGCGTATCATGCCCACGCACGCTAATATCACCTTCCGTTTCTCTACCACGGGTGCGCTTTAAAACCGCGGCGCTGCAACTTCGCTTTCCTTTCCTTCCTTCTTCTCCGCCCTTAAATTGGCTCTCTTAACTTCTACGCGCAGAGCCAAAGCAACAGCGTGCGCATTAAATCCCATAGATGAGATGAATATTTACAATTATTATTAGGGTTATAATTATATTCGAGTGCTGATTGATGTGGTATCGTTTGTTAACGAAGCTTGCCCTCAACTCTAAATATTTGAAGTCAGTTTGTCGTGTGCGTATCATGGCCACGCACGCTTATATCGCCTTCCGTTTCTCTACCACGGGTGCGCTTTAAAACCATGGCGCTGCAATTTTGCTTTCCTGTCCTTCCTTCTTCTCCAACCTGAAACTGGCTCTCTTAACTACTACACTCAGAGACAAAGCAACCGCGCGCGCATTAAATACCATAGGTGAGATGAATATTTACAATTATTATTAGGGTTATAATTATATTCGAGTGCTGGTTGCCGTGCTTTCGTTTGTTAACGAAGCTTTCCCTCAAGTCTAAATATTTTAAGACAGTTTGTCGTGTGCGTATCATGGCCACAGACGGTTATATCACCTTCCGTTTCTCTACCACGGGTGCGCTTTAAAACCACGGCGCTGCAATTTTGCTTTCCTTTCCTTCCTTCTTCTCCGCCCTTAAACTGGCTCTCTTAACTACTGCACGCAGAGCCAATGCAACAGCGCGCGCATTAAATCCCATAGATGAGATGAATATTTACAATTATTATTAGGGTTATAATTATATTCGAGTGCTGGTTGCTGTGCTATCGTTTGTTAACGAAGCTTTCCCTCAAATCTAAATATTTTAAGACAGTTTGTCGTGTGCGTATCATGGCCACGGACGCATATATCACCTACCGTTTCTCTACCACGGGTGCTCTTTAAAACCACGGCGCTGCAATTTTGCTTTCCTTTCCTTCCTTCTTCTCTGCCCTTAAACTGGCTCTCTTAACTACTGCACGCCTAGCCAAAGCAACAGCGCGCGCATTAAATCCCATAGATGAGATGAATATTTACAATTATTATTAGGGTTATAATTATATTCGAGTGCTGATTGATGTGGTATCGTTTGTTAACGAAGCTTTCCCTCAACTCTAAATATTTTGTCAGTTTGTCGTGTGCGTATCATGGCCACGCACGCTAAAATCACCTTCCGTTTCTCTACCACGGGCGCGCTTTAAAACCGCGGCGCTGCAACTTCGCTTTCCTTTCCTTCCTTCTTCTCCGCCCTTAAATTGGCTCTCTTAAATTCTACGCGCAGAGCCAAAGCAACAGCGTGCGCATTAAATCCCATAGATGAGATGAATATTTACAATTATATTAGGGTTATAATTATATTCGAGTGCTGATTGATGTGTTATCGTTTGTTAACGAAGCTTTCCCTCAAGTCTAAATATTTTAAGGCGGTTTCTCGTGTGCGTATCATGCCCACGCACGCTAAAATCACCTTCCGTTTCTCTACCACGGGTGCGCTTTAAAGCCGCGGCGCTGCTACTTCGCTTTCCTTTCCTTCCTTCTTCTCCGCCCTTAAATTGGCTCTCTTAACTTCTACGCGCAGAGCCAAAGCAACAGCGTGCGCATTAAATCCCATAGATGAGATGAATATTTACAATTATTATTAGGGTTATAATTATATTCGAGTGCTGATTGATGTGGTATCGTTTGTTAACGAAGCTTGCCCTCAACTCTAAATATTTGAAGTCAGTTTGTCGTGTGCGTATCATGGCCACGCACGCTTATATCGCCTTCCGTTTCTCTACCACGGGTGCGCTTTAAAACCATGGCGCTGCAATTTTGCTTTCCTGTCCTTCCTTCTTCTCCAACCTGAAACTGGCTCTCTTAACTACTACACTCAGAGACAAAGCAACCGCGCGCGCATTAAATACCATAGGTGAGATGAATATTTACAATTATTATTAGGGTTATAATTATATTCGAGTGCTGGTTGCCGTGCTTTCGTTTGTTAACGAAGCTTTCCCTCAAGTCTAAATATTTTAAGACAGTTTGTCGTGTGCGTATCATGGCCACAGACGGTTATATCACATTCCGTTTCTCTACCACGGGTGCGCTTTAAAACCACGGCGCTGCAATTTTGCTTTCCTTTCCTTCCTTCTTCTCCGCCCTTAAACTGGCTCTCTTAACTACTGCACGCAGAGCCAATGCAACAGCGCGCGCATTAAATCCCATAGATGAGATGAATATTTACAATTATTATTAGGGTTATAATTATATTCGAGTGCTGGTTGCTGTGCTATCGTTTGTTAACGAAGCTTTCCCTCAAATCTAAATATTTTAAGACAGTTTGTCGTGTGCGTATCATGGCCACGGACGCATATATCACCTACCGTTTCTCTACCACGGGTGCTCTTTAAAACCACGGCGCTGCAATTTTGCTTTCCTTTCCTTCCTTCTTCTCTGCCCTTAAACTGGCTCTCTTAACTACTGCACGCCTAGCCAAAGCAACAGCGCGCGCATTAAATCCCATAGATGAGATGAATATTTACAATTATTATTAGGGTTATAATTATATTCGAGTGCTGATTGATGTGGTATCGTTTGTTAACGAAGCTTTCCCTCAACTCTAAATATTTTGTCAGTTTGTCGTGTGCGTATCATGGCCACGCACGCTAAAATCACCTTCCGTTTCTCTACCACGGGCGCGCTTTAAAACCGCGGCGCTGCAACTTCGCTTTCCTTTCCTTCCTTCTTCTCCGCCCTTAAATTGGCTCTCTTAAATTCTACGCGCAGAGCCAAAGCAACAGCGTGCGCATTAAATCCCATAGATGAGATGAATATTTACAATTATATTAGGGTTATAATTATATTCGAGTGCTGATTGATGTGGTATCGTTTGTTAACGAAGCTTTCCCTCAAGTCTAAATATTTTAAGGCGGTTTCTCGTGTGCGTATCATGCCCACGCACGCTAAAATCACCTTCCGTTTCTCTACCACGGGTGCGCTTTAAAGCCGCGGCGCTGCTACTTCGCTTTCCTTTCCTTCCTTCTTCTCCGCCCTTAAATTGGCTCTCTTAACTTCTACGCGCAGAGCCAAAGCAACAGCGTGCGCATTAAATCCCATAGATGAGATGAATATTTACAATTATTATTAGGGTTATAATTATATTCGAGTGCTGATTGATGTGGTATCGTTTGTTAACGAAGCTTTCCCTCAACTCTAAATATTTTAAGTCAGTTTGTCGTGTGCGTATCATGGCCACGCACGCTTATATCGCCTTCCGTTTCTCTACCACGCGTGCGCTTTAAAACCACGGCGCTGCAATTTTGCTTTCCTGTCCTTCCTTCTTCTCCATCCTTAAACTGGCTCTCTTAACTACTACACTTAGAGCCAAAGCAACAGCGCGCGCATTAAATCCCATAGATGAGATGAATATTTACAATTATTATTAGGGTTATAATTATATTCGAGTGCTGATTGATGTGGTATCGTTTGTTAACGAAGCTTTCCCTCAACTCTAAATATTTTAAGTCAGTTTGTCGTGTGCGTATTATGGCCACGCACGCTTATATCGCCTTCCGTTTCTCTACCACGGGTGCGCTTTAAAACCACGGCGCTGCAATTTTGCTTTCCTGTCCTTCCTTCTTCCCCACCCTTAAACTGGCTCTCTTAACTACTACACTTAGAGCCAAACAACAGCGCGCGCATTAAATCCCATAGATGAGATGAATATTTACAATTATTATTAGGGTTATAATTATATTCCAGTGCTGATTGCTGTGCTATCGTTTGTTAACGAAGCTTTCCCTCAAGTCTAAATATTTTAAGGCGCTTTCTCGTGTGCGTATCATGCCCACGCACGCTAAAATCACCTTCCGTTTCTCTACCACGGGTGCACTTTAAAACCGCGGCGCTGCAACTTCGCTTTCCTTTCCTTCCTTCTTCTCCGCCCTTAAATTGGCTCTCTTAACTACTACGCGCAGACCCAAAGCAACAGCGTGCGCAATAAATCCCATAGATGAGATGAATATTTACAGTTGTTATTAGGGTTATAATTATATTCGAGTGCTGATTGCTTTGCTATCGTTTGCTTATGAAGCTTTCCCGCAAGTCTAAATATTTTAAGGTGATTTGTCGTGTGCGTATCATGGCTAAGCAGGCTTATATCGCCTTCCGTTTCTCTACCACGCGTGCGCTTTGAAACCATGGCGCTGCAATTTTGCTTTCCTTTCCTTCGTTCTTCTCCGCCCTTAAGCTGGCTCTCTTAACTACTGCACGCAGAGGCAAAGCAACAGCGCGCGCATTAAATGCCATAGATGAGATGAATATTTACAAATATTATTAGGGTTATAAATATATTCAAGTCCTGGTTCCCGTGCTATCGTTTGTTAACGAAGCTTTCCTTCAAGTCTAAATATTTTAAGACAGTTTGTCGTGTGCGTATCATGGCCACAGACGCTTATATCACCTTCCGTTTCACTACCACGGGAGCGCTTTAAAACCACGGCGCTGCAATTTTGCTTTCCTTTCCTTCCTTCTTCTCCGCCCTTAAACTGGCTCTCTTAACTACTGCACGCAGAGCCAAAGCAACAGCGCGCGCATTAAATCCCATAGATCAGATGAATATTTACAATTATTATTAGGGTTATAATTATATTCGAGTGCTGGTTGCCATGCTATCGTTTGTTAACGAAGCTTTCCCTCAAGTCTAAATATTTTAAGACAGTTTGTCGTGTGCGTATCATGGCCACGCACGCTTATATCGCCTTCCGTTTCTCTACCACGGGTGCGCTTTAAAACCACGGCGCTGCAATTTTGCTTTCCTGTCCTTCCTTCTTCTCCTCCCTTAAACTGGCTCTCTTAACTACTAAACTTAGAAAAAAAGCAACAGCGCGCGCATTAAATCCCATAGATGAGATTAATATTTACAATTATTATTAGGGTTATAATTATATTCGAGTGCTGGTTGCCGTGCTATCGTTTGTTAACGAAGCTTTCCCTCAAGTCTAAATATTTTAAGACAGTTTGTCGTGTGCGTATCATGGCCACGCACGCTTATATCGCCTTCCGTTTCTCTACCACGGGTGCGCTTTAAAACCACGGCACTGCAATTTTGCTTTCCTGGCCTTCCTTGTTCTCCACCCTTAAAGTGGCTCTCTTAACTACTAAACTTAGAAAAAAAGCAACAGCGCGCGCATTTAATCCCATAGATGAGATGAATATTTACAATTATTATTAGGGTTATAATTATATTCGAGTGCTGATTGCTGTGCTATCGTTTGTTAACGAAGCTTTCCCTCAAGTCTAAATATTTTAAGGCGGTTTCTCGTGTGCGTATCATGCCCACGCACGCAAATATCACCTTCCGTTTCTCTACCACGGGTGCGCTTTAAAACCGCGGCGCTGCAACTTCGCTTTCCTTTCCTTCCTTCTTCTCCGCCCTTAAATTGGCTCTCTTAACTTCTACGCGCAGAGCCAAAGCAACAGCGTGCGCATTAAATCCCATAGATGAGATGAATATTTACAATTATTATTAGGGTTATAATTATATTCGAGTGCTGATTGATGTGGTATCGTTTGTTAACGAAGCTTGCCCTCAACTCTAAATATTTGAAGTCAGTTTGTCGTGTGCGTATCATGGCCACGCACGCTTATATCGCCTTCCGTTTCTCTACCACGGGTGCGCTTTAAAACCACGGCGCTGCAATTTTGCTTTCCTGTCCTTCTTCTCCAACCTGAAACTGGCTCTCTTAACTACTGCACGCAGAACCAATGCAACAGCGCGCGCATTAAATCCCATAGATAAGGTGAATATTTACCATTATTATTAGGGTTATAATTATATTCGAGTGTTGATTGCTGTGCTATCGTTTGTTAACGAACTTTCCCTCAAATCTAAATATTTTAAGACAGTTTGTCGTGTGCGTATCATGGCCACGAACGCATATATCACCTTCCGTTTCTCTACCACGGGTGCGCTTTAAAACCACGGCGCTGCAATTTTGCTTTCCTTTCCTTCCTTCTTCTCCGCCCTTAAACTGGCTCTCTTAACTACTGCACGCAGAGCCAAAGCAACAGCGCGCGCATTAAATCCCATAGATGAGATGAATATTTACAAATATTATTAGGGTTATAATTAAATTCGAGTGCTGATTGATGTGGTATCGTTTGTTAACGAAGCTTTCCCTCAACTCTAAATATTTTAAGTCAGTTTGTCGTGTGCGTATCATGGCCACGCACGCTAAAATCACCTTCCGTTTCTCTACCACGGGTGCACTTTAAAACCGCGGCGCTGCAACGTGCCTTCCTTTCCTTCCTTCTTCTCCGCCCTTAAATTGGCTCTCTTAACTTCTACGCGCAGAGCCAAAGCAACAGCGTGCGCAATAAATCCCATAGATGAGATGAATATTTACAATTATTATTAGGGTTATAATTATATTCGAGTGCTGATTGATGTGGTATCGTTTGTTAACGAAGCTTTCCCTCAAGTCTAAATATTTTAAGGCGGTTTCTCGTGTGCGTATCATGCCCACGCACGCTAAAATCACCTTCCGTTTCTCTACCACGGGTGCGCTTTAAAGCCGCGGCGCTGCAACTTCGCTTTCCTTTCCTTCCTTCTTCTGCAACCTTAAACTGGCTCTCTTAACTACTACACTAGAGACCAAGCAACAGCGCGCGCATTAAATCCCATAGATAACATGAATATTTACACTTATTATTAGGGTTATAATTATATTCGAGTGCTGGTTGCCGTGCTTTCGTTTGTTAACGAAGCTTTCCCTCAAGTCTAAATATTTTAAGACAGTTTGTCGTGTGCGTATCATGGCCACAGACGGTTATATCACCTTCCGTTTCTCTACCACGGGTGCGCTTTAAAACCACGGCGCTGCAATTTTGCTTTCCTTTCCTTCCTTTTTCTCCGCCCTTAAACTGGCTCTCTTAACTACTGCACGCAGAGCCAATGCAACAGCGCGCGCATTAAATCCCATAGATGAGATGAATATTTACAATTATTATTAGGGTTATAATTATATTCGAGTGCTGGTTGCTGTGCTATCGTTTGTTAACGAAGCTTTCCCTCAAATCTAAATATTTTAAGACAGTTTGTCGTGTGCGTATCATGGCCACGGACGCATATATCACCTACCGTTTCTCTACCACGGGTGCTCTTTAAAACCACGGCGCTGCAATTTTGCTTTCCTTTCCTTCCTTCTTCTCCGCCCTTAAACTGGCTCTCTTAACTACTGCACGCAGAGCCAAAGCAACAGCGCGCGCATTAAATCCCATAGATGAGATGAATATTTACAATTATTATTAGGGTTATAATTATATTCGAGTGCTGATTGATGTGGTATCGTTTGTTAACGAAGCTTTCCCTCAACTCTAAATATTTTGTCAGTTTGTCGTGTGCGTATCATGGCCACGCACGCTAAAATCACCTTCCGTTTCTCTACCACGGGCGCGCTTTAAAACCGCGGCGCTGCAACTTCGCTTTCCTTTCCTTCCTTCTTCTCCGCCCTTAAATTGGCTCTCTTAAATTCTACGCGCAGAGCCAAAGCAACAGCGTGCGCATTAAATCCCATAGATGAGATGAATATTTACAATTATATTAGGGTTATAATTATATTCGAGTGCTGATTGATGTGGTATCGTTTGTTAACGAAGCTTTCCCTCAAGTCTAAATATTTTAAGGCGGTTTCTCGTGTGCGTATCATGCCCACGCACGCTAAAATCACCTTCCGTTTCTCTACCACGGGTGCGCTTTAAAGCCGCGGCGCTGCAACTTCGCTTTCCTTTCCTTCCTTCTTCTCCGCCCTTAAATTGGCTCTCTTAACTTCTACGCGCGGAGCCAAAGCAACAGCGTGCGCATTAAATCCCATAGATGAGATGAATATTTACAATTATTATTAGGGTTATAATTATATTCGAGTGCTGATTGATGTGGTATCGTTTGTTAACGAAGCTTTCCCTCAACTCTAAATATTTTAAGTCAGTTTGTCGTGTGCGTATCATGGCCACGCACGCTTATATCGCCTTCCGTTTCTCTACCACGCGTGCGCTTTAAAACCACGGCGCTGCAATTTTGCTTTCCTGTCCTTCCTTCTTCTCCAACCTTAAACTGGCTCTCTTAACTACTACACTTAGAGCCAAAGCAACAGCGCGCGCATTAAATCCCATAGATGAGATGAATATTTACAATTATTATTAGTTTTATAATTATATTCGAGTGCTGATTGATGTGGTATCGTTTGTTAACGAAGCTTTCCCTCAACTCTAAATATTTTAAGTCAGTTTGTCGTGTGCGTATTATGGCCACGCACGCTTATATCGCCTTCCGTTTCTCTACCACGGGTGCGCTTTAAAACCACGGCGCTGCAATTTTGCTTTCCTGTCCTTCCTTCTTCCCCACCCTTAAACTGGCTATCTTAACTACTACACTTAGAGCCAAACAACAGCGCGCGCATTAAATCCCATAGATGAGATGAATATTTACAATTATTATTAGGGTTATAATTATATTCCAGTGCTGATTGCTGTGCTATCGTTTGTTAACGAAGCTTTCCCTCAAGTCTAAATATTTTAAGGCGCTTTCTCGTGTGCGTATCATGCCCACGCACGCTAAAATCACCTTCCGTTTCTCTACCACGGGTGCACTTTAAGACCGCGGCGCTGCAACTTCGCTTTCCTTTCCTTCCATCTTCTCCGCCCTTAAATTGGCTCTCTTAACTACTACGCGCAGACCCAAAGCAACAGCGTGCGCAATAAATCCCATAGATGAGATGAATATTTACAGTTGTTATTAGGGTTATAATTATATTCGAGTGCTGATTGCTTTGCTATCGTTTGCTTATGAAGCTTTCCCGCAAGTCTAAATATTTTAAGGTGATTTGTCGTGTGCGTATCATGGCCACAGACGCTTATATCACCTTCCGTTTCACTACCACGGGAGCGCTTTAAAACCACGGCGCTGCAATTTTGCTTTCCTTTCCTTCCTTCTTCTCCGCCCTTAAACTGGCTCTCTTAACTACTGCACGCAGAGCCAATGTAACAGCTCGCGCATTAAATCCCATAGATGAGATGAATATTTACAATAATTATTAGGGTTATAATTATATTCGAGTGCTGATTGATGTGGTATCGTTTGTTAACGAAGCTTTCCCTCAACTCTAAATATTTTAATTCAGTTTGTCGTGTGCGTATCACGGCCACGCACGCTTATATCGCCTTCCGTTTCTCTACCACGGGTGCGCTTTAAAACCACGGCGCTGCAATTTTGCTTTCCTGTCCTTCCTTCTTCTCCACCCTTAAACTGGCTCTATTAACTACTACACGAAGAGCCAAAGCAACAGCGCGCGCATTAAATCCCATAGATCAGATGAATATTTACAATTATTATTAGGGTTATAATTATATTCGAGTGCTGGTTGCCATGCTATCGTTTGTTAACGAAGCTTTCCCTCAAGTCTAAATATTTTAAGACAGTTTGTCGTGTGCGTATCATGGCCACGCACGCTTATATCGCCTTCCGTTTCTATACCACGGGTGCGCTTTAAAACCACGGCGCTGCAATTTTGCTTTCCTGTCCTTCCTTCTTCTCCTCCCTTAAACTGGCTCTCTTAACTACTACACGAAGAGCCAAAGCTACAGCGCGAGCAATAAATCCCATAGATATTATGAATATTTACAAATATTAATAGGGTTATAATTATATTCTTGTGCTGATTGATGTGGTATCGTTTGTTAACGAAGCTTTCTCTCAAGTCTAAATATTTTAAGGCAGTTAGTCATGTGCGTATCATGGCCACGCACGCTTACATCGCCTTCCGTTTCTCTACCACGGGTGCGCGTTAATACCATGGCGCTGCAATATTGCTTTCCTTTCCTTCCTTCTTCTCCGCCCTTAAACTGGCTCTCTTAACTACTAAACTTAGAAAAAAAGCAACAGCGCGCGCATTAAATCCCATAGATGAGATGAATATTTACAATTATTATTAGGGTTATAATTATATTCGAGTGCTGGTTGCCGTGCTATCGTTTGTTAACGAAGCTTTCCCTCAAGTCTAAATATTTTAAGACAGTTTGTCGTGTGCGTATCATGGCCAAGCACGCTTATATCGCCTTCCGTTTCTCTACCACGGGTGCGCTTTAAAACCACGGCACTGCAATTTTGCTTTCCTGTCCTTCCTTGTTCTCCACCCTTAAAGTGGCTCTCTTAACTACTAAACTTAGAAAAAAAGCAACAGCGCGCGCATTAAATCCCATAGATGAGATGAATATTTACAATTATTATTAGGGTTATAATTATATTCGAGTGCTGATTGCTGTGCTATCGTTTGTTAACGAAGCTTTCCCTCAAGTCTAAATATTTTAAGGCGGTTTCTCGTGTGCGTATCATGCCCACGCACGCTAATATCACCTTCCGTTTCTCTACCACGGGTGCGCTTTTAAACCGCGGCGCTGCAACTTCGCTTTCCTTTCCTTCCTTCTTCTACGCCCTTAAATTGGCTCTCTTAACTTCTACGCGCAGAGCCAAAGCAACAGCGCGCGCATTAAATCCCATAGATGAGATGAATATTTACAATTATTATTAGGGTTATAATTATATTCGAGTGCTGATTGATGTGGTATCGTTTGTTAACGAAACTTGCCCTCAACCCTAAATATTTGAAGTCAGTTTGTCGTGTGCGTATCATGGCCACGCACGCTTATATCGCCTTCCGTTTCTCTACCACGGGTGCGCTTTAAAACCACGGCGCTGCAATTTTGCTTTCCTGTCCTTCCTTCTTCTCCAACCTGAAACTGGCTCTCTTAACTACTGCACGCAGAACCAATGCAACAGCGCGCGCATTAAATCCCATAGATAAGGTGAATATTTACCATTATTATTAGGGTTATAATTATATTCGAGTGTTGATTGCTGTGCTATCGTTTGTTAACGAACTTTCCCTCAAATCTAAATATTTTAAGACAGTTTGTCGTGTGCGTATCATGGCCACGAACGCATATATCACCTTCCGTTTCTCTACCACGGGTGCGCTTTAAAACCACGGCGCTGCAATTTTGCTTTCCTTTCCTTCCTTCTTCTCCGCCCTTAAACTGGCTCTCTTAACTACTGCACGCAGAGCCAAAGCAACAGCGCGCGCATTAAATCCCATAGATGAGATGAATATTTACAAATATTATTAGGGTTATAATTATATTCGAGTGCTGATTGATGTGGTATCGTTTGTTAACGAAGCTTTCCCTCAACTCTAAATATTTTAAGTCAGTTTGTCGTGTGCGTATCATGGCCACGCACGCTAAAATCACCTTCCGTTTCTCTACCACGGGTGCACTTTAAAACCGCGGCGCTGCAACGTGCTTTCCTTTCCTTCCTTCTTCTCCGCCCTTAAATTGGCTCTCTTAACTTCTACGCGCAGAGCCAAAGCAACAGCGTGCGCAATAAATCCCATAGATGAGATGAATATTTACAATTATTATTAGGGTTATAATTATATGCGAGTGCTGATTGATGTGGTATCGTTTGTTAACGAAGCTTTCAATCAACTCTAAATATTTTAAGTCAGTTTGTCGTGTGCGTATCATGGCCACGCACGCTTATATCGCCTTCCGTTTCTCTACCACGGGTGCGCTTTAAAACCACGGCGCTGCAAATTTGCTTTCCTGTCCTTCCTTCTTCTCCAACCTTAAACTGGCTCTCTTAACTACTACACTTAGAGACAAAGCAACAGCGCGCGCATTAAATCCCATAGATAACATGAATATTTACAATTATTAATAGGGTTATAATTATATTCGAGTGCTGATTGATGTGGTGTCGTTTGTTAACGAAGCTTTCTCTCAAGTCTAAATATTTTAAGGCAGTTAGTCATGTGCGTATCATGGCCACGCACGCTTACATCGCCTTCCGTTTCTCTACCACGGGTGCGCTTTAATACCATGGCGCTGCAATTTTGCTTTCCTTTCCTTCCTTCTTCTCCGCCCTTAAACTGGCTCTCTTAACTACTATACGCAGAGCCAAAGCAACAGCGCGTGCATTAAATCCCATAGATGAGATGAATATTTACTATTATTATTAGGGTTATAATTATATTCGAGTGCTGATTGATGTGGTATCGTTTGTTAACGAAGCTTTCCCTCAACTCTAAATATTTTAGGTCAGTTTGTCGTGTGCGTATGATGGCCACGCACACTTATATCGCCTTCCGTTTCTCTACCACGGGTGCGCTTTAAAACCACGGCGCTGCAATTTTGCTTTCCTGTCCTTCCTTGTTCTCCACCCTTAAAGTGGCTCTCTTAACTACTAAACTTAGAAAAAAAGCAACAGCGTGCGCATTAAATCCCATAGATGAGATGAATGTTTACAATTATTATTAGGGTTATAATTATATTCGAGTGTTGATTGCTGTGCTATCGTTTGTTAACGAAGCTTTCCCTCAAATCTAAATATTTTAAGACAGTTTGTCGTGTGCGTATCATGGCCACGGACGCATATATCACCTTCCGTTTCTCTACCACGGGTGCGCTTTAAAACCACGGCGCTGCAATTTTGCTTTCCTTTCCTTCCTTCTTCTCCGCCCTTAAACTGGCTCTCTTAACTTCTACGCGCAGAACCAAAGCAACAGCGTGCGCATTAAATCCCATAGATGAGATGAATATTTACAATTATTATTAGGGTTATAATTATATTCGAGTGCTGATTGATGTGGTATCGTTTGTTAACGAAGCTTGCCCTCAACTCTAAATATTTGAAGTCAGTTTCTCGTGTGCGTATCATGGCCACGCACGCTTATATCGCCTTCCGTTTTTCTACCATGGGTGCGCTTTAAACCACGGCGCTGCAATTTTGCTTTCCTGTCCTTCCTTCTTCTCCAACCTGAAACTGGCTCTCTTAACTACTACACTTAGAGACAAAGCAACAGTGCGCGCATTAAATACCATAGGTGAGATGAATATTTACAATTATTATTAGGGTTATAATTATATTCGAGTGCTGGTTGCCGTGATTTCGTTTGTTAACGAAGCTTTCCCTCAAGTCTAAATATATTAAGACAGTTTGTCGTGTGCGTATCATGGCCACAGACGCTTATATCACCTTCCGTTTCTCTACCACGGGTGCGCTTTAAAACCACGGCGCTACAATTTTGCTTTCCTTTCCTTCCTTCTTCTCCGCCCTTAAACTGGCTCTCTTAACTACTGCACGCAGAGCCAAAGAGACAGCGCGCGCATTAAATCCCATAGATGAGATGAATATTTACAATATTATTAGGGTTATAATTATATTCGAGTGCTGGTTGCTGTGCTATCGTTTGTTAACGAAGCTTTCCCTCATATCTAAATATTTTAAGACAGTTCGTCGTGTGCGTATCATGGCCACGGACGCATATATCACCTACCGTTTCTCTACTACGGGTGTGCTTTAAAACCACGGCGCTGCAATTTTGCTTTCCTTTCCTTCCTTCTTCTCCGCCCTTAAACTGGCTCTCTTAACTACTGCACGCAGAACCAATGCAACAGTGCGCGCATTAAATCCCATAGATAAGGTGAATATTTACCATTATTATTAAAGTTATAATTATATTCGAGTGCTGATTGATGTGGTATCGTTTGTTAACGAAGCTTGCCCTCAACTCTAAATATTTGAAGTCAGTTTGTCGTGTGCGTATCATGGCCACGCACGCTTATATCGCCTTCCGTTTCTCTACCACGGGTGCGCTTTAAAACCACGGCGCTGCAATTTTGCTTTCCTGTCCTTCCTTCTTCTCCAACCTGAAACTGGCTCTCTTAACTACTACACTTAGACACAAAGCAACAGCGCGCGCATTAAATACCATAGGTGAGATGAATATTTACAATTATTATTAGGGTTATAATTATATTCGAGTGCTGGTTGCCGTGCTTTCGTTTGTTAACGAAGCTTTCCCTCAAGTCTAAATATTTTAAGACAGTTTGTCGTGTGCGTATCATGGCCACAGACGCTTATATCACCTTCCGTTTCTCTACCACGGGTGCGCTTTAAAACCACGGCGCTGCAATTTTGCTTTCCTTTCCTTCCTTCTTCTCCGCCCTTAAACTGGCTCTCTTAACTACTGCACGCAGAGCCAATGCAACAGCGCGCGCATTAAATCCCATAGATGAGATGAATATTTACAATTATTATTAGGGTTATAATTATATTCCAGTGCTGATTGCTGTGCTATCGTTTGTTAACGAAGCTTTCCCTCAAGTCTAAATATTTTAAGGCGGTTTCTCGTGTGCGTATCATGCCCACGCACGCTAATATCACCTTCCGTTTCTCTACCACGGGTGCGCTTTTAAACCGCGGCGCTGCAACTTCGCTTTCCTTTCCTTCCTTCTTCTACGCCCTTAAATTGGCTCTCTTAACTTCTACGCGCAGAGCCAAAGCAACAGCGCGCGCATTAAATCCCATAGATGAGATGAATATTTACAATTATTATTAGGGTTATAATTATATTCGAGTGCTGATTGATGTGGTATCGTTTGTTAACGAAACTTGCCCTCAACCCTAAATATTTGAAGTCAGTTTGTCGTGTGCGTATCATGGCCACGCACGCTTATATCGCCTTCCGTTTCTCTACCACGGGTGCGCTTTAAAACCACGGCGCTGCAATTTTGCTTTCCTGTCCTTCCTTCTTCTCCAACCTGAAACTGGCTCTCTTAACTACTGCACGCAGAACCAATGCAACAGCGCGCGCATTAAATCCCATAGATAAGGTGAATATTTACCATTATTATTAGGGTTATAATTATATTCGAGTGTTGATTGCTGTGCTATCGTTTGTTAACGAACTTTCCCTCAAATCTAAATATTTTAAGACAGTTTGTCGTGTGCGTATCATGGCCACGAACGCATATATCACCTTCCGTTTCTCTACCACGGGTGCGCTTTAAAACCACGGCGCTGCAATTTTGCTTTCCTTTCCTTCCTTCTTCTCCGCCCTTAAACTGGCTCTCTTAACTACTGCACGCAGAGCCAAAGCAACAGCGCGCGCATTAAATCCCATAGATGAGATGAATATTTACAAATATTATTAGGGTTATAATTATATTCGAGTGCTGATTGATGTGGTATCGTTTGTTAACGAAGCTTTCCCTCAACTCTAAATATTTTAAGTCAGTTTGTCGTGTGCGTATCATGGCCACGCACGCTAAAATCACCTTCCGTTTCTCTACCACGGGTGCACTTTAAAACCGCGGCGCTGCAACGTGCTTTCCTTTCCTTCCTTCTTCTCCGCCCTTAAATTGGCTCTCTTAACTTCTACGCGCAGAGCCAAAGCAACAGCGTGCGCAATAAATCCCATAGATGAGATGAATATTTACAATTATTATTAGGGTTATAATTATATGCGAGTGCTGATTGATGTGGTATCGTTTGTTAACGAAGCTTTCAATCAACTCTAAATATTTTAAGTCAGTTTGTCGTGTGCGTATCATGGCCACGCACGCTTATATCGCCTTCCGTTTCTCTACCACGGGTGCGCTTTAAAACCACGGCGCTGCAAATTTGCTTTCCTGTCCTTCCTTCTTCTCCAACCTTAAACTGGCTCTCTTAACTACTACACTTAGAGACAAAGCAACAGCGCGCGCATTAAATCCCATAGATAACATGAATATTTACAATTATTAATAGGGTTATAATTATATTCGAGTGCTGATTGATGTGGTGTCGTTTGTTAACGAAGCTTTCTCTCAAGTCTAAATATTTTAAGGCAGTTAGTCATGTGCGTATCATGGCCACGCACGCTTACATCGCCTTCCGTTTCTCTACCACGGGTGCGCTTTAATACCATGGCGCTGCAATTTTGCTTTCCTTTCCTTCCTTCTTCTCCGCCCTTAAACTGGCTCTCTTAACTACTATACGCAGAGCCAAAGCAACAGCGCGTGCATTAAATCCCATAGATGAGATGAATATTTACTATTATTATTAGGGTTATAATTATATTCGAGTGCTGATTGATGTGGTATCGTTTGTTAACGAAGCTTTCCCTCAACTCTAAATATTTTAGGTCAGTTTGTCGTGTGCGTATGATGGCCACGCACACTTATATCGCCTTCCGTTTCTCTACCACGGGTGCGCTTTAAAACCACGGCGCTGCAATTTTGCTTTCCTGTCCTTCCTTGTTCTCCACCCTTAAAGTGGCTCTCTTAACTACTAAACTTAGAAAAAAAGCAACAGCGTGCGCATTAAATCCCATAGATGAGATGAATGTTTACAATTATTATTAGGGTTATAATTATATTCGAGTGTTGATTGCTGTGCTATCGTTTGTTAACGAAGCTTTCCCTCAAATCTAAATATTTTAAGACAGTTTGTCGTGTGCGTATCATGGCCACGGACGCATATATCACCTTCCGTTTCTCTACCACGGGTGCGCTTTAAAACCACGGCGCTGCAATTTTGCTTTCCTTTCCTTCCTTCTTCTCCGCCCTTAAACTGGCTCTCTTAACTTCTACGCGCAGAACCAAAGCAACAGCGTGCGCATTAAATCCCATAGATGAGATGAATATTTACAATTATTATTAGGGTTATAATTATATTCGAGTGCTGATTGATGTGGTATCGTTTGTTAACGAAGCTTGCCCTCAACTCTAAATATTTGAAGTCAGTTTCTCGTGTGCGTATCATGGCCACGCACGCTTATATCGCCTTCCGTTTTTCTACCATGGGTGCGCTTTAAACCACGGCGCTGCAATTTTGCTTTCCTGTCCTTCCTTCTTCTCCAACCTGAAACTGGCTCTCTTAACTACTACACTTAGAGACAAAGCAACAGTGCGCGCATTAAATACCATAGGTGAGATGAATATTTACAATTATTATTAGGGTTATAATTATATTCGAGTGCTGGTTGCCGTGATTTCGTTTGTTAACGAAGCTTTCCCTCAAGTCTAAATATATTAAGACAGTTTGTCGTGTGCGTATCATGGCCACAGACGCTTATATCACCTTCCGTTTCTCTACCACGGGTGCGCTTTAAAACCACGGCGCTACAATTTTGCTTTCCTTTCCTTCCTTCTTCTCCGCCCTTAAACTGGCTCTCTTAACTACTGCACGCAGAGCCAAAGAGACAGCGCGCGCATTAAATCCCATAGATGAGATGAATATTTACAATATTATTAGGGTTATAATTATATTCGAGTGCTGGTTGCTGTGCTATCGTTTGTTAACGAAGCTTTCCCTCATATCTAAATATTTTAAGACAGTTCGTCGTGTGCGTATCATGGCCACGGACGCATATATCACCTACCGTTTCTCTACTACGGGTGTGCTTTAAAACCACGGCGCTGCAATTTTGCTTTCCTTTCCTTCCTTCTTCTCCGCCCTTAAACTGGCTCTCTTAACTACTGCACGCAGAACCAATGCAACAGTGCGCGCATTAAATCCCATAGATAAGGTGAATATTTACCATTATTATTAAAGTTATAATTATATTCGAGTGCTGATTGATGTGGTATCGTTTGTTAACGAAGCTTGCCCTCAACTCTAAATATTTGAAGTCAGTTTGTCGTGTGCGTATCATGGCCACGCACGCTTATATCGCCTTCCGTTTCTCTACCACGGGTGCGCTTTAAAACCACGGCGCTGCAATTTTGCTTTCCTGTCCTTCCTTCTTCTCCAACCTGAAACTGGCTCTCTTAACTACTACACTTAGACACAAAGCAACAGCGCGCGCATTAAATACCATAGGTGAGATGAATATTTACAATTATTATTAGGGTTATAATTATATTCGAGTGCTGGTTGCCGTGCTTTCGTTTGTTAACGAAGCTTTCCCTCAAGTCTAAATATTTTAAGACAGTTTGTCGTGTGCGTATCATGGCCACAGACGCTTATATCACCTTCCGTTTCTCTACCACGGGTGCGCTTTAAAACCACGGCGCTGCAATTTTGCTTTCCTTTCCTTCCTTCTTCTCCGCCCTTAAACTGGCTCTCTTAACTACTGCACGCAGAGCCAATGCAACAGCGCGCGCATTAAATCCCATAGATGAGATGAATATTTACAATTATTATTAGGGTTATAATTATATTCGAGTGCTGATTGCTGTGCTATCGTTTGTTAACGAAGCTTTCCCTCAAGTCTAAATATTTTAAGGCGGTTTCTCGTGTGCGTATCATGCCCACGCACGCTAATATCACCTTCCGTTTCTCTACCACGGGTGCGCTTTAAAACCGCGGCGCTGCAACTTCGCTTTCCTTTCCTTCCTTCTTCTCCGCCCTTAAATTGGCTCTCTTAACTTCTACGCGCAGAGCCAAAGCAACAGCGTGCGCATTAAATCCCATAGATGAGATGAATATTTACAATTATTATTAGGGTTATAATTATATTCGAGTGCTGATTGATGTGGTATCGTTTGTTAACGAAGCTTGCCCTCAACTCTAAATATTTGAAGTCAGTTTGTCGTGTGCGTATCATGGCCACGCACGCTTATATCGCCTTCCGTTTCTCTACCACGGGTGCGCTTTAAAACCATGGCGCTGCAATTTTGCTTTCCTGTCCTTCCTTCTTCTCCAACCTGAAACTGGCTCTCTTAACTACTACACTCAGAGACAAAGCAACCGCGCGCGCATTAAATACCATAGGTGAGATGAATATTTACAATTATTATTAGGGTTATAATTATATTCGAGTGCTGGTTGCCGTGCTTTCGTTTGTTAACGAAGCTTTCCCTCAAGTCTAAATATTTTAAGACAGTTTGTCGTGTGCGTATCATGGCCACAGACGGTTATATCACCTTCCGTTTCTCTACCACGGGTGCGCTTTAAAACCACGGCGCTGCAATTTTGCTTTCCTTTCCTTCCTTCTTCTCCGCCCTTAAACTGGCTCTCTTAACTACTGCACGCAGAGCCAATGCAACAGCGTGCGCATTAAATCCCATAGATGAGATGAATATTTACAATTATTATTAGGGTTATAATTATATTCGAGTGCTGGTTGCTGTGCTATCGTTTGTTAACGAAGCTTTCCCTCAAATCTAAATATTTTAAGACAGTTTGTCGTGTGCGTATCATGGCCACGGACGCATATATCACCTACCGTTTCTCTACCACGGGTGCTCTTTAAAACCACGGCGCTGCAATTTTGCTTTCCTTTCCTTCCTTCTTCTCCGCCCTTAAACTGGCTCTCTTAACTACTGCACGCAGAGCCAAAGCAACAGCGCGCGCATTAAATCCCATAGATGAGATGAATATTTACAATTATTATTAGGGTTATAATTATATTCGAGTGCTGATTGATGTGGTATCGTTTGTTAACGAAGCTTTCCCTCAACTCTAAATATTTTGTCAGTTTGTCGTGTGCGTATCATGGCCACGCACGCTAAAATCACCTTCCGTTTCTCTACCACGGGCGCGCTTTAAAACCGCGGCGCTGCAACTTCGCTTTCCTTTCCTTCCTCCTTCTCCGCCCTTAAATTGGCTCTCTTAACTTCTACGCGCAGAGCCAAAGCAACAGCGTGCGCATTAAATCCCATAGATGAGATGAATATTTACAATTATTATTAGGGTTATAATTATATTCGAGTGCTGATTGATGTGGTATCGTTTGTTAACGAAGCTTTCCCTCAACTCTAAATATTTTAAGTCAGTTTGTCGTGTGCGTATCATGGCCACGCACGCTTATATCGCCTTCCGTTTCTCTACCACGCGTGCGCTTTAAAACCACGGCGCTGCAATTTTGCTTTCCTGTCCTTCCTTCTTCTCCAACCTTAAACTGGCTCTCTTAACTACTACACTTAGAGCCAAAGCAACAGCGCGCGCATTAAATCCCATAGATGAGATGAATATTTACAATTATTATTAGGGTAAAAATATATTCGAGTGCTGATTGATGTGGTATCGTTTGTTAACGAAGCTTTCCCTCAACTCTAAATATTTTAAGTCAGTTTGTCGTGTGCGTATTATGGCCACGCACGCTTATATCGCCTTCCGTTTCTCTACCACGGGTGCGCTTTAAAACCACGGCGCTGCAATTTTGCTTTCCTGTCCTTCCTTCTTCCCCACCCTTAAACTGGCTCTCTTAACTACTACACTTAGAGCCAAACAACAGCGCGCGCATTAAATCCCATAGATGAGATGAATATTTACAATTATTATTAGGGTTATAATTATATTCCAGTGCTGATTGCTGTGCTATCGTTTGTTAACGAAGCTTTCCCTCAAGTCTAAATATTTTAAGGCGCTTTCTCGTGTGCGTATCATGCCCACGCACGCTAAAATCACCTTCCGTTTCTCTACCACGGGTGCACTTTAAAACCGCGGCGCTGCAACTTCGCTTTCCTTTCCTTCCTTCTTCTCCGCCCTTAAATTGGCTCTCTTAACTACTACGCGCAGACCCAAAGCAACAGCGTGCGCAATAAATCCCATAGATGAGATGAATATTTACAGTTGTTATTAGGGTTATAATTATATTCGAGTGCTGATTGCTTTGCTATCATTTGCTTATGAAGCTTTCCCGCAAGTCTAAATATTTTAAGGTGATTTGTCGTGTGCGTATCATGGCTAAGCAGGCTTATATCGCCTTCCGTTTCTCTACCACGCGTGCGCTTTGAAACCATGGCGCTGCAATTTTGCTTTCCTTTCCTTCGTTCTTCTCCGCCCTTAAGCTGGCTCTCTTAACTACTGCACGCAGAGGCAAAGCAACAGCGCGCGCAATAAATGCCATAGATGAGATGAATATTTACAATTATTATTAGGGTTATAAATATATTCAAGTCCTGGTTCCCGTGCTATCGTTTGTTAACGAAGCTTTCCTTCAAGTCTAAATATTTTAAGACAGTTTGTCGTGTGCGTATCATGGCCACAGACGCTTATATCACCTTCCGTTTCACTACCACGGGAGCGCTTTAAAACCACGGCGCTGCAATTTTGCTTTCCTTTCCTTCCTTCTTCTCCGCCCTTAAACTGGCTCTCTTAACTACTGCACGCAGAGCCAATGTAACAGCTCGCGCATTAAATCCCATAGATGAGATGAATATTTACAATAATTATTAGGGTTATAATTATATTCGAGTGCTGATTGATGTGGTATCGTTTGTTAACGAAGCTTTCCCTCAACTCTAAATATTTTAATGCAGTTTGTCGTGTGCGTATCACGGCCACGCACGCTTATATCGCCTTCCGTTTCTCTACCACGGGTGCGCTTTAAAACCACGGCGCTGCAATTTTCCTTTCCTGTCCTTCCTTCTTCTCCACCCTTAAACTGGCTCTATTAACTACTACACGAAGAGCCAAAGCAACAGCGCGCGCATTAAATCCCATAGATCAGATGAATATTTACAATTATTATTAGGGTTATAATTATATTCGAGTGCTGGTTGCCATGCTATCGTTTGTTAACGAAGCTTTCCCTCAAGTCTAAATATTTTAAGACAGTTTGTCGTGTGCGTATCATGGCCACGCACGCTTATATCGCCTTCCGTTTCTCTACCACGGGTGCGCTTTAAAACCACGGCGCTGCAATTTTGCTTTCCTGTCCTTCCTTCTTCTCCTCCCTTAAACTGGCTCTCTTAACTACTACACGAAGAGCCAAAGCTACAGCGCGAGCAATAAATCCCATAGATATTATGAATATTTACAAATATTAATAGGGTTATAATTATATTCTTGTGCTGATTGATGTGGTATCGTTTGTTAACGAAGCTTTCTCTCAAGTCTAAATATTTTAAGGCAGTTAGTCATGTGCGTATCATGGCCACGCACGCTTACATTGCCTTCCGTTTCTCTACCACGGGTGCGCGTTAATACCATGGCGCTGCAATTTTGCTTTCCTTTCCTTCCTTCTTCTCCGCCCTTAAACTGGCTCTCTTAACTACTAAACTTAGAAAAAAAGCAACAGCGCGCGCATTAAATCCCATAGATGAGATGAATATTTACAATTATTATTAGGGTTATAATTATATTCGAGTGCTGGTTGCCGTGCTATCGTTTGTTAACGAAGCTTTCCCTCAAGTCTAAATATTTTAAGACAGTTTGTCGTGTGCGTATCATGGCCACGCACGCTTATATCGCCTTCCGTTTCTCTACCACGGGTGCGCTTTAAAACCACGGCACTGCAATTTTGCTTTCCTGTCCTTCCTTGTTCTCCACCCTTAAAGTGGCTCTCTTAACTACTAAACTTAGAAAAAAAGCAACAGCGCGCGCATTTAATCCCATAGATGAGATGAATATTTACAATTATTATTAGGGTTATAATTATATTCGAGTGCTGATTGCTGTGCTATCGTTTGTTAACGAAGCTTTCCCTCAAGTCTAAATATTTTAAGGCGGTTTGTCGTGTGCGTATCATGCCCACGCACGCTAATATCACCTTCCGTTTCTCTACCACGGGTGCGCTTTAAAACCGCGGCGCTGCAACTTCGCTTTCCTTTCCTTCCTTCTTCTCCGCCCTTAAATTGGCTCTCTTAACTTCTACGCGCAGAGCCAAAGCAACAGCGTGCGCATTAAATCCCATAGATGAGATGAATATTTACAATTATTATTAGGGTTATAATTATATTCGAGTGCTGATTGATGTGGTATCGTTTGTTAACGAAGCTTGCCCTCAACTCTAAATATTTGAAGTCAGTTTGTCGTGTGCGTATCATGGCCACGCACGCTTATATCGCCTTCCGTTTCTCTACCACGGGTGCGCTTTAAAACCATGGCGCTGCAATTTTGCTTTCCTGTCCTTCCTTCTTCTCCAACCTGAAACTGGCTCTCTTAACTACTACACTCAGAGACAAAGCAACCGCGCGCGCATTAAATACCATAGGTGAGATGAATATTTACAATTATTATTAGGGTTATAATTATATTCGAGTGCTGGTTGCCGTGCTTTCGTTTGTTAACGAAGCTTTCCCTCAAGTCTAAATATTTTAAGACAGTTTGTCGTGTGCGTATCATGGCCACAGACGGTTATATCACCTTCCGTTTCTCTACCACGGGTGCGCTTTAAAACCACGGCGCTGCAATTTTGCTTTCCTTTCCTTCCTTCTTCTCCGCCCTTAAACTGGCTCTCTTAACTACTGCACGCAGAGCCAATGCAACAGCGCGCGCATTAAATCCCATAGATGAGATGAATATTTACAATTATTATTAGGGTTATAATTATATTCGAGTGCTGGTTGCTGTGCTATCGTTTGTTAACGAAGCTTTCCCTCAAATCTAAATATTTTAAGACAGTTTGTCGTGTGCGTATCATGGCCACGGACGCATATATCACCTACCGTTTCTCTACCACGGGTGCTCTTTAAAACCACGGCGCTGCAATTTTGCTTTCCTTTCCTTCCTTCTTCTCCGCCCTTAAACTGGCTCTCTTAACTACTGCACGCAGAGCCAAAGCAACAGCGCGCGCATTAAATCCCATAGATGAGATGAATATTTACAATTATTATTAGGGTTATAATTATATTCGAGTGCTGATTGATGTGGTATCGTTTGTTAACGAAGCTTTCCCTCAACTCTAAATATTTTGTCAGTTTGTCGTGTGCGTATCATGGCCACGCACGCTAAAATCACCTTCCGTTTCTCTACCACGGGCGCGCTTTAAAACCGCGGCGCTGCAACTTCGCTTTCCTTTCCTTCCTTCTTCTCCGCCCTTAAATTGGCTCTCTTAACTTCTACGCGCAGAGCCAAAGCAACAGCGTGCGCATTAAATCCCATAGATGAGATGAATATTTACAATTATTATTAGGGTTATAATTATATTCGAGTGCTGATTGATGTGGTATCGTTTGTTAACGAAGCTTTCCCTCAACTCTAAATATTTTAAGTCAGTTTGTCGTGTGCGTATCATGGCCACGCACGCTTATATCGCCTTCCGTTTCTCTACCACGCGTGCGCTTTAAAACCACGGCGCTGCAATTTTGCTTTCCTGTCCTTCCTTCTTCTCCAACCTTAAACTGGCTCTCTTACCTACTACACTTAGAGCCAAAGCAACAGCGCGCGCATTAAATCCCATAGATGAGATGAATATTTACAATTATTATTAGGGTAAAAATATATTCGAGTGCTGATTGATGTGGTATCGTTTGTTAACGAAGCTTTCCCTCAACTCTAAATATTTTAAGTCAGTTTGTCGTGTGCGTATTATGGCCACGCACGCTTATATCGCCTTCCGTTTCTCTACCACGGGTGCGCTTTAAAACCACGGCGCTGCAATTTTGCTTTCCTGTCCTTCCTTCTTCCCCACCCTTAAACTGGCTCTCTTAACTACTACACTTAGAGCCAAACAACAGCGCGCGCATTAAATCCCATAGATGAGATGAATATTTACAATTATTATTAGGGTTATAATTATATTCCAGTGCTGATTGCTGTGCTATCGTTTGTTAACGAAGCTTTCCCTCAAGTCTAAATATTTTAAGGCGCTTTCTCGTGTGCGTATCATGCCCACGCACGCTAAAATCACCTTCCGTTTCTCTACCACGGGTGCACTTTAAAACCGCGGCGCTGCAACTTCGCTTTCCTTTCCTTCCTTCTTCTCCGCCCTTAAATTGGCTCTCTTAACTACTACGCGCAGACCCAAAGCAACAGCGTGCGCAATAAATCCCATAGATGAGATGAATATTTACAGTTGTTATTAGGGTTATAATTATATTCGAGTGCTGATTGCTTTGCTATCATTTGCTTATGAAGCTTTCCCGCAAGTCTAAATATTTTAAGGTGATTTGTCGTGTGCGTATCATGGCTAAGCAGGCTTATATCGCCTTCCGTTTCTCTACCACGCGTGCGCTTTGAAACCATGGCGCTGCAATTTTGCTTTCCTTTCCTTCGTTCTTCTCCGCCCTTAAGCTGGCTCTCTTAACTACTGCACGCAGAGGCAAAGCAACAGCGCGCGCATTAAATGCCATAGATGAGATGAATATTTACAATTATTATTAGGGTTATAAATATATTCAAGTCCTGGTTCCCGTGCTATCGTTTGTTAACGAAGCTTTCCTTCAAGTCTAAATATTTTAAGACAGTTTGTCGTGTGCGTATCATGGCCACAGACGCTTATATCACCTTCCGTTTCACTACCACGGGAGCGCTTTAAAACCACGGCGCTGCAATTTTGCTTTCCTTTCCTTCCTTCTTCTCCGCCCTTAAACTGGCTCTCTTAACTACTGCACGCAGAGCCAATGTAACAGCTCGCGCATTAAATCCCATAGATGAGATGAATATTTACAATAATTATTAGGGTTATAATTATATTCGAGTGCTGATTGATGTGGTATCGTTTGTTAACGAAGCTTTCCCTCAACTCTAAATATTTTAATTCAGTTTGTCGTGTGCGTATCACGGCCACGCACGCTTATATCGCCTTCCGTTTCTCTACCACGGGTGCGCTTTAAAACCACGGCGCTGCAATTTTCCTTTCCTGTCCTTCCTTCTTCTCCACCCGTAAACTGGCTCTATTAACTACTACACGAAGAGCCAAAGCAACAGCGCGCATTAAATCCCATAGATCAGATGAATATTTACAATTATTATTAGGGTTATAATTATATTCGAGTGCTGGTTGCCATGCTATCGTTTGTTAACGAAGCTTTCCCTCAAGTCTAAATATTTTAAGACAGTTTGTCGTGTGCGTATCATGGCCACGCACGCTTATATCGCCTTCCGTTTCTCTACCACGGGTGCGCTTTAAAACCACGGCGCTGCAATTTTGCTTTCCTGTCCTTCCTTCTTCTCCTCCCTTAAACTGGCTCTCTTAACTACTACACGAAGAGCCAAAGCTACAGCGCGAGCAATAAATCCCATAGATATTATGAATATTTACAAATATTAATAGGGTTATAATTATATTCTTGTGCTGATTGATGTGGTATTGTTTGTTAACGAAGCTTTCTCTCAAGTCTAAATATTTTAAGGCAGTTAGTCATGTGCGTATCATGGCCACGCACGCTTACATCGCCTTCCGTTTCTCTACCACGGGTGCGCGTTAATACCATGGCGCTGCAATTTTGCTTTCCTTTCCTTCCTTCTTCTCCGCCCTTAAACTGGCTCTCTTAACTACTAAACTTAGAAAAAAAGCAACAGCGCGCGCATTAAATCCCATAGATGAGATGAATATTTACAATTATTATTAGGGTTATAATTATATTCGAGTGCTGGTTGCCGTGCTATCGTTTGTTAACGAAGCTTTCCCTCAAGTCTAAATATTTTAAGACAGTTTGTCGTGTGCGTATCATGGCCACGCACGCTTATATCGCCTTCCGTTTCTCTACCACGGGTGCGCTTTAAAACCACGGCACTGCAATTTTGCTTTCCTGTCCTTCCTTGTTCTCCACCCTTAAAGTGGCTCTCTTAACTACTAAACTTAGAAAAAAAGCAACAGCGCGCGCATTTAATCCCATAGATGAGATGAATATTTACAATTATTATTAGGGTTATAATTATATTCGAGTGCTGATTGCTGTGCTATCGTTTGTTAACGAAGCTTTCCCTCAAGTCTAAATATTTTAAGGCGGTTTCTCGTGTGCGTATCATGCCCACGCACGCTAATATCACCTTCCGTTTCTCTACCACGGGTGCGCTTTAAAACCGCGGCGCTGCAACTTCGCTTTCCTTTATTTCCTTCTTCTCCGCCCTTAAATTGGCTCTCTTAACTTCTACGCGCAGAGCCAAAGCAACAGCGTGCGCATTAAATCCCATAGATGAGATGAATATTTACAATTATTATTAGGGTTATAATTATATTCGAGTGCTGATTGATGTGGTATCGTTTGTTAACGAAGCTTGCCCTCAACTCTAAATATTTGAAGTCAGTTTGTCGTGTGCGTATCATGGCCGCGCACGCTTATATCGCCTTCCGTTTCTCTACCACGGGTGCGCTTTAAAACCACGGCGCTGCAATTTTGCTTTCCTGTCCTTCCTTCTTCTCCAACCTGAAACTGGCTCTCTTAACTACTGCACGCAGAGCCAATGCAACAGCGCGCGCATTAAATCCCATAGATGAGATGAATATTTACAATTATTATTAGGGTTATAATTATATTCGAGTGCTGGTTGCTGTGCTATCGTTTGTTAACGAAGCTTTCCCTCAAATCTAAATATTTTAAGACAGTTTGTCGTGTGCGTATCATGGCCACGGACGCATATATCACCTACCGTTTCTCTACCACGGGTGCTCTTTAAAACCACGGCGCTGCAATTTTGCTTTCCTTTCCTTCCTTCTTCTCCGCCCTTAAACTGGCTCTCTTAACTACTGCACGCAGAGCCAAAGCAACAGCGCGCGCATTAAATCCCATAGATGAGATGAATATTTACAATTATTATTAGGGTTATAATTATATTCGAGTGCTGATTGATGTGGTATCGTTTGTTAACGAAGCTTTCCCTCAACTCTAAATATTTTGTCAGTTTGTCGTGTGCGTATCATGGCCACGCACGCTAAAATCACCTTCCGTTTCTCTACCACGGGCGCGCTTTAAAACCGCGGCGCTGCAACTTCGCTTTCCTTTCCTTCCTTCTTCTCCGCCCTTAAATTGGCTCTCTTAAATTCTACGCGCAGAGCCAAAGCAACAGCGTGCGCATTAAATCCCATAGATGAGATGAATATTTACAATTATATTAGGGTTATAATTATATTCGAGTGCTGATTGATGTGGTATCGTTTGTTAACGAAGCTTTCCCTCAAGTCTAAATATTTTAAGGCGGTTTCTCGTGTGCGTATCATGCCCACGCACGCTAAAATCACCTTCCGTTTCTCTACCACGGGTGCGCTTTAAAGCCGCGGCGCTGCAACTTCGCTTTCCTTTCCTTCCTTCTTCTCCGCCCTTAAATTGGCTCTCTTAACTTCTACGCGCAGAGCCAAAGCAACAGCGTGCGCATTAAATCCCATAGATGAGATGAATATTTACAATTATTATTAGGGTTATAATTATATTCGAGTGCTGATTGATGTGGTATCGTTTGTTAACGAAGCTTTCCCTCAACTCTAAATATTTTAAGTCAGTTTGTCGTGTGCGTATCATGGCCACGCACGCTTATATCGCCTTCCGTTTCTCTACCACGCGTGCGCTTTAAAACCACGGCGCTGCAATTTTGCTTTCCTGTCCTTCCTTCTTCTCCAACCTTAAACTGGCTCTCTTAACTACTACACTTAGAGCCAAAGCAACAGCGCGCGCATTAAATCCCATAGATGAGATGAATATATACAATTATTATTAGGGTTATAATTATATTCGAGTGCTGATTGATGTGGTATCGTTTGTTAACGAAGCTTTCCCTCAACTCTAAATATTTTAATTCAGTTTGTCGTGTGCGTATTATGGCCACGCACGCTTATATCGCCTTCCGTTTCTCTACCACGGGTGCGCTTTAAAACCACGGCGCTGCAATTTTGCTTTCCTGTCCTTCCTTCTTCCCCACCCTTAAACTGGCTCTCTTAACTACTACACTTAGAGCCAAACAACAGCGCGCGCATTAAATCCCATAGATGAGATGAATATTTACAATTATTATTAGGGTTATAATTATATTCCAGTGCTGATTGCTGTGCTATCGTTTGTTAACGAAGCTTTCCCTCAAGTCTAAATATTTTAAGGCGCTTTCTCGTGTGCGTATCATGCCCACGCACGCTAAAATCACCTTCCGTTTCTCTACCACGGGTGCACTTTAAAACCGCGGCGCTGCAACTTCGCTTTCCTTTCCTTCCTTCTTCTCCGCCCTTAAATTGGCTCTCTTAACTACTACGCGCAGACCCAAAGCAACAGCGTGCGCAATAAATCCCATAGATGAGATGAATATTTACAGTTGTTATTAGGGTTATAATTATATTCGAGTGCTGATTGCTTTGCTATCGTTTGCTTATGAAGCTTTCCCGCAAGTCTAAATATTTTAAGGTGATTTGTCGTGTGCGTATCATGGCTAAGCAGGCTTATATCGCCTTCCGTTTCTCTACCACGCGTGCGCTTTGAAACCATGGCGCTGCAATTTTGCTTTCCTTTCCTTCGTTCTTCTCCGCCCTTAAGCTGGCTCTCTTAACTACTGCACGCAGAGGCAAAGCAACAGCGCGCGCATTAAAGGCCATAGATGAGATGAATATTTACAATTATTATTAGGGTTATAAATATATTCAAGTCCTGGTTCCCGTGCTATCGTTTGTTAACGAAGCTTTCCTTCAAGTCTAAATATTTTAAGACAGTTTGTCGTGTGCGTATCATGGCCACAGACGCTTATATCACCTTCCGTTTCACTACCACGGGAGCGCTTTAAAACCACGGCGCTGCAATTTTGCTTTCCTTTCCTTCCTTCTTCTCCGCCCTTAAACTGGCTCTCTTAACTACTGCACGCAGAGCCAATGTAACAGCTCGCGCATTAAATCCCATAGATGAGATGAATATTTACAATAATTATTAGGGTTATAATTATATTCGAGTGCTGATTGATGTGGTATCGTTTGTTAACGAAGCTTTCCCTCAACTCTAAATATTTTAATTCAGTTTGTCGTGTGCGTATCACGGCCACGCACGCTTATATCGCCTTCCGTTTCTCTACCACGGGTGCGCTTTAAAACCACGGCGCTGCAATTTTGCTTTCCTGTCCTTCCTTCTTCTCCACCCTTAAACTGGCTCTATTAACTACTACACGAAGAGCCAAAGCAACAGCGCGCGCATTAAATCCCATAGATCAGATGAATATTTACAATTATTATTAGGGTTATAATTATATTCGAGTGCTGGTTGCCATGCTATCGTTTGTTAACGAAGCTTTCCCTCAAGTCTAAATATTTTAAGACAGTTTGTCGTGTGCGTATCATGGCCACGCACGCTTATATCGCCTTCCGTTTCTCTACCACGGGTGCGCTTTAAAACCACGGCGCTGCAATTTTGCTTTCCTGTCCTTCCTTCTTCTCCTCCCTTAAACTGGCTCTCTTAACTACTACACGAAGAGCCAAAGCTACAGCGCGAGCAATAAATCCCATAGATATTATGAATATTTACAAATATTAATAGGGTTATAATTATATTCTTGTGCTGATTGCTGTGCTATCGTTTGTAAACGAAGCTTTCCCTCAAGTCTAAATATTTTAAGACAGTTTGTCGTGTGCGTATCATGGCCACGCACGCTTATATCGCCTTCCGTTTCTCTACCACGGGTGCGCTTTAAAACCACGGCACTGCAATTTTGCTTTCCTGTCCTTCCTTGTTCTCCACCCTTAAAGTGGCTCTCTTAACTACTAAACTTAGAAAAAAAGCAACAGCGCGCGCATTAAATCCCATAGATGAGATGAATATTTACAATTATTATTAGGGTTATAATTATATTCGAGTGCTGATTGCTGTGCTATCGTTTGTTAACGAAGCTTTCCCTCAAGTCTAAATATTTTAAGGCGGTTTCTCGTGTGCGTATCATGCCCACGCACGCTAATATCACCTTCCGTTTCTCTACCACGGGTGCGCTTTAAAACCGCGGCGCTGCAACTTCGCTTTCCTTTCCTTCCTTCTTCTCCGCCCTTAAATTGGCTCTCTTAACTTCTACGCGCAGAGCCAAAGCAACAGCGCGCGCATTAAATCCCATAGATGAGATGAATATTTACAATTATTATTAGGGTTATAATTATATTCGAGTGCTGGTTGCTGTGCTATCGTTTGTTAACGAAGCTTTCCCTCAAATCTAAATATTTTAAGACAGTTTGTCGTGTGCGTATCATGGCCACGGACGCATATATCACCTACCGTTTCTCTACCACGGGTGCTCTTTAAAACCACGGCGCTGCAATTTTGCTTTCCTTTCCTTCCTTCTTCTCCGCCCTTAAACTGGCTCTCTTAACTACTGCACGCCTAGCCAAAGCAACAGCGCGCGCATTAAATCCCATAGATGAGATGAATATTTACAATTATTATTAGGGTTATAATTATATTCGAGTGCTGATTGATGTGGTATCGTTTGTTAACGAAGCTTTCCCTCAACTCTAAATATTTTGTCAGTTTGTCGTGTGCGTATCATGGCCACGCACGCTAAAATCACCTTCCGTTTCTCTACCACGGGCGCGCTTTAAAACCGCGGCGCTGCAACTTCGCTTTCCTTTCCTTCCTTCTTCTCCGCCCTTAAATTGGCTCTCTTAAATTCTACGCGCAGAGCCAAAGCAACAGCGTGCGCATTAAATCCCATAGATGAGATGAATATTTACAATTATATTAGGGTTATAATTATATTCGAGTGCTGATTGATGTGGTATCGTTTGTTAACGAAGCTTTCCCTCAAGTCTAAATATTTTAAGGCGGTTTCTCGTGTGCGTATCATGCCCACGCACGCTAAAATCACCTTCCGTTTCTCTACCACGGGTGCGCTTTAAAGCCGCGGCGCTGCTACTTCGCTTTCCTTTCCTTCCTTCTTCTCCGCCCTTAAATTGGCTCTCTTAACTTCTACGCGCAGAGCCAAAGCAACAGCGTGCGCATTAAATCCCATAGATGAGATGAATATTTACAATTATTATTAGGGTTATAATTATATTCGAGTGCTGATTGATGTGGTATCGTTTGTTAACGAAGCTTTCCCTCAACTCTAAATATTTTAAGTCAGTTTGTCGTGTGCGTATCATGGCCACGCACGCTTATATCGCCTTCCGTTTCTCTACCACGCGTGCGCTTTAAAACCACGGCGCTGCAATTTTGCTTTCCTGTCCTTCCTTCTTCTCCATCCTTAAACTGGCTCTCTTAACTACTACACTTAGAGCCAAAGCAACAGCGCGCGCATTAAATCCCATAGATGAGATGAATATTTACAATTATTATTAGGGTTATAATTATATTCGAGTGCTGATTGATGTGGTATCGTTTGTTAACGAAGCTTTCCCTCAACTCTAAATATTTTAAGTCAGTTTGTCGTGTGCGTATTATGGCCACGCACGCTTATATCGCCTTCCGTTTCTCTACCACGGGTGCGCTTTAAAACCACGGCGCTGCAATTTTGCTTTCCTGTCCTTCCTTCTTCCCCACCCTTAAACTGGCTCTCTTAACTACTACACTTAGAGCCAAACAACAGCGCGCGCATTAAATCCCATAGATGAGATGAATATTTACAATTATTATTAGGGTTATAATTATATTCCAGTGCTGATTGCTGTGCTATCGTTTGTTAACGAAGCTTTCCCTCAAGTCTAAATATTTTAAGGCGCTTTCTCGTGTGCGTATCATGCCCACGCACGCTAAAATCACCTTCCGTTTCTCTACCACGGGTGCACTTTAAAACCGCGGCGCTGCAACTTCGCTTTCCTTTCCTTCCTTCTTCTCCGCCCTTAAATTGGCTCTCTTAACTACTACGCGCAGACCCAAAGCAACAGCGTGCGCAATAAATCCCATAGATGAGATGAATATTTACAGTTGTTATTAGGGTTATAATTATATTCGAGTGCTGATTGCTTTGCTATCGTTTGCTTATGAAGCTTTCCCGCAAGTCTAAATATTTTAAGGTGATTTGTCGTGTGCGTATCATGGCTAAGCAGGCTTATATCGCCTTCCGTTTCTCTACCACGCGTGCGCTTTGAAACCATGGCGCTGCAATTTTGCTTTCCTTTCCTTCGTTCTTCTCCGCCCTTAAGCTGGCTCTCTTAACTACTGCACGCAGAGGCAAAGCAACAGCGCGCGCATTAAATGCCATAGATGAGATGAATATTTACAAATATTATTAGGGTTATAAATATATTCAAGTCCTGGTTCCCGTGCTATCGTTTGTTAACGAAGCTTTCCTTCAAGTCTAAATATTTTAAGACAGTTTGTCGTGTGCGTATCATGGCCACAGACGCTTATATCACCTTCCGTTTCACTACCACGGGAGCGCTTTAAAACCACGGCGCTGCAATTTTGCTTTCCTTTCCTTCCTTCTTCTCCGCCCTTAAACTGGCTCTCTTAACTACTGCACGCAGAGCCAAAGCAACAGCGCGCGCATTAAATCCCATAGATCAGATGAATATTTACAATTATTATTAGGGTTATAATTATATTCGAGTGCTGGTTGCCATGCTATCGTTTGTTAACGAAGCTTTCCCTCAAGTCTAAATATTTTAAGACAGTTTGTCGTGTGCGTATCATGGCCACGCACGCTTATATCGCCTTCCGTTTCTCTACCACGGGTGCGCTTTAAAACCACGGCGCTGCAATTTTGCTTTCCTGTCCTTCCTTCTTCTCCTCCCTTAAACTGGCTCTCTTAACTACTACACGAAGAGCCAAAGCTACAGCGCGAGCAATAAATCCCATAGATATTATGAATATTTACAAATATTAATAGGGTTATAATTATATTCTTGTGCTGATTGATGTGGTATCGTTTGTTAACGAAGCTTTCTCTCAAGTCTAAATATTTTAAGGCAGTTAGTCATGTGCGTATCATGGCCACGCACGCTTACATCGCCTTCCGTTTCTCTACCACGGGTGCGCGTTAATACCATGGCGCTGCAATTTTGCTTTCCTTTCCTTCCTTCTTCTCCGCCCTTAAACTGGCTCTCTTAACTACTAAACTTAGAAAAAAAGCAACAGCGCGCGCATTAAATCCCATAGATGAGATTAATATTTACAATTATTATTAGGGTTATAATTATATTCGAGTGCTGGTTGCCGTGCTATCGTTTGTTAACGAAGCTTTCCCTCAAGTCTAAATATTTTAAGACAGTTTGTCGTGTGCGTATCATGGCCACGCACGCTTATATCGCCTTCCGTTTCTCTACCACGGGTGCGCTTTAAAACCACGGCACTGCAATTTTGCTTTCCTGGCCTTCCTTGTTCTCCACCCTTAAAGTGGCTCTCTTAACTACTAAACTTAGAAAAAAAGCAACAGCGCGCGCATTTAATCCCATAGATGAGATGAATATTTACAATTATTATTAGGGTTATAATTATATTCGAGTGCTGATTGCTGTGCTATCGTTTGTTAACGAAGCTTTCCCTCAAGTCTAAATATTTTAAGGCGGTTTCTCGTGTGCGTATCATGCCCACGCACGCAAATATCACCTTCCGTTTCTCTACCACGGGTGCGCTTTAAAACCGCGGCGCTGCTACTTCGCTTTCCTTTCCTTCCTTCTTCTCCGCCCTTAAATTGGCTCTCTTAACTTCTACGCGCAGAGCCAAAGCAACAGCGTGCGCATTAAATCCCATAGATGAGATGAATATTTACAATTATTATTAGGGTTATAATTATATTCGAGTGCTGATTGATGTGGTATCGTTTGTTAACGAAGCTTGCCCTCAACTCTAAATATTTGAAGTCAGTTTGTCGTGTGCGTATCATGGCCACGCACGCTTATATCGCCTTCCGTTTCTCTACCACGGGTGCGCTTTAAAACCACGGCGCTGCAATTTTGCTTTCCTGTCCTTCTTCTCCAACCTGAAACTGGCTCTCTTAACTACTGCACGCAGAACCAATGCAACAGCGCGCGCATTAAATCCCATAGATAAGGTGAATATTTACCATTATTATTAGGGTTATAATTATATTCGAGTGTTGATTGCTGTGCTATCGTTTGTTAACGAACTTTCCCTCAAATCTAAATATTTTAAGACAGTTTGTCGTGTGCGTATCATGGCCACGAACGCATATATCACCTTCCGTTTCTCTACCACGGGTGCGCTTTAAAACCACGGCGCTGCAATTTTGCTTTCCTTTCCTTCCTTCTTCTCCGCCCTTAAACTGGCTCTCTTAACTACTGCACGCAGAGCCAAAGCAACAGCGCGCGCATTAAATCCCATAGATGAGATGAATATTTACAAATATTATTAGGGTTATAATTAAATTCGAGTGCTGATTGATGTGGTATCGTTTGTTAACGAAGCTTTCCCTCAACTCTAAATATTTTAAGTCAGTTTGTCGTGTGCGTATCATGGCCACGCACGCTAAAATCACCTTCCGTTTCTCTACCACGGGTGCACTTTAAAACCGCGGCGCTGCAACGTGCCTTCCTTTCCTTCCTTCTTCTCCGCCCTTAAATTGGCTCTCTTAACTTCTACGCGCAGAGCCAAAGCAACAGCGTGCGCAATAAATCCCATAGATGAGATGAATATTTACAATTATTATTAGGGTTATAATTATATTCGAGTGCTGATTGATGTGGTATCGTTTGTTAACGAAGCTTTCCCTCAAGTCTAAATATTTTAAGGCGGTTTCTCGTGTGCGTATCATGCCCACGCACGCTAAAATCACCTTCCGTTTCTCTACCACGGGTGCGCTTTAAAGCCGCGGCGCTGCAACTTCGCTTTCCTTTCCTTCCTTCTTTTCCAACCTTAAACTGGCTCTCTTAACTACTACACTCAGAGACCAAGCAACAGCGCGCGCATTAAATCCCATAGATAACATGAATATTTACACTTATTATTAGGGTTATAATTATATTCGAGTGCTGGTTGCCGTGCTTTCGTTTGTTAACGAAGCTTTCCCTCAAGTCTAAATATTTTAAGACAGTTTGTCGTGTGCGTATCATGGCCACAGACGGTTATATCACCTTCCGTTTCTCTACCACGGGTGCGCTTTAAAACCACGGCGCTGCAATTTTGCTTTCCTTTCCTTCCTTTTTCTCCGCCCTTAAACTGGCTCTCTTAACTACTGCACGCAGAGCCAATGCAACAGCGCGCGCATTAAATCCCATAGATGAGATGAATATTTACAATTATTATTAGGGTTATAATTATATTCGAGTGCTGGTTGCTGTGCTATCGTTTGTTAACGAAGCTTTCCCTCAAATCTAAATATTTTAAGACAGTTTGTCGTGTGCGTATCATGGCCACGGACGCATATATCACCTACCGTTTCTCTACCACGGGTGCTCTTTAAAACCACGGCGCTGCAATTTTGCTTTCCTTTCCTTCCTTCTTCTCCGCCCTTAAACTGGCTCTCTTAACTACTGCACGCAGAGCCAAAGCAACAGCGCGCGCATTAAATCCCATAGATGAGATGAATATTTACAATTATTATTAGGGTTATAATTATATTCGAGTGCTGATTGATGTGGTATCGTTTGTTAACGAAGCTTTCCCTCAACTCTAAATATTTTGTCAGTTTGTCGTGTGCGTATCATGGCCACGCACGCTAAAATCACCTTCCGTTTCTCTACCACGGGCGCGCTTTAAAACCGCGGCGCTGCAACTTCGCTTTCCTTTCCTTCCTTCTTCTCCGCCCTTAAATTGGCTCTCTTAAATTCTACGCGCAGAGCCAAAGCAACAGCGTGCGCATTAAATCCCATAGATGAGATGAATATTTACAATTATATTAGGGTTATAATTATATTCGAGTGCTGATTGATGTGGTATCGTTTGTTAACGAAGCTTTCCCTCAAGTCTAAATATTTTAAGGCGGTTTCTCGTGTGCGTATCATGCCCACGCACGCTAAAATCACCTTCCGTTTCTCTACCACGGGTGCGCTTTAAAGCCGCGGCGCTGCAACTTCGCTTTCCTTTCCTTCCTTCTTCTCCGCCCTTAAATTGGCTCTCTTAACTTCTACGCGCAGAGCCAAAGCAACAGCGTGCGCATTAAATCCCATAGATGAGATGAATATTTACAATTATTATTAGGGTTATAATTATATTCGAGTGCTGATTGATGTGGTATCGTTTGTTAACGAAGCTTTCCCTCAACTCTAAATATTTTAAGTCAGTTTGTCGTGTGCGTATCATGGCCACGCACGCTTATATCGCCTTCCGTTTCTCTACCACGCGTGCGCTTTAAAACCACGGCGCTGCAATTTTGCTTTCCTGTCCTTCCTTCTTCTCCAACCTTAAACTGGCTCTCTTAACTACTACACTTAGAGCCAAAGCAACAGCGCGCGCATTAAATCCCATAGATGAGATGAATATTTACAATTATTATTAGTTTTATAATTATATTCGAGTGCTGATTGATGTGGTATCGTTTGTTAACGAAGCTTTCCCTCAACTCTAAATATTTTAAGTCAGTTTGTCGTGTGCGTATTATGGCCACGCACGCTTATATCGCCTTCCGTTTCTCTACCACGGGTGCGCTTTAAAACCACGGCGCTGCAATTTTGCTTTCCTGTCCTTCCTTCTTCCCCACCCTTAAACTGGCTATCTTAACTACTACACTTAGAGCCAAACAACAGCGCGCGCATTAAATCCCATAGATGAGATGAATATTTACAATTATTATTAGGGTTATAATTATATTCCAGTGCTGATTGCTGTGCTATCGTTTGTTAACGAAGCTTTCCCTCAAGTCTAAATATTTTAAGGCGCTTTCTCGTGTGCGTATCATGCCCACGCACGCTAAAATCACCTTCCGTTTCTCTACCACGGGTGCACTTTAAGACCGCGGCGCTGCAACTTCGCTTTCCTTTCCTTCCATCTTCTCCGCCCTTAAATTGGCTCTCTTAACTACTACGCGCAGACCCAAAGCAACAGCGTGCGCAATAAATCCCATAGATGAGATGAATATTTACAGTTGTTATTAGGGTTATAATTATATTCGAGTGCTGATTGCTTTGCTATCGTTTGCTTATGAAGCTTTCCCGCAAGTCTAAATATTTTAAGGTGATTTGTCGTGTGCGTATCATGGCCACAGACGCTTATATCACCTTCCGTTTCACTACCACGGGAGCGCTTTAAAACCACGGCGCTGCAATTTTGCTTTCCTTTCCTTCCTTCTTCTCCGCCCTTAAACTGGCTCTCTTAACTACTGCACGCAGAGCCAATGTAACAGCTCGCGCATTAAATCCCATAGATGAGATGAATATTTACAATAATTATTAGGGTTATAATTATATTCGAGTGCTGATTGATGTGGTATCGTTTGTTAACGAAGCTTTCCCTCAACTCTAAATATTTTAATTCAGTTTGTCGTGTGCGTATCACGGCCACGCACGCTTATATCGCCTTCCGTTTCTCTACCACGGGTGCGCTTTAAAACCACGGCGCTGCAATTTTGCTTTCCTGTCCTTCCTTCTTCTCCACCCTTAAACTGGCTCTATTAACTACTACACGAAGAGCCAAAGCAACAGCGCGCGCATTAAATCCCATAGATCAGATGAATATTTACAATTATTATTAGGGTTATAATTATATTCGAGTGCTGGTTGCCATGCTATCGTTTGTTAACGAAGCTTTCCCTCAAGTCTAAATATTTTAAGACAGTTTGTCGTGTGCGTATCATGGCCACGCACGCTTATATCGCCTTCCGTTTCTATACCACGGGTGCGCTTTAAAACCACGGCGCTGCAATTTTGCTTTCCTGTCCTTCCTTCTTCTCCTCCCTTAAACTGGCTCTCTTAACTACTACACGAAGAGCCAAAGCTACAGCGCGAGCAATAAATCCCATAGATATTATGAATATTTACAAATATTAATAGGGTTATAATTATATTCTTGTGCTGATTGATGTGGTATCGTTTGTTAACGAAGCTTTCTCTCAAGTCTAAATATTTTAAGGCAGTTAGTCATGTGCGTATCATGGCCACGCACGCTTACATCGCCTTCCGTTTCTCTACCACGGGTGCGCGTTAATACCATGGCGCTGCAATTTTGCTTTCCTTTCCTTCCTTCTTCTCCGCCCTTAAACTGGCTCTCTTAACTACTAAACTTAGAAAAAAAGCAACAGCGCGCGCATTAAATCCCATAGATGAGATGAATATTTACAATTATTATTAGGGTTATAATTATATTCGAGTGCTGGTTGCCGTGCTATCGTTTGTTAACGAAGCTTTCCCTCAAGTCTAAATATTTTAAGACAGTTTGTCGTGTGCGTATCATGGCCAAGCACGCTTATATCGCCTTCCGTTTCTCTACCACGGGTGCGCTTTAAAACCACGGCACTGCAATTTTGCTTTCCTGTCCTTCCTTGTTCTCCACCCTTAAAGTGGCTCTCTTAACTACTAAACTTAGAAAAAAAGCAACAGCGCGCGCATTAAATCCCATAGATGAGATGAATATTTACAATTATTATTAGGGTTATAATTATATTCGAGTGCTGATTGCTGTGCTATCGTTTGTTAACGAAGCTTTCCCTCAAGTCTAAATATTTTAAGGCGGTTTCTCGTGTGCGTATCATGCCCACGCACGCTAATATCACCTTCCGTTTCTCTACCACGGGTGCGCTTTTAAACCGCGGCGCTGCAACTTCGCTTTCCTTTCCTTCCTTCTTCTACGCCCTTAAATTGGCTCTCTTAACTTCTACGCGCAGAGCCAAAGCAACAGCGCGCGCATTAAATCCCATAGATGAGATGAATATTTACAATTATTATTAGGGTTATAATTATATTCGAGTGCTGATTGATGTGGTATCGTTTGTTAACGAAACTTGCCCTCAACTCTAAATATTTGAAGTCAGTTTGTCGTGTGCGTATCATGGCCACGCACGCTTATATCGCCTTCCGTTTCTCTACCACGGGTGCGCTTTAAAACCACGGCGCTGCAATTTTGCTTTCCTGTCCTTCCTTCTTCTCCAACCTGAAACTGGCTCTCTTAACTACTGCACGCAGAACCAATGCAACAGCGCGCGCATTAAATCCCATAGATAAGGTGAATATTTACCATTATTATTAGGGTTATAATTATATTCGAGTGTTGATTGCTGTGCTATCGTTTGTTAACGAACTTTCCCTCAAATCTAAATATTTTAAGACAGTTTGTCGTGTGCGTATCATGGCCACGAACGCATATATCACCTTCCGTTTCTCTACCACGGGTGCGCTTTAAAACCACGGCGCTGCAATTTTGCTTTCCTTTCCTTCCTTCTTCTCCGCCCTTAAACTGGCTCTCTTAACTACTGCACGCAGAGCCAAAGCAACAGCGCGCGCATTAAATCCCATAGATGAGATGAATATTTACAAATATTATTAGGGTTATAATTATATTCGAGTGCTGATTGATGTGGTATCGTTTGTTAACGAAGCTTTCCCTCAACTCTAAATATTTTAAGTCAGTTTGTCGTGTGCGTATCATGGCCACGCACGCTAAAATCACCTTCCGTTTCTCTACCACGGGTGCACTTTAAAACCGCGGCGCTGCAACGTGCTTTCCTTTCCTTCCTTCTTCTCCGCCCTTAAATTGGCTCTCTTAACTTCTACGCGCAGAGCCAAAGCAACAGCGTGCGCAATAAATCCCATAGATGAGATGAATATTTACAATTATTATTAGGGTTATAATTATATGCGAGTGCTGATTGATGTGGTATCGTTTGTTAACGAAGCTTTCAATCAACTCTAAATATTTTAAGTCAGTTTGTCGTGTGCGTATCATGGCCACGCACGCTTATATCGCCTTCCGTTTCTCTACCACGGGTGCGCTTTAAAACCACGGCGCTGCAAATTTGCTTTCCTGTCCTTCCTTCTTCTCCAACCTTAAACTGGCTCTCTTAACTACTACACTTAGAGACAAAGCAACAGCGCGCGCATTAAATCCCATAGATAACATGAATATTTACAATTATTAATAGGGTTATAATTATATTCGAGTGCTGATTGATGTGGTGTCGTTTGTTAACGAAGCTTTCTCTCAAGTCTAAATATTTTAAGGCAGTTAGTCATGTGCGTATCATGGCCACGCACGCTTACATCGCCTTCCGTTTCTCTACCACGGGTGCGCTTTAATACCATGGCGCTGCAATTTTGCTTTCCTTTCCTTCCTTCTTCTCCGCCCTTAAACTGGCTCTCTTAACTACTATACGCAGAGCCAAAGCAACAGCGCGTGCAATAAATCCCATAGATGAGATGAATATTTACTATTATTATTAGGGTTATAATTATATTCGAGTGCTGATTGATGTGGTATCGTTTGTTAACGAAGCTTTCCCTCAACTCTAAATATTTTAGGTCAGTTTGTCGTGTGCGTATGATGGCCACGCACACTTATATCGCCTTCCGTTTCTCTACCACGGGTGCGCTTTAAAACCACGGCGCTGCAATTTTGCTTTCCTGTCCTTCCTTGTTCTCCACCCTTAAAGTGGCTCTCTTAACTACTAAACTTAGAAAAAAAGCAACAGCGTGCGCATTAAATCCCATAGATGAGATGAATGTTTACAATTATTATTAGGGTTATAATTATATTCGAGTGTTGATTGCTGTGCTATCGTTTGTTAACGAAGCTTTCCCTCAAATCTAAATATTTTAAGACAGTTTGTCGTGTGCGTATCATGGCCACGGACGCATATATCACCTTCCGTTTCTCTACCACGGGTGCGCTTTAAAACCACGGCGCTGCAATTTTGCTTTCCTTTCCTTCCTTCTTCTCCGCCCTTAAACTGGCTCTCTTAACTTCTACGCGCAGAACCAAAGCAACAGCGTGCGCATTAAATCCCATAGATGAGATGAATATTTACAATTATTATTAGGGTTATAATTATATTCGAGTGCTGATTGATGTGGTATCGTTTGTTAACGAAGCTTGCCCTCAACTCTAAATATTTGAAGTCAGTTTCTCGTGTGCGTATCATGGCCACGCACGCTTATATCGCCTTCCGTTTTTCTACCATGGGTGCGCTTTAAACCACGGCGCTGCAATTTTGCTTTCCTGTCCTTCCTTCTTCTCCAACCTGAAACTGGCTCTCTTAACTACTACACTTAGAGACAAAGCAACAGTGCGCGCATTAAATACCATAGGTGAGATGAATATTTACAATTATTATTAGGGTTATAATTATATTCGAGTGCTGGTTGCCGTGATTTCGTTTGTTAACGAAGCTTTCCCTCAAGTCTAAATATATTAAGACAGTTTGTCGTGTGCGTATCATGGCCACAGACGCTTATATCACCTTCCGTTTCTCTACCACGGGTGCGCTTTAAAACCACGGCGCTACAATTTTGCTTTCCTTTCCTTCCTTCTTCTCCGCCCTTAAACTGGCTCTCTTAACTACTGCACGCAGAGCCAAAGAGACAGCGCGCGCATTAAATCCCATAGATGAGATGAATATTTACAATATTATTAGGGTTATAATTATATTCGAGTGCTGGTTGCTGTGCTATCGTTTGTTAACGAAGCTTTCCCTCATATCTAAATATTTTAAGACAGTTCGTCGTGTGCGTATCATGGCCACGGACGCATATATCACCTACCGTTTCTCTACTACGGGTGTGCTTTAAAACCACGGCGCTGCAATTTTGCTTTCCTTTCCTTCCTTCTTCTCCGCCCTTAAACTGGCTCTCTTAACTACTGCACGCAGAACCAATGCAACAGTGCGCGCATTAAATCCCATAGATAAGGTGAATATTTACCATTATTATTAAAGTTATAATTATATTCGAGTGCTGATTGATGTGGTATCGTTTGTTAACGAAGCTTGCCCTCAACTCTAAATATTTGAAGTCAGTTTGTCGTGTGCGTATCATGGCCACGCACGCTTATATCGCCTTCCGTTTCTCTACCACGGGTGCGCTTTAAAACCACGGCGCTGCAATTTTGCTTTCCTGTCCTTCCTTCTTCTCCAACCTTAAACTGGCTCTCTTAACTACTACACTTAGACACAAAGCAACAGCGCGCGCATTAAATACCATAGGTGAGATGAATATTTACAATTATTATTAGGGTTATAATTATATTCGAGTGCTGGTTGCCGTGCTTTCGTTTGTTAACGAAGCTTTCCCTCAAGTCTAAATATTTTAAGACAGTTTGTCGTGTGCGTATCATGGCCACAGACGCTTATATCACCTTCCGTTTCTCTACCACGGGTGCGCTTTAAAACCACGGCGCTGCAATTTTGCTTTCCTTTCCTTCCTTCTTCTCCGCCCTTAAACTGGCTCTCTTAACTACTGCACGCAGAGCCAATGCAACAGCGCGCGCATTAAATCCCATAGATGAGATGAATATTTACAATTATTATTAGGGTTATAATTATATTCGAGTGCTGATTGCTGTGCTATCGTTTGTTAACGAAGCTTTCCCTCAAGTCTAAATATTTTAAGGCGGTTTCTCGTGTGCGTATCATGCCCACGCACGCTAATATCACCTTCCGTTTCTCTACCACGGGTGCGCTTTAAAACCGCGGCGCTGCAACTTCGCTTTCCTTTCCTTCCTTCTTCTCCGCCCTTAAATTGGCTCTCTTAACTTCTACGCGCAGAGCCAAAGCAACAGCGTGCGCATTAAATCCCATAGATGAGATGAATATTTACAATTATTATTAGGGTTATAATTATATTCGAGTGCTGATTGATGTGGTATCGTTTGTTAACGAAGCTTGCCCTCAACTCTAAATATTTGAAGTCAGTTTGTCGTGTGCGTATCATGGCCACGCACGCTTATATCGCCTTCCGTTTCTCTACCACGGGTGCGCTTTAAAACCATGGCGCTGCAATTTTGCTTTCCTGTCCTTCCTTCTTCTCCAACCTGAAACTGGCTCTCTTAACTACTACACTCAGAGACAAAGCAACCGCGCGCGCATTAAATACCATAGGTGAGATGAATATTTACAATTATTATTAGGGTTATAATTATATTCGAGTGCTGGTTGCCGTGCTTTCGTTTGTTAACGAAGCTTTCCCTCAAGTCTAAATATTTTAAGACAGTTTGTCGTGTGCGTATCATGGCCACAGACGGTTATATCACCTTCCGTTTCTCTACCACGGGTGCGCTTTAAAACCACGGCGCTGCAATTTTGCTTTCCTTTCCTTCCTTCTTCTCCGCCCTTAAACTGGCTCTCTTAACTACTGCACGCAGAGCCAATGCAACAGCGCGCGCATTAAATCCCATAGATGAGATGAATATTTACAATTATTATTAGGGTTATAATTATATTCGAGTGCTGATTGATGTGGTATCGTTTGTTAACGAAGCTTGCCCTCAACTCTAAATATTTGAAGTCAGTTTCTCGTGTGCGTATCATGGCCACGCACGCTTATATCGCCTTCCGTTTTTCTACCATGGGTGCGCTTTAAACCACGGCGCTGCAATTTTGCTTTCCTGTCCTTCCTTCTTCTCCAACCTGAAACTGGCTCTCTTAACTACTACACTTAGAGACAAAGCAACAGTGCGCGCATTAAATACCATAGGTGAGATGAATATTTACAATTATTATTAGGGTTATAATTATATTCGAGTGCTGGTTGCCGTGATTTCGTTTGTTAACGAAGCTTTCCCTCAAGTCTAAATATATTAAGACAGTTTGTCGTGTGCGTATCATGGCCACAGACGCTTATATCACCTTCCGTTTCTCTACCACGGGTGCGCTTTAAAACCACGGCGCTACAATTTTGCTTTCCTTTCCTTCCTTCTTCTCCGCCCTTAAACTGGCTCTCTTAACTACTGCACGCAGAGCCAAAGAGACAGCGCGCGCATTAAATCCCATAGATGAGATGAATATTTACAATATTATTAGGGTTATAATTATATTCGAGTGCTGGTTGCTGTGCTATCGTTTGTTAACGAAGCTTTCCCTCATATCTAAATATTTTAAGACAGTTCGTCGTGTGCGTATCATGGCCACGGACGCATATATCACCTACCGTTTCTCTACTACGGGTGTGCTTTAAAACCACGGCGCTGCAATTTTGCTTTCCTTTCCTTCCTTCTTCTCCGCCCTTAAACTGGCTCTCTTAACTACTGCACGCAGAACCAATGCAACAGTGCGCGCATTAAATCCCATAGATAAGGTGAATATTTACCATTATTATTAAAGTTATAATTATATTCGAGTGCTGATTGATGTGGTATCGTTTGTTAACGAAGCTTGCCCTCAACTCTAAATATTTGAAGTCAGTTTGTCGTGTGCGTATCATGGCCACGCACGCTTATATCGCCTTCCGTTTCTCTACCACGGGTGCGCTTTAAAACCACGGCGCTGCAATTTTGCTTTCCTGTCCTTCCTTCTTCTCCAACCTGAAACTGGCTCTCTTAACTACTACACTTAGACACAAAGCAACAGCGCGCGCATTAAATACCATAGGTGAGATGAATATTTACAATTATTATTAGGGTTATAATTATATTCGAGTGCTGGTTGCCGTGCTTTCGTTTGTTAACGAAGCTTTCCCTCAAGTCTAAATATTTTAAGACAGTTTGTCGTGTGCGTATCATGGCCACAGACGCTTATATCACCTTCCGTTTCTCTACCACGGGTGCGCTTTAAAACCACGGCGCTGCAATTTTGCTTTCCTTTCCTTCCTTCTTCTCCGCCCTTAAACTGGCTCTCTTAACTACTGCACGCAGAGCCAATGCAACAGCGCGCGCATTAAATCCCATAGATGAGATGAATATTTACAATTATTATTAGGGTTATAATTATATTCGAGTGCTGATTGCTGTGCTATCGTTTGTTAACGAAGCTTTCCCTCAAGTCTAAATATTTTAAGGCGGTTTCTCGTGTGCGTATCATGCCCACGCACGCTAATATCACCTTCCGTTTCTCTACCACGGGTGCGCTTTAAAACCGCGGCGCTGCAACTTCGCTTTCCTTTCCTTCCTTCTTCTCCGCCCTTAAATTGGCTCTCTTAACTTCTACGCGCAGAGCCAAAGCAACAGCGTGCGCATTAAATCCCATAGATGAGATGAATATTTACAATTATTATTAGGGTTATAATTATATTCGAGTGCTGATTGATGTGGTATCGTTTGTTAACGAAGCTTGCCCTCAACTCTAAATATTTGAAGTCAGTTTGTCGTGTGCGTATCATGGCCACGCACGCTTATATCGCCTTCCGTTTCTCTACCACGGGTGCGCTTTAAAACCATGGCGCTGCAATTTTGCTTTCCTGTCCTTCCTTCTTCTCCAACCTGAAACTGGCTCTCTTAACTACTACACTCAGAGACAAAGCAACCGCGCGCGCATTAAATACCATAGGTGAGATGAATATTTACAATTATTATTAGGGTTATAATTATATTCGAGTGCTGGTTGCCGTGCTTTCGTTTGTTAACGAAGCTTTCCCTCAAGTCTAAATATTTTAAGACAGTTTGTCGTGTGCGTATCATGGCCACAGACGGTTATATCACCTTCCGTTTCTCTACCACGGGTGCGCTTTAAAACCACGGCGCTGCAATTTTGCTTTCCTTTCCTTCCTTCTTCTCCGCCCTTAAACTGGCTCTCTTAACTACTGCACGCAGAGCCAATGCAACAGCGCGCGCATTAAATCCCATAGATGAGATGAATATTTACAATTATTATTAGGGTTATAATTATATTCGAGTGCTGATTGATGTGGTATCGTTTGTTAACGAAGCTTGCCCTCAACTCTAAATATTTGAAGTCAGTTTCTCGTGTGCGTATCATGGCCACGCACGCTTATATCGCCTTCCGTTTTTCTACCATGGGTGCGCTTTAAACCACGGCGCTGCAATTTTGCTTTCCTGTCCTTCCTTCTTCTCCAACCTGAAACTGGCTCTCTTAACTACTACACTTAGAGACAAAGCAACAGTGCGCGCATTAAATACCATAGGTGAGATGAATATTTACAATTATTATTAGGGTTATAATTATATTCGAGTGCTGGTTGCCGTGATTTCGTTTGTTAACGAAGCTTTCCCTCAAGTCTAAATATATTAAGACAGTTTGTCGTGTGCGTATCATGGCCACAGACGCTTATATCACCTTCCGTTTCTCTACCACGGGTGCGCTTTAAAACCACGGCGCTACAATTTTGCTTTCCTTTCCTTCCTTCTTCTCCGCCCTTAAACTGGCTCTCTTAACTACTGCACGCAGAGCCAAAGAGACAGCGCGCGCATTAAATCCCATAGATGAGATGAATATTTACAATATTATTAGGGTTATAATTATATTCGAGTGCTGGTTGCTGTGCTATCGTTTGTTAACGAAGCTTTCCCTCATATCTAAATATTTTAAGACAGTTCGTCGTGTGCGTATCATGGCCACGGACGCATATATCACCTACCGTTTCTCTACTACGGGTGTGCTTTAAAACCACGGCGCTGCAATTTTGCTTTCCTTTCCTTCCTTCTTCTCCGCCCTTAAACTGGCTCTCTTAACTACTGCACGCAGAACCAATGCAACAGTGCGCGCATTAAATCCCATAGATAAGGTGAATATTTACCATTATTATTAAAGTTATAATTATATTCGAGTGCTGATTGATGTGGTATCGTTTGTTAACGAAGCTTGCCCTCAACTCTAAATATTTGAAGTCAGTTTGTCGTGTGCGTATCATGGCCACGCACGCTTATATCGCCTTCCGTTTCTCTACCACGGGTGCGCTTTAAAACCACGGCGCTGCAATTTTGCTTTCCTTTCCTTCCTTCTTCTCCGCCCTTAAATTGGCTCTCTTAACTTCTACGCGCAGAGCCAAAGCAACAGCGTGCGCATAAAATCCCATAGATGAGATGAATATTTACAATTATTATTAGGGTTATAATTATATTCGAGTGCTGATTGATGTGGTATCGTTTGTTAACGAAGCTTGCCCTCAACTCTAAATATTTGAAGTCAGTTTGTCGTGTGCGTATCATGGCCACGCACGCTTATATCGCCTTCCGTTTCTCTACCACGGGTGCGCTTTAAAACCATGGCGCTGCAATTTTGCTTTCCTGTCCTTCCTTCTTCTCCAACCTGAAACTGGCTCTCTTAACTACTACACTCAGAGACAAAGCAACCGCGCGCGCATTAAATACCATAGGTGAGATGAATATTTACAATTATTATTAGGGTTATAATTATATTCGAGTGCTGGTTGCCGTGCTTTCGTTTGTTAACGAAGCTTTCCCTCAAGTCTAAATATTTTAAGACAGTTTGTCGTGTGCGTATCATGGCCACAGACGGTTATATCACCTTCCGTTTCTCTACCACGGGTGCGCTTTAAAACCACGGCGCTGCAATTTTGCTTTCCTTTCCTTCCTTCTTCTCCGCCCTTAAACTGGCTCTCTTAACTACTGCACGCAGAGCCAATGCAACAGCGCGCGCATTAAATCCCATAGATGAGATGAATATTTACAATTATTATTAGGGTTATAATTATATTCGAGTGCTGGTTGCTGTGCTATCGTTTGTTAACGAAGCTTTCCCTCAAATCTAAATATTTTAAGACAGTTTGTCGTGTGCGTATCATGGCCACGCACGCTTATATCGCCTTCCGTTTCTCTACCACGCGTGCGCTTTAAAACCACGGCGCTGCAATTTTGCTTTCCTGTCCTTCCTTCTTCTCCAACCTTAAACTGGCTCTCTTACCTACTACACTTAGAGCCAAAGCAACAGCGCGCGCATTAAATCCCATAGATGAGATGAATATTTACAATTATTATTAGGGTAAAAATATATTCGAGTGCTGATTGATGTGGTATCGTTTGTTAACGAAGCTTTCCCTCAACTCTAAATATTTTAAGTCAGTTTGTCGTGTGCGTATTATGGCCACGCACGCTTATATCGCCTTCCGTTTCTCTACCACGGGTGCGCTTTAAAACCACGGCGCTGCAATTTTGCTTTCCTGTCCTTCCTTCTTCCCCACCCTTAAACTGGCTCTCTTAACTACTACACTTAGAGCCAAACAACAGCGCGCGCATTAAATCCCATAGATGAGATGAATATTTACAATTATTATTAGGGTTATAATTATATTCCAGTGCTGATTGCTGTGCTATCGTTTGTTAACGAAGCTTTCCCTCAAGTCTAAATATTTTAAGGCGCTTTCTCGTGTGCGTATCATGCCCACGCACGCTAAAATCACCTTCCGTTTCTCTACCACGGGTGCACTTTAAAACCGCGGCGCTGCAACTTCGCTTTCCTTTCCTTCCTTCTTCTCCGCCCTTAAATTGGCTCTCTTAACTACTACGCGCAGACCCAAAGCAACAGCGTGCGCAATAAATCCCATAGATGAGATGAATATTTACAGTTGTTATTAGGGTTATAATTATATTCGAGTGCTGATTGCTTTGCTATCATTTGCTTATGAAGCTTTCCCGCAAGTCTAAATATTTTAAGGTGATTTGTCGTGTGCGTATCATGGCTAAGCAGGCTTATATCGCCTTCCGTTTCTCTACCACGCGTGCGCTTTGAAACCATGGCGCTGCAATTTTGCTTTCCTTTCCTTCGTTCTTCTCCGCCCTTAAGCTGGCTCTCTTAACTACTGCACGCAGAGGCAAAGCAACAGCGCGCGCATTAAATGCCATAGATGAGATGAATATTTACAATTATTATTAGGGTTATAAATATATTCAAGTCCTGGTTCCCGTGCTATCGTTTGTTAACGAAGCTTTCCTTCAAGTCTAAATATTTTAAGACAGTTTGTCGTGTGCGTATCATGGCCACAGACGCTTATATCACCTTCCGTTTCACTACCACGGGAGCGCTTTAAAACCACGGCGCTGCAATTTTGCTTTCCTTTCCTTCCTTCTTCTCCGCCCTTAAACTGGCTCTCTTAACTACTGCACGCAGAGCCAATGTAACAGCTCGCGCATTAAATCCCATAGATGAGATGAATATTTACAATAATTATTAGGGTTATAATTATATTCGAGTGCTGATTGATGTGGTATCGTTTGTTAACGAAGCTTTCCCTCAACTCTAAATATTTTAATTCAGTTTGTCGTGTGCGTATCACGGCCACGCACGCTTATATCGCCTTCCGTTTCTCTACCACGGGTGCGCTTTAAAACCACGGCGCTGCAATTTTCCTTTCCTGTCCTTCCTTCTTCTCCACCCTTAAACTGGCTCTATTAACTACTACACGAAGAGCCAAAGCAACAGCGCGCGCATTAAATCCCATAGATCAGATGAATATTTACAATTATTATTAGGGTTATAATTATATTCGAGTGCTGGTTGCCATGCTATCGTTTGTTAACGAAGCTTTCCCTCAAGTCTAAATATTTTAAGACAGTTTGTCGTGTGCGTATCATGGCCACGCACGCTTATATCGCCTTCCGTTTCTCTACCACGGGTGCGCTTTAAAACCACGGCGCTGCAATTTTGCTTTCCTGTCCTTCCTTCTTCTCCTCCCTTAAACTGGCTCTCTTAACTACTACACGAAGAGCCAAAGCTACAGCGCGAGCAATAAATCCCATAGATATTATGAATATTTACAAATATTAAT